>NC_054377.1:14548466-14861799 GCF_017654675.1 Xenopus laevis | reverse complement strand
AAAGGGCGAATCCTGGCCGAATCCCGAACCGAATCTTGGATTTGGTGCATCCCTTAGGGTAGAACTACATGGGCGGTTTTCAGTGCGCGTCCATCCGTTCCGACGCGACGTTAGGAAGCACAAGCGTCATTTCGGATGCTCTGAATCTAATGTAATCACAGGTATGGGACCTATTATCCAGAATGCTTGGGACCTGGGGCTTTCTGGATAACGGGTCTTTCTGTAATTTGGATCTTCCTACCTTAAGTCTACTAGAAAATCATGTAAACATTAAATATACCCAATAGGCTGGTTTTGCTTCCAATAAGGATTAATTATATCTTAGTTGGGATCAAGTACAAGGGACTCTTTTATTATTACACAGAAAATGGAAATTATTTTTTAAAATTTGGATTATTTGATAATAATGAAGTCTATGGGAGACGGCCTTTCCGTAATTCGGAACTTTCTGGATAACGGGTTTCCGGATAACGGATCCCATACCTGTAATACAAATGCCGCACGTAGAAGCTGATTTCATCCGTCACGACACGACTGTCAGATGCGAATGTTGCGTCTTCATCCGCCAGTTGTGTCGGATGAAATCAGCTTCATGTGACATTTGTATTACTTACATTAGATTCAGAGCATCCGAAGTGACGTCTGTGCTTCCTTCTTATTGAGTCATAAAGGACCACAGACACATTTTACTAATTAATTACTAATCAAAGGTACTAGACCTTTCAGATAACTTTATTGGGGCTAATGTGAAATAATAGGAACTGACACAGTGTTGTGCAGAACCCTAACTTCTTAAAAGTGAAAGTAGCAGAGTCAAAGGCTGATGGATTGCAGATAGAAAGCATGGAATGCACTCGTAGAACTATTGCCAGGCTCCCTGCTGCTTTAATATATTGTGGTTAGTGATGGGCAAATTTATTCACCAGGCGTGAATTCGCAGCGAATTTGCGCGTTTCACCGTCGTCTTTTTCAATGCCGGCATCAATTTTGATTGACATTCATGGGCGCCGGAATCAAAAACGGCGTTTCGTGAATTTTTCGCCAGTTTCACGAATTTTGCGGGAAATTCGCAAAATACGCGGCGAGGCGAAAAGGGACAAATTCGCCCATCACTAATTGTGGTATTGTCAGGGCAATGTGTTTTACTGACACTTGAAAATGAAACCTAACATTTTATTAGGGTCACTTACCTGATCACAGCCTGCTATAATTATTATTATAATTTCAATGCCCTATTCAAGGGTAAGTCCAACACTTTTAAAAGGAAAAGGTACATGAGGCTCTGGTTATAGAAGAATGCACAGGGATGCAAAATGTCAGTTCTGCTATAATAGAGGGAGAATATCCCGGGTGAGAAAATGCCCCACCTGTAAGGGTTTTGGGTGGGAGAAATCAGACTTTCAGTGCCATAGAATTAAAGGGGTTATTCACCTTTAAACAAACTTTAATATGATGTAGAGAGGGATATTCTGAGACAATTTGCAATTGGTTTTCATTTTTTATTATTTGCGGTTTTTGGGTTATTTAGCTTTTTATTCAGCAGTTCTCCAGTTTGCAATTTCAGCAATCTTGTTGCTAGTGTCCAAGTTACCCCAATCCCATCCAACTTTTCCACTGGCCTTCATTTTTTTTTCTTTTTTATGGTTATTGAGTTATTTGCCTTCCTCTTTCCAGTTTTCACACATGGGTCACTGACCCCTTCTAAAAAAAAAAATTCTCTGCAAGACAACAAATGTATTGCCATTTTCTAGTTTTTATTACCCATCTTTCTATTCAGGCCCTCTCCTAGTCATAACCCCAATCCATTTTTCAAATCAGTGCATGGTTGCTAGGGTAACTTGGACCCTAGCAACCAGATTGCTGAAATTGCAAACTGGAGAATTGCTGAATAAAAAGCTAAATAACTCAAAAACATGAAAACCAATTGCAAATTGTCTCAGAATATAATTTTCTACATCATACTAAGTTAATTCAAAGGTGATCAATCCCTTTAATACCTCCAAAAACTTGACTCTGTTTTTTGTGAACCTACAGAATTCTTATATATTCCCCTCCAAAGATTAATGCGTTTGACTAAAATATGATCTCAAGACCCAGGTGTAAGGAGCACCCAATGGCGCTTCTCTTCTATTTCATGCCATATCCAAGATGGCGGCATTCATAACCAAAAATTTAAAAAATAAAGGCCTGGGTTCAATGCCTGATTATATATTTGTGTGCCTAAATTGCTTTTTATTACTGGTTCCTAACCCTTCTGCTCTAATTCTTATTAAACATTGCCCAGCATTGGACTGGCGGATCTGGTAGGGATGCACCGAATCCTTGGAGAAAGATTTGGCCGAATACCGAACCGAATCCTAATTTGCATATGCAAATTAGGGCCTGGAAAAGAAAAAGTGGGAAAAAAATCATGTGACAAAAGTCACATGATTTCCCTACCCGCCCCTAATTTACATATGCAAATTAGGATTCGGTTTAGCCAGGCACAAGGATTCGGCCGAATCCTGCTGAAAAAGGCTGAATCCTGGCCGAATCCCGAACCGAAACCTGGATTCGGTGCATCCCTAGGATCTGGGCCCACTGGGGCTGTCACCTCAGGGGCCCACACACCCCCTCCTGGATCGCCCTCCCCAACCGCAACCCCCCTCCGCTCCCCCACCCCCGCATGTAACTTACCGTGCGTGGGTGATCTGAGCTGCGGTGGACCGTTGAGGTAAGGGTGTAGCGCCCAGAGCAGGGAGCAGGGAGCAGGTCTGGGTTCACGAGGGTAGAGGCCCACCAGATTTTTCCTAGTTTCCCAACTGCCCAGTCTGACCTTGTCACTGCCTGCCCTGACTTCTGCCTGCATTTTGACTTTGAGCTTCTTAATCCTGCCTGTGCTACAGATTCCTCCTATGGTGATGGGTCAATCTGTCCCATTTTGCTTCGCCAAAAAAATTGGGAAACGGCGAAAAAATTTACTCCACGCATTGAAATCAATCGGCATCAAAATAATTTTGACGCAAGCGTCAATTTTTTTACGCGCGACTATTTGGTCCGAATGCATTAAAGTCAATGGAGTCCGAATAATTTTGACATGCGCCAATTTTTTTGTCAAGGCTGATTTTTCGCTGCCGAACTTTCGCCGTTAGTCCATGCCTACCGAATTTATTCGCCCATCACTACTCCTCGGTCCTAACGTCTACTGGGCACTGACACCAGACAAACCAGCAACAGAATGAAGTCCTTAGCCACATTATTAACACTCATCCCTAGAACTCAAAGGTGCAAAAGGTTCTGGAAACCTCAAGGTGAACCCGCGCTTTCTGAATAACTTACAATATCTTAATAATTCCATCAACTGTATCACCTAACACAACCTGATGACTTGTGGCCATTCCAATCAGTTCTCATTTGCATTAGGAAGCGCAAAAAGGTATAGAGGGATATCAGGGGGAAATTATTTTGTATTTCATAGAGTTTAGCTTTTGGTAAGATTTGCATCTATCTATCTATCTATCTATCTATCATCTATTTTATCTATTATCTATCTATCCATCCATCCATCCATTCATCCAACTATCTCTCTCTCCCTCTCTCCCTATCATCTATCTATCTATCTATCTATCTATCTATCTATCTATCTATCTATCTATCTATCTATCTATTTTATCTGTCAATCTGTCTATATATATATATATATATATGTATCTATTTATCATCAATGATCTATCGCTCTCTATCTATCTATCTATCTATCTATCTATCTATCTATCTATCATCTATCTATCTATCTTTTAGAGCATTTGTTTTTAGATGCCCCCCCATTTGAAAAAAGGAAAGAGTCAGTAGACGAAGGCAAATCATTAAAAACTATGAAAAAATAAATAATGAAGAACAATTGAAAAGTTGTTTAGAAATAAGATACCAAAAGTTAACTTAAAGGTGAACCACCCCTTTAATAGCACTAAAGCCTTTGAACCTGAAATAGAAAATATGGTGCTGGTCTTCATTAATGCCCATCTATGCATGGCGGTGATTCCTCAAGTCCCATTCACTTCGGGGCATATAAAATGATACACAGTACACTGAGGGAAGCCAAATTGTGACTAATCACCCACATAAACTCTTCAAAACGATGCAGAGGCTTCCCAATCCTGAGTCAGGAGCATCCCCCTCACAGTCTCGTCATGTCTCTCATATATGAATATTTATTTTATAAATGTAACTAAAAAGAAAAGAGGATTTCAACCCCCATTTGCACATCTTGCACATATTACTCTTGACCTGGGGTTTTCTGGATAAGGGGTCTGTCTGTAATTTGGATCTTCATACCTTAAGCCTAATAAAAAAATCATTTAAACTTTAAGGGGGTTCATTTATCAGCATTGTGGGATACCCGCTATCTGTAAATAACAGCGTGACATCAACAGTTCTCAAAAGTACCCGACGTCATTGAACTCCTCGGCCAAGTATCACAGTGATAAAATATTCAATAATGCTAAATGAATTGCTTGGCTTGCATGGATAAAAGAGAAGATGCAAAGTGCGAGGTTGCATCCAGGGCGCTGAACAAGGGTAAAGTTTCGCTAGCGTTAATTTGGCAAGCAAAGCGAAGTTGCGCTAGCGTTGGCTAATTTGAATACGGCGGGAAGTTAAAGTTGAATGGACGTATATGATACAGAAAATACATTACACTAGACAAGCCCAGGGAACCTTAATAAAATAAAATTGTTGTATTGCCCTACACATGTGCCCAGTGTATAGGTTATGTGCCATATGTTAGGAAATGTAGGGGGGAAGCCTGGGTACCTTAAAAAAAATTTACTCTCTTTTGCAACCTATCATCCTGAAAAACTGAAAAGTCACCAGCATTTTTTGGGACTTTAAATTTTTTTTTGAGGAACTCTTCTCTACTCTATTGCACTTCGCCTGGTCAGAGGTGGCGAAAGCAAGGCTGGCGCAAGAGGTAACGTTCAATAAAATCTGTATCTGAGTAAATTTGCACAGTTATGTCCATTTGCCAGAGCGAAAATTCGTCTGGTGTTAGAGTGTAAAGTAGCGGTACAGTCTATCTCCTTTGCTAGCGAATTTACGTCAGCGCCTGTTCGGTGACGTCCCGAAATTACGTCACACTGGTGAATTTTCACCAGCATTAGTCACTTCGCCCTTTAGTAAATTTGCCCCATAGTCTCAAAAAAGACTAAATGGGAGCAGAATTGGGAAACAGAGATTTGATGGACCAGTGGTAAATACATAACACTGTAACAAGGCTTGTCCTAAGCAGCTACTAGACATGGTTTCATGATGTTACTGACAAATATTATAGGGCAGTGATCCCCAACCAGTGGCTCATGACCAACATGTTACTCACCAAACCTTGGATGTTGCTCCCAGTGGCCTCAAAGCAGGAGATTATTTTTGAATTCCAGGCTTGGAGGCAAGTTTTGGTTGTATAAAAACCAGATGTACTGCCAGAATGAGATTCCTACAGACTGTCAGTCCTCATATGGGCTACCAAATAGCCAATAACAGCCCTTATTTGGCACCCCTGGAAATATTTCCAGACGAAATTTTTATGTGGCTCATGGTATCAAAAGTTGGGGACACTTGCTATAGGGCTTTGATTTAAACCCGAATATAGAACTATAAGTGCTGGAATCCTGAATAGTGATGGATGAATAAATTCGGCAGGCGCGATTTCTCGCAGAATTTTCACGAAAAATGTGGACGCGCATCGGAAAAGTCGCTTTTGTCAAAACCATTGTGTGCCAATATTATTCGGATGCCCATTGACTTTAATGCTGGCATCAAAATTGACATGAGTGGCAGAATTGCCGCGGGCATCAAAATTTGAGTTTCGCAAATCTTTTGCCGTTTTTTTCGGTGAAACAAGACAAATTGGATTCCAGGGCACAATTTGCAAGGAGTTTTTAGTGTCTATCTGGGTTTCCATCTGTTTTATAGTTTCCTCCCACTTTATGAAAACATATTGGCAGGTTTATTGGCTCCTGATGGATTTACCCTAGTGTGTGTGTGAATGTGATAGGGACTTGTGATGAGCGAGGCGTGGATTCATTGCAAAATTCTGCATTTCACCATTTTTCGCGAAACTCCCTTGAAAATGTTGCCTAGACAAAAAAAGTTGCCACAAGAAAAAACACCCATTGATTTTAATGTATTTGGACAAAAAAGTGTCTCCCCGCCCTTCAAATGCCGGCATCCGACTTCCGGGTTCCGGTTTTATAGTCTCGAGTCTGCTCGCCCCTTTTGCGACGACATTGTGACGTCATCGGCGGGGTGGGTCGGCTCGGGTCTATAAAAGGACGGGTGGGGGCGGGGTGCGGGAGCAGGGCGGGTTAGGGTCGAGTGCGGGTCAGGAAAACGAATGCACAATCTACGCTCATGCTAATAACGTTTATTCTGCTGCAAGGATCTGTAAGCAACCCTGGAAACATATGCTTATTAAATCAGCCTTCCTGATGTGGAATTGTATAAGCGAAGTTTGTTCTATTTCATGAGATCTCAATTAGCAGAAATGAGGCCCTTACGAGCTAACTTCTGAAACTTTTCCCATTCATAGATGACACAGCTGGGTAGAAATGAGTCTCTAAAAATACTTCCACGCAACCAGCTTGTTTTTTATCCTCTGTCTGCTTATATTATGTTCATTCCATCTGTCAATAGATATGACTCATGCAATTCGACCTTTCAATTTCACTTGCGCACATAAATTCCTTCCAATTTCCTATGAAACAAACACCTTTAACTATTTGTGAGTGGAGACGCCGCACGTTTCGGAAGGTTTTCTTGATGCAAATATACATCTCCTTTTCCCCCCGAGACCGTCGAGCTTTATAATCCAGGCCTGGCATTTAAACAGACGTTAGATCTCGGTCACGATAGCTGGAACAAAATGGAAGGCTTTGCGCGCCACCTGTCAGATTCTCAGCTATTTATTTATTTATTTGCTCAGCAATTCGGCTGCCAATTATTAATGCAACAAGGAGAAATAGGGGGTTATTTATCAAAGTCTGCATTTATCTCAATTTTTTCTGAAAAAAACTCCGCACACCTTTCTGAAAGTTTTGTTTGCGGGGAAAAAACTTGGAAAAAGATCATGAAAAATACAAATCGTACAATTTTTACTGATTTTCCACCTGGATACTCCGTTTTTTTGGGATTTTTGCCCGAAAACCCCATAATCTTCAGATTATTACGCGAAACCTAGCGCAGATCAAAACAACTTTGGAACTTGTTGCGAAATTTGCTGTTTTGAGAGCGTTGAAAATTTTTATGATTCCGCAGAAAAACGCACTCTCGTTCAGCGTGAGAAAAAAGTGAAAAAAGAGGCCCATTGACTCCAATGCATTTGGCATGAAAAAAAACACCCAATGTGCCTCATTTATCAACACTGGGCCAATTTGCTCTTGGGCAGTAACCCATAGCAACCAATCATAGCTTTCTTCAGCCCCCCCAGCAGGAAGAACAATGCAACATTTTAATTGGTAGTCATGGGTTACTGGCCATGGGTAAATGTGCCCAGTGGTAATAAATGAAGCCCCACTGAGGCCAATGTATTTAGTGCAGAGATATAAAATGCCTTTGGCACAAGAAAAAAAGCCCATTGACTCCAATGCATTCATAATGATTTTTTTTGAAGTTTCATAATTATATTAGGCAAGCAAAATGGGACAGTTTTGCTCATCACTAGTAGGAAGTAAGGGTGGGGGGAGCTGGGAAGAAAGTTGCAACATTGAGAGGTCCAAGGGGGGCAAGGTCTGGAGCACATTCCTCCATGGAAGTGACAGACTTTTTTGGGGAAGGAAGCAGAGTTTCCACCCAACCCTCTCTATTTTCCTGCCTTTTGGTTACAGTTTGGGGCAGCAATGCATGCCAGGGGGTATATCTATATCAGGTGTCTGTGCCAATGAGGAGAGTTGAGGTGGCAGCACCCCACAAGTTACCAGGGGCAGCAAAAAGCCACTCCTGGTAACTTCAGAGTAACATTTCTGGTTTTCTATTGGGTAATTTGGCTCTTCTAGCGATGTGGACCCCCTGGAAGCCCTCTGGTGATGAAAAGTGAGCAGGGGGGAGGCGGCAGCAGGAAAGCTGCCTCAGGGTGGCAGAGAAGTCAGGATCGCCCCTGAGGTATCCCCTAGAATTAAAGCACACGGGTGCTGGTGGTACTCAATTGTCTCCTCAGGTACAGGATTCCAGGAGATGGGTGATCTTTACGGTTACTGATGTGACCTAATGCAGCAGCAATGGCAGCTAGCCCAGTTGTTTTGGTTGTTTGGCAAGCATTTCAAGAATGGAGTCAGGTTAAAATGTTTTCAATACTAGTTTATAACCTAAACAATTTTACACTTGTGTACTTTACACTTAAGTTGTCTGTTTTCAATAAAACGGTGTCCCATGATATCCAAACCTGGTGGTTTGTGCTGTGGTGGGTCATTGCTATGAACAAGTCTGATTTAGTGCATTGATGTCAACCTCTACATCTGACTAAAGAGAAAGTTGAAGGTTTCTGACAGAAGAGAACTGTTTTTTTGTTAGCTAACTGTCTTTTATAGTAAGCTGACTCTGACACAATACCTGCATGTAGAGAGACAGACTGCAGAGAGGGGAAGAGTGAAAGCGACAAAAAGTTCTAAACTGGTTTCATATCCTTGTTTACAAAGCCATATTGATTAATTAAAACGAAAGGCAAAAGTATCTTAAGCACAAGCCCTATTCATCGAGCTTTTATACAATCACTTTAAAGTGAGACAAGGAAAAGGTAATTCAGAGCCAACCTTTTAAATTCTTCTATCCTCCCATTTTTATACTTACCCGCAAACTTCAATATCTGTGAAGGCAAAAGCATCTTTTTTTTAAATTTACAAACGAAACATTCAGCTGATTGTTGTCCTTTAATTTCATTCTGCTTTATCCTTCGCTGGCTGCAGTGTAAACGCCGGGTTGTTTTTATAAAAAAAAAGATTTGACAAACAATTGACATTTAGCTCTATGTAGGAATCCAGAGGAGAGCTTATTATATTGCCATTATAATAATAGAGGTAAAATGATATTATAATAATAATGATGATGATTCATTACTGTAATAGAGTTAAACTGTTAATACTCCTGTGATTACCTGGGTTTGGTATAATCTGTTCTCAATTCCATACATTAGTCACTGAAATAAGCTCAGTGGGGCTCTTCTAACGCTTGCCTTGATATGTGCAGATAAGCAAGAGAATAATGAATAACACGTCGTGGAACATGGTTAAAGCCAAGGGCAGCATTATATAGAAACTGATAAAAATAAAAATTTCTTGGAAAAATAAAAAATTCTTGGAAAGCCTTGACGCATACTGTACATAGTAATTGCCCACACGAGTCTGAAAGTTCCTTCCGTTGGCTGCTGTTCCTTTCATTGACCTTTGTTGCCAATAACCGATTATGGGTAGCAGGGCAGCCATCAGGGGGGGACAGGGGGGAGAGTTGTAGGGGGCCCGAGGGTAAGAGGGGCCCCAGCCACGCCACACTTACTTGATTAGATGGGGCCACCATCTTTCTGAGAGCTGCTGACTTCAGGAAGGCATGGACGTTTAAGGGGCCCTGGCCACCAATTTTCTTATAAAGTGTAATGTGGGGGGGGGTCCTTATACACTGTTTAATATCACATTACAGGACTTGTCCGATTCTCCCATAAATCTATGCCATGGAGACCATGTTTTCCAATAAGTGCCACTATTATTATGATAGATATATGTTAATTCCTCTAACATTCTTATTTCTTCCACAGATTTTAACCAGCTATTATATATCGGGGCATCCTTAGACTTCCAGTTCCTTGGGTTCAAACGATTTTAGTTCGATGTGTAAAGACTTCGAAAAATGGTCTAGAAGGTCCCCATAGGCTAACATAGCACTTTGGCAGGTTTAATTTGGAGAACTATTGAAGTCGAAGTTTTTTTCAAAGAGACAGTAGTGATGGCCGAATTTATTCGCCAGGCGCGAATTCGCCGCCAGCGAATAAATTCTCAAAACGCCCGCGAAAATTCGCGTCAAAAATATTTTTTTCCGAAAAAAACGGGCGCCGGCGTCAAAAAAACGGGCACGGCGTAAAAAACGAGACGCCGGCACCGTTTCGCGAATTTTTCACCGTTGCGCGAATTTTGCGCGAAATTCGCGAATTTTCCGGCAAATCGAAACTGCGCAAATTCGCCCATCACTAAGAGACAGTAATCTGATTATCGAATATTCAAACAATTTTTACTTCGAATCGAATTTGAAGTAAATTCGAAGTCGTAGTATCCTATCCGATGGTCGAAGTATCCAAAAAATTACTTTGAATTTCGAATTTTTTTACTTTGAAAATTCCCTTGAATTCACTTCGACCCTTGATAAATCTGCCCCAAAGCATCATTTTTAGAAATAATAATTATGGGGCAGGTTTCTAAAAATTTTAATTTGAGTTTTTGCCAGGGTTTGCTGCAAAGAATCTCAAATTCGGATATTGAGTTTCCACCATTCAAGTTTTGGAGATTTATTAAATGCAAAAACCCAAACAACTGGTATTAAAAATTCCGCATTAAAATACTGGCACGTTCATGTAGAAGTCAACATGAGTGGTATTCCCAAAATTCCAGATATTTTTCAATTTGAGTTTTCTGGATTAAATTAAAATGTGGCCGACACTGTGCAAAATTTGCATAATGGCAATATTTTCTAAAATTTCAATGGGGAGGCATCAGAGTTTTTTCTGCGTTCTTCATGGCATAATAAAACACATAGCACAATTCTAATAATGACATTTATCGGCAGATTTACTAAGGGTCGAATTCCGAAGTACAAAAAACTTCAAAATGTGACCATCGAATATCGAATTCGAAGTTTTTTCCACAAATTTAGCAATCCTGCGGTCGAATAAAAATCGTTCAATCGAACGATTTTTAGCGATCGATTGCAGGATTTTTATTCGACCAAAAAAAACGTAGAAAAGTGCTGTGGAAGGTCCCCATAGGCTAACATTGCACTTCGGTAGCTTTAATTTGGCGAAGTATGAAGTCGAAGTTTTTTTTAAAGAGACAGTACTTCGATTATCGAATGGTCGAATAGTCGAGTGATTTTTACTTTATTTTTACTGAAATGTACTTCCAAATTCGAAGTTTTTCAAATTCGAACATTCACTCGAGCTTAGTAAATCTGCCCCTAAGTTGTTTTCTCTTGTTTTTAAGTGATTGAATTTTTTATTTCTGTGTTTTTTTCATAAACAGACGCACGTTCGAGATTTTCAATTTTTTTTCCAAAATTCAAAACAAACTCGAAATTTGAGTCTTGATTTTCGATGACATTCAACCTAGGACTTGTTAAAAACCACCATTTATAGTGAAGACATCACAGTCATATGTAGTATGCAGGTTATTTTTGAAAAAACGATTTCATTATTCATCTTAATAATTCATCATCATTCACGATTCTTACTCTACCCTAAATCATATTGGATCCCACCATGCAATTGTCCATAACTGTGGGTATCCATGATTGCTTCTGAGCATTATCCAGTTGTCCCAGGTAACAGCGACTGGTTAATATAATGGGCTTTTGTTTTTTTTTTCCTTTCATTTCCACCAAAAGCCCAGATTTCAATTTCTATATTAATTAAACCTATCACATCTTCACAGAGGACAACCGTTAATAAAACAATTTATTCCAAGCACCGTGATGCTCTTATTTCATGTTAATCAAAGTTAATATTTCCTTTAAAACCAGGGGTGTTCAATTGTATCATAATGTTCTTTTTTCGCCCTTTGATTACCGAGCACTGAAATGCTATCAAGACTAATTTGTTTTCAATTTATTTTTTGGGAAATTATTCTTCCCACTTCTTAAATGATGTTATTGTTAATCAGGAAAAAGAAGCCTACAGACAATCTTAAAAACATAATTAACTTTTAATTATATTGTATGATATCACAATGGAATGGCATAACTGCAACGGGTAGGGGAAATATTCTAAGAAGTAGGGATTCATTGTTAAGATAAGGAAAACGTTCCTTTATAGAATGATATTTCTATTATGGAAAATAGCTCTCCTTATCTCCATATATTTTACTAAGGGAATTGTTTTTTTTATGGGGTGTATTTATCAAGGGTCGAATTTCGAGGGGTTAAAACTCTCGAAATTTGACCATCCAATGGAAACCCCTCGACTTCGAATATCGAAGTCGAG
The DNA here is from genome assembly GCF_017654675.1 of Xenopus laevis. NCBI lineage: Eukaryota > Metazoa > Chordata > Amphibia > Anura > Pipidae > Xenopus > Xenopus laevis. The sequence goes on along the minus strand of NC_054377.1, from coordinate 14,849,597 downwards.
GGATTTTTAGCGTATTCAATTCGAACGATTCAAACGATTTTTAACGATCGACCAAAAAAAACGTAGAAAAGTGATGTGGAAAGTCCCCATAGGCTAACATTGCACTTCGGTAGCTTTAATTTGGCAAAGAATGAAGTCAAAGTTTTTTTTAAAGAGACGGTACTTCGATTATCGAATGGTCGAATAGTCGAACGATTTTGACTTCGAAACGTTCGAATCGAAGTCGAATGACGGTACTTCGATTATCGAATGGTCGAATAGTCGAACGATTTTGACTTCGAAACGTTCGAATCGAAGTCGAATATAGCCTATTCGATGGTCGAAGTATCCAAATATTCACTTCGAAATTCGAACTTTTTGACATTCAAACCATTCACTCGAGCTTAGTAAATCTGCCCCTTATTTTATTAAATTACACACATACACACACAAAAATGTGCTTTAAAGATTCACCCAGCAGTGATATAATATGCCTGTGTGGCTAAGCTCTTGTGGGTAAAACCCAAAATAACTTGTGTGAAAGGATGGGGAATCACAGGTTCTTAACTTAACCCCTACCACAGCACTTGTTTAAAGCAAGGATACAGATTACCAACTTTAAGACTAAGGGCAGAGGCACACGCTCATATTCGGGGGAAATTTAGTCACCTGACGATAAATCTCCTCTTCTTCGGGGCGACTAATCTCCCCGAACTGCCTCCTGCCGGATAGAATCGCCGGCAGGATGGCACTCGGAGCGCTTCGTTTTCCGAAGTCGCCAAAAGTTTCCTCGTGAGGCAACTTCAGGTGACTTCAGAAAATGAAGCGCACCAATTGCCATCCTGCCGGCGATTCACATTCTAGCCGACGGGAGGCAGTTTGGGGAGATTAGTCGCTCCGAAGAAAAGGAGATTTGTCGCTGGGCGACTAATCTCCCCGAATCTGAGCCTGTGCCTCTGCCCTTATGGGAATTTGTTTAATCCAAGAACCCAATAGGGGAGGTGATTAAGACTGTATTCTTCTTAAAATAGTTAATTTTGTATTAGGACTTTAGATACTGTGCCCCCCTACCCAGGGATTAAATTAGTATTATTCTTTTTACCCTATTATTGGATTCTAGATAATGTGGACTTCTATAATAATGATCAAGGAAAGGTTACTCAAGGGTTAACACACTCATTTGAGAAATGGGTGTGGTTTGGTGGTGGTGGTTCATTGGTGGGTGAAGCGCACTGTTTTATTTTGATCCCTGGTGAAGACTGAAACGTTTATCCAATAAATGTTTGAGTTCCCTGTGTACATCAGCATTCTCTTAATCCACACTAGTAAAATATATAAACATTCCTATAAGGATAAGGAGAGTTATTCTTATAAATAAAGGTGACTATGAAGATTTTCATTCATCCAGGTCATGGTATTTCTAGTATAGGTCAATCTAAAAACAACTGGACTTGCTGAGTAATCAATGAAGACGTTTCACTACTCATCCGAGCAGCTTCTTCAATTCAACTGACTGGTGTGGGAAGTTCTCGTCATATAAACTCTTCCACTAATCCAATCACAATGGCACATTGTAACTCTTCAGAGAGGTGACATCTGAAGAAATTCACAGAAGTGTAGATTCTGTGTAGATAGTGTGATAGGATTATCCAATGTGTTATGCAACTCCTAAAAACAGGTGTTACTTATGAGAGTTGCATGAATGGATGATGGATATAAAGGAACATTTTCCCCATCTTCACAATAAATCTTTAATTCTTAGAATATTTTTCGTAACCATTACACAATTCCATTATGCAATAAATGTTTAAAAATATATACACATGTGATCACCAGGATGGCCATTAGCGATTGGCGAATTTGGGGCGTTTCGCCGGAAAATTTGTGAATTTCCTGTGCAATTCGTGAAACAGAGAAAAATTTGTGAAACAACAAAAAATTCACGTAACAGCATCCATTTTTATGTACGCTGGCAAATTTTTTGCAAATTTATTCGCCGGCAATGAATCGTGGGAATTCACAGTGAATTCACGCCTGGCGAATTAATTCACCCATCACTAATGGCCATTTCATTTTCTCCAATTTGGGGTACCCTAGAGCTACTGCCACCCCTAAAGGTAACTCCAGGGTGATTAGAGTAGCCTGCTGTCAAAGCACACATAGGGCCTTATTTATCAATTTTTCTGAGTAATTTCATTTAAAAAGTCCGACCAAACTGGAATCCACGATTGGAGCTTATTTATTATTAAAAAAAACTATTATTTCATCGGATCGGGGACAGACATGAAAAAATTGTGTGAAATGCTGAATCGTATGATTTTTTTAAAAAAAATTTCCCGAATCCATCTATTTTTTAGAGCTTTTTTGTGGAAAAGCCCACACTTTTTTAAATTTTTGCCTGAAAATTCTGAAATAGTCTAGATTTTTTTGCTAATTCCAGCGCAGACCATAGAAAATTCTACATAGGATGGGGACCTCTCCCATTGACTTATATACAACCTCAGATGGTCTGAAATGACGGATGTTGGATTTTTTTCCATCCATGGCGGAAAATAAATCTTGTTTTTTCCACTAAAAAATCAGATTTTATATAAAAAACTTGAATTTTTCGAGTTTTTGCCATTCGACTTTAATAAATAACACCCTTAATGGCGAGCACCGGAAGTGACGGAATCCAAACACCAAAGATTTTCGCGACAACTGTGTCCAAGTTGAGTCAATGTGCGAGCTCAGTTACAGGCATTGTGAGCTTCTGGAAATAACCGGAATTATGTGGCAAAATGCTGTATCGTGGGTAAAAACATGGCAAAATTGCCAGTCTGAAATCCAAAATACAAGCAGAATCCTAATCACCAGGTTATCTTCAATAATTCAAAAAGAACAAAAAAAAATGAAATGGTACTTTATTCTAAAATTTCTTTTTTGCGGAGCATTCCCAATAGTAATAAAAGTGATAAAAGGGAAATCACTGCCCCCTTCTTCAGGGTTCTATAGTGACAAACACCCCGCTAGCTTCTCTCCTGCTTGCCCAAAGCACTCTGAATGCCTTGAGCTGCCTTTCATGGACATCTTCCCTTTAAATCAAAGATTTATATACTAAAAAACAGCCAGTAATAATTTCATTTTTTTTTCCAGTTCTTTGTTGGCTCTACTTACATTCTGCCAGCAGACGACTGAAACATCAGGGTAGCCAAGTGAACCGAGAATTTAGTTTACTGCTCAAACATAAAAACTCGAGAGAAAGGCTTTAACTCCGTTTCTAGATGATTCACAAAGCAAATGTAGTTCGCAGGTGGCTTCATTTATGGCTTTTGGCTCCGTACCATGCTCCACGTGAAGTATGGATCCGTCAGAAGCGGAGAGACATTTCTGAAAGGTGCTGTCCATGGTACAGTATGTGATAAGTGAAAATGCATTTTAGCAAGTCTGCTTTAATAGGCTTCCTTTCTTTCTCTCTCTATTAGGTTGCATTGATTTTTTTTCCCCCAACTTTAAAAGGGCAGTAAACTTTGTGAATATGTTTCTTAAGTATGATTTCTGTTGACTTTCCTTCCTCCTTTGTTTAACATTAGAAAGTTTATGAAAACAATAGGGGCCATTGTTCCTAGAGCACTTACACCTGGAGAGTGCTATATTCTGCTCTTCATGCCCAGCTTTAGGAGGAACTGGAGAGCCCTGTTGATGGGGCAGGTGATAAGGACTGCAGGTGGCCTGCACCTCCTGCTAGCTACTCCCTAACTTGATAAAAAAAAAAGTACCCCTTTCCTACAACTGCCTGCCAATCTAGCTTAACAATCATATTTTGGCATTGCACAAGTTTTGATCAAATCAAACAAAATGTCAACATCCAAGGGGTTGGTGAGCAACGTGTTGCTCACGTGCTACTGTTTGGGGATCACTGTCTTAGCAGGTCAATGACTATATTGACAATGTCTATTTAAAATTTGTATACTGGTCTCCCCATCAGACCAATAAGATTGCATAATTTCATAGTTTAAGAGAACTTGATAGCCTATTACGGCAAAGTACAAAGCATGTATCTAAGGGGTTTCAGAGGCGCTGTGCCAATCTGAGCAATGAGATTGTGCCATTCCATAGTAGGGGAAGACTACTCAACAGGGTAGTATTTCAAGGGTGCTTGTTTGGTCCATTGAGCTTGTGTTTACCAGCCAACAGTTTTCCAATGCAGTAGTAAGTAGAATCCCACCAACCTATCAGACCAATGACCTTAAGATTGTACCTTTCAATAGTATTGCAGCGCTGTTCAGCTGGGATGTGTAGCAAAAGAAAGAAACATATACCTAGAGGGGTTTCAAGGATGTTGAAATTAGGCATGTGGTCCATTTGACAGGCAATGCTGGGTGCAGGGACACCTATTTATCACACCAATGACATTGGCAGCAGTCCATGGCATTGGAAGACTACTGTACTTCTTAGCCAAGTAACTCAGTGTCTAAATATAAGAAATTCTCTTGCTCCTTATATTTAAAGGGATACTGTCATGGGAAAAAAAATGTTTTTCAAAATGAATCAGTTAATAGTTCTGCACTGAAATCCATTTCACAAAAGAGCAAACAGATTTTTTTATATTCAATTTTGAAATCTGACATGGGGCTAGATATATTGTCAATTTCCCAGCTGCCACAAGTCATGTGACTTGTGCTCTGATAAACTTCAATCACTCTTTACTGCTGTACTGCAAGTTGGAGTGATATCAACCCCCTCCCCCCCCCCAGCAGACAAACAAAAGAACAATGGGAAGGTAACCAGCTCCCTAACACAAGATAACAGCTGCCTGTGACTAAGAACAACACTCAATAGTAAAAACCCATGTCCCACTGAGAAACATTCAGTTACATTGAGAAGGAAAAACAGCAGCCTGCCAGAAAGGATTTCTCTCCTAAAGTGCAGGCACAAGTCATATGACCAGGGGCAGCTGGGAAATTGACAAAATGTCTAGCCCCATGTCAGATTTCAAAATTGAATATAAAAAATCTGTTTGCTCTTTTGAGAAATGGATTTCAGTGCAGAATTCTGCTGGAGCAGCACTATTAACTGATGACAGTATCCCTTTAAGCTTTGTCACTATTTTCTGCCTTGTGTTGGTTTAACCTTATCCACACCTAGTCAAATTAATTATGGAACAGACCTTCAGCCATCCCTGATGGAATCAGAGTTTGGAGCATGAACCGGGTGCACCTCCAGGCATAAACATTCAAACAAAGGAGAAATATTGTCCCAAAATCTCAGTGTGCCACAGGAACCAATGAGCATCAGCCGAGGACTCAAGATCACGTTGTGAATCCAGGCTAGATCCCAAGAACTCAAGGGAAGGACATGAAATACAAAATGTTGATATTATCTTTATACTCATTATCTATACTTTTATAAGCAGTTGGAACTTACCTGATATAAGTAAATACATCTTAACAAGAGAATAATGAACAGCAAAGTTAAAAAATAGTGTTTGAGGGAATATTTATTACAATAGTGTTAATATGCTGCCTATGGAAAGGTGCCAAAAAACAGGAAAAAATAACAGATCAGCAGGGGAAGGGGTGCCCTAGAGAGTGAGTGGAAGGATAAGGTTTAGCGTAGATAATAGAGAATTGTACCACCAGCTCCTCTTTTTCTCCCATTTCTATTTTATTATCATAGTCCTTCCTCTTTCCCACCCCTCCTGGATTCATATACCATGTTCCTGACTGATTTCACATATAAGTACAGATTCACTTCAGTGAGAAAAAGGTTTATCACGTGAAAAGTCATGGACGAGATTCATTTTGAGTTGCAATTCAATTCAGAAAAACTTATTTCACTGTTTATCATGAAAACTTAATTGAAGTCTATGGGAAAAAACAGGAACTGAGTTTGGAGAAATGTTTTTTCTCCTCGTATTGAATCTCATCCATGAGTTTTCACGTGATAAACCATGAGATCATTTTTTCTCATTTGAAACCATGATAAACCATGAGAACTTTTTCTGGCCCATATTCTCATTTGCTTTTCTTTCCCTCTCCTCCTCGTAGTTTTCTTCTCTTCTCTCTTCTCACAGTCTTGATTCTGTTCCCTTGTCTCTTTCGTTGAACATGTTGCCTCATTTTCCCCAATATGCCTTCCCTATCCCTTTTAGTGGGATCTTATAAGGGCAGTATACCCCCTTTTTCAACATGAGTTCAATGACTAGGACTGATACAAAACATACTTTTTGACTATTGTTTAAACTTTAAATATCTATGTTTTTGGTTATTTTTTTGCATTAAACAAACAATGTGCATTCACACTGGCACTTCCTGTTTCATTTCCTGGTTCTGCCAAGTCATTCTTTGCATAGCAAATCAGTAGATATTATCAGTCCATGGATAAACCCAATGAATAATGAACATCTCCTTAACTCAAAGGTTAGCAAAGACTGCAATATAGGATTTGTTTATACCGAGCCTTTTAATGAAGTTGCCCTGTTTATATGGGGGAGGGGTGTATTTTGTCACCCATAGACTTCAATGCATTTAGGTGAATTTTTGCCGTTTAGCAAATTTTTTGGCGAAGCAAAATGTGTCATATTCCCCCATCACTAGTGTTCAGGGGGAAAAACAAAACAATTCTCTACTGGTACTTTATAAAAAATTAGAATTTGAATTTGTTAAATGAAAAGAATTATATTTTCAGTACAAGCAGTATTTATTATGTTCATGTTTAGCAAAGATGTACAGTATACAGGTGTTTACTACCCTTTTAACATGTATATTGTAATGCCAGGGGTCAGTCTCCGTGCAGATAAAAAGATCTGGGTGATGATTGGGGGTAGTGAGACAACATGAGCTAATGTCCTAGAAGGTGTATCTTAGTATAGGGCCACTGTTCCTGGAAATCCATACGGCAGTCCCCTCTGGAAATTCTGACATTTCAAGGCCATGCTCTTTAACTGATATTGTGTATACACTATGGTCTGTCCTCTGGCTGATGATATTTTGAATAATTGAACAGTACACAGGCTGTCATATTATTGCCTTGATCTTAGAACCTCCATTAGTCCAGACCAACTTACTCGAGAGTTTGTCCGTTACGTTTGCTAAGATGCACCAAATAAAATACAGATGGAGCATCAGGTTTCCCAGCAGTTAGCAGCTAGAATCCTACAGGCTATTTTGAGTATAAAAATGCAAGATTTACCTCTTCCTATATGTATTTTCAAAAGATCACGTCTTCAGCATTCTCATTCAAACTAATTTCTAGGGCAACAGGGAGATTGTTCCTTCGCTCTGCCGATGCTAGAATAAGTTTGCCGGTGCCTCAATCCTCCATAAGGGTTACCGCAATCCCATATTAGTCCATAAAATAGTAGTTAGAGGAGAGCACTCCTGTGTGTGCTCTCCTCTAACTACTATTTTATGGACTAATTTCTAGGGCAGTGATCCCCAACCAGTGGCTTGTGAGAAACACGTTGCTCACCAACCCCTTGGGTTTGTCTCCCAGTGGCCATAAAGCAGGTGCTTATTTTTGAATTCCGGGCATGGAGGCAAGTTTTGGTTCCATAAAAACCAGATGTCCTGCCAAACAAAGCCTCCTTTAGGCTGTCAGTCCACATAGGGGCTGCCAAATGGCCAATCATGCCACTTATTTTCATGCTTGCATTGCTCCCCAACTCTTTTTTCATCTGGGTGTGGCTCACAGCTATTAAAGGTTGGAGTCCCCTGATTTAGGGAATCCATATTTGGAGGGTTTTGGTATATATGCTATATTGCTAACCTAGGTCACATAGCAAGGTTCAGTTTGGTGCTGCTGGAAGTTTACAATTGTATGTTGATGGCCTTAAAAACATGGAGGACAAAAGGAAATTGAATATCTACTGTGGATGTTTTTCCCTCTTTGTGCAAGGTCCTTACAACACATTCATCTCAAATAACTAGATCTTTCACTATAAAGTAAAAACTTCTTCTCTTTCATTCCATATGGACCATTTATCACCAGTCCCTTCATTGGGTCAGTTGGTGTGTCAACCCCTCAGTGTTATGGCTCATTGAACAGTATAATTCATACACATGGACATCTGGGAGGTGAGAGTAGATACAGTACAAGTATACTGTAATAAATATGTCAGTTATGGTGCATTGCATAACTTTACAGTGATCCATACTACATTCTCACTTCCTGCAGAACTTCTAAATTACCTCTGACAATAGTTTGGGAGGGAGGTAATGACTTTATGGGAACAAGATATCAGCTAAATAGCTATCTGTGACTTCAATTTAACAAAGCTCTATTCAATAGTGGGCGTCTTCAATTGATTTTCCGCCCACCAGGGCTAGCGATAACAGACTAAATCAATGTGAACTATTGTAAACTCCTACCCTCAATTTATTACACGCAACGGCTTCACTATAGAAAATTGTCTGCGCTATTCCATGTCTAGCACCAATAAATAAATTAGGAAGGAATTCCCCGAGCTGTGCATGACAGGACAACATGTTGTTTGAAGAATTGTACCAACACAATTCTGCTGATCTTAAGGCAATTCCGAGGCATTTTGTTAAAAAATAATGATTTGTCCTGGAGCTACGCTTCTGCATTAATTACATGATAGACGGGCTGATGTATGTGAAGAGAGAGAGGGAGAGAAAGAGAATGAATAAGGATGGGGGTGGAGAAAATAGAACTTCTGGAGTTCATTTAAATTTAAAAGAAAAGTAAGGGTTTTTGTTATTCCACTCCGTCTTTTTGGACCTTATGAGATTAGTGGAATCCATATTCTTCTATTCATTTTTATAACTCTTGCAGCTCTTTGTGCACATGTAATATTCCAGTCTCAAGCATTGGAAGGTGCTTGAGTGTTGTAAAACTTGGTGTAGCAGTGATCCCCAATTAGTGGCTCCCCAACCCCTTGGTTGTTGCTCCCAGTGGCCTCAAAGCAGGTGCTTTTTTTGAATTCCAGGCTTGGAGGCAAGTTTTGTATAAAAACCAGATGTACTGCCAAACAGATCCTCCTGTAGGCTGCCGGTTCACCTAGGGGCTTCCAAATGGCCAATTACAGCCCTTATTTTGCACCACCTAGGAACATGTTTCAGGCTTTCCTTGTTCCCCCACTTTTTTTACATCTGAATGTTGCTCACAAGTAAAAAAAAAGGTTGGTTGACCCTTAAACAATGGCGTTACATTGTATTTGATACAAAGAATATGATCAGTTGATCCAACTAGTCAGTTAACAAAATGCTTCTGATTAAATGTGAACAAAACACATTAGTTAATAGAGCTGCTCCAGCAAAATTCTGCACTGAAATCCGTTTATCAAAAGAGCAAACAGATTTTTTTATATTTAATTTTGAAATCTGACATGGGGCTAGACATATTGTCAGCTTCCCAGATGCCCCCAGTCATGTGACTTGTGCTCTGATAAACTTCAGTCACACTTTTACTGCAAGTTAGAGTATCACCCCCTCCCTTCCCCCCCCAGCAGCCTAAAGACAATGGGAAGGTAACCAGATAACAGCTCCCTAACACAAGATATCAGCTGTCTGGTTGAACAGCACTCAATAGTAATAAGCCAAGTCCCACTGAGACACATTCAGTTACATTGAGTAGGAGAAACAACAGCCTGCCAGAAACAGTTTCAACCTAAAATGCTGGCTCTTTGTAAAATCACATGACCAGGCAAAATGACCTGAGATGGCTGCCTACACATCAATATTATACATTTAAAAAACTACACTTGTTGGTTCCGGAATTACATTTTACATAGTAGAGTGAATTATTTGCAGTGTAAACCTTTAAGTCCTTGGGACCCTAGGAGTATGTTCCATGTGTGTTTGAATTCCCTCGCTCAATTAGACCCCCAACACATGTTTAGGAAGGCTTCTCTATCATGTCATGTGGTTCCTAGGATATATCAGATAGGATTTTAGATTAATACTTGCTATGGAGTTATGTAAAGTGCCTTCAGTTGTTTCTACCCCATGTTCTTTTGAGATTGCTGGCATACTTGCCCTCTCTTCTTTCAGTTGAACTATATAATTCCTTCTTGGCAGCAGCCGTATATCTAAGAGCAAAATATCCTTCCTCTCATACCTCTATGATAGAACAACCTTTAACACAGTTGCTGTTCCAGCCGAGCTAATAAGGAATACACATCAGCCAGGGAGCATTATAACAATGGGGAGCTCATGTGATAAGGATATGGGATCTGGCCCTAGGAGGTGTCAATCAAGGCAAAGAGCACTTGAGCTGTGATTGGAGATGACACATAATTACTTTCAGAAGAGCACATGAGAAAGGAAGCATAGCATGAGAAGGATTCGGAATAGAAGAGCAAGACATATTTTTGTGTTCAATTTAATTTGCCCTTCCGGGCTTAAGGGCGTCACTTTGTTTCTTCATGTAGCTGTAACAAGGTTTTTTTGCCCACTGCTTCTTGAGATGCTATGCTTATCTGTAATTAGTATTTAATGTGCCCTGGAAATTACATTTAATAAATCGCTTTAAAAAATTTGCACCTGGGCGATAACCCATAGCAACCAGTTACCGATGAAAGCAAAAATTTGATTGGTTGCCACGGGGTACTATTATTTGCTCATTTGTCCAGTAATGAGAAATGAGCCCTAGTATCTAATTTAATTTAATTAATAAAATACCTGTCAGATTTTATTAACAATAGAGAGGTAGCAGGATCTCCTAGTGCTACAGGCATTGGATTCCAAGGAGACGTTGGATGACTGTAGTGTGAGATTATTTAGAGACCTAACAAAACTTACTTATGCACAGTGGTGTAATTCTATTGCCCAGGAAGCAGGTTTGATTCCTCTGTAGCTTTAAGAAATCCACTATTTCCAGGCAACTGACTTGTGCTCATGGTGGTAAGTAGTGATGTGCCCAAACTAGGGTCCAGATTTTTTGGACCTGTACCCAGCCCTAACCTGCCCTCACCCAACCTGCACCCAGCTCCTCCAATTAAAGACCTGCCCACCCAAACCCACCAGCCGGCCCGAACCTGCCCTATCTGTGGGTAAATCCCATGGGTTTTGGGCCTGCCCACACATGACTAGTGGGGAGCAAGCGGATACGGCCGTTACTCCACTGTTTATACATTACCTACCTGTAAAGCCTCATGAGATGGCTTTCAGTGGTGCAGAGAACAGGCATTTTTAGTCTTGCATTGAAATTGCACTTTCTGTGCAGCTGGGTGAGTTGTGACTTTCACACATGAAAGATTCAAAACTGTCTCTGTAGGCAGATTTAATCTCGGCTACTGGGGATCTTTACCTTAAGGACAGAAACACACTGTCAGATTCGGGGAGATTTGTCGCCCGGCGACAAATCCGTCTTCAGGACGACTAATCTCCCCGAACTGTCTTCCCATGGCTAGAATGTAAATCGTCGGTGGGATGGCACTCGTAGCGCTTCATTTTCCGAAGTCGCACAAAGTTTCCTTGTGAGGCAACTTCGGGGTAACTTCGGAAAACGAATCGTTCCAAGTGCCACCCCGTCCGCGATTTACATTCTAGCCAACGGGAAGGCAGGGAAAAGCAGTTCGGGGAGATTAGTCGCCCCGAAGAAGAGGAGATTTGTCGCTGGGCGACTAATCTCCCCGAATCTGACCGTGTCTCTGCCCTAAAGAATACAGTGTGCAAAGTGCAAAAAATGGCTGCAATCTGACTTTTTTTGCACTTTGCATGTTGCTTTCTTCTCTTCTTCCACTGCAAGTCTCCTGCCAAAGAAGCCTGCCGATAGCCCCACAAATACAGTTCAGACTGCTTGCTCAGCACTATATTGTGAAATGCAGGATGGGGGAGGCATGTAGATGTCCATGTACTGCCCCCTTAACTGTCCCCTAACTTTCAAGCCATTTGGACTCACTTGTGGCCCTTATCATGTGGATGTGGCAAATGACCCCCTACTCTATTAAGCATGTGGTGAGCCACTAGCATGGTTCTGCAAATTATTCCTCCCCTATCCCCCTCAGATCTGCCACTGGATTTTGATGCGACTCACCAATGATGGACCATTAGTTCCTCATTTCTTGTTCTTGCCTTGTTTGCTGCTTTATTACACTCGCTGTAGTATTTATAGTAGGGATGCACCGAATCCTCTAATTTGGATTCGGCATAACCCCCGAATCCTTTGTGAAACATTCGGGTGAATACAGAACCAAATCCGAACCCTAATTTGCATATGAAAATCAGTGAGGGGAAGGGAACAAGAGAGCTATGCGCTTGGCAACACATTTTTTACTTCCTTGTTTTGTGACAAAAAAGTCACATGATTTTAAGGATTCAGACAGACACCAGGATATTGCTGAATCCGAATCCTGCTGAATCCTGGCCGAATACCAAACCAAAGCCTGGATTCGGTGCATCCCTAATTTATAGATCCTCTATCTGTCTCTTCTTACTTCTCATTTTTAAATGCATTAATCTTCATTCCTAGTTTTACATCTGAGTTAAGCCATGACTAACTTGGTTCCACAACCACTAGGTCTTCTTCAGCCCTTCCCAATCATTTGTCCACTCTAATTTGTCACACACACGCTACTTTATAAGGATCTCATCCCTGTAGGTGCGTCAGATTAAAAAAGTATTCACTATTCTACTGGACCAGAAGATAAGCTTATTTAATACATTTCATAATGAAACAAAAAAAAACAAAAAACATTTCCAAAGTCAACTCTTTTATCTGGGCTTGTATTACAATGGTTCCCTAAAGGAATGTTAAAACTCGCACTCCTCTGTGAATGGTACAACATGCCATTTAATAGGAAAACATTTTAAGCATCTCCAGGCATTTAATGTTTTCTTGACTGCCTGGCCTTTCAGCAAACTTTTGTACCGTCTCCTCTGCTTTTTCAGAATGCAAATTGTCATCTGACATTATCATAGCTTCAAAAGCTGACTTTTTGGGGAGGCCTTTTCACGGTACCTGGGTGGCGGAATTCGCTAGAACATCTGTACTTTTCAATCCAAGTCGAGATGTGTCCTGTTCCTATCATTTTTAATAAAGGAAGCGAGCGCCCAGGTACTCCATCACTGCACTCTTTAATAAATCATGCTGTGCTGGGTTGTTGAGTCACCTCATAAACCATGTGTTGTAATGCATTCTCACTTGGCTCCCAGATGTACAAAATCAGTCATCCACAAGCCTGCTAGAAAATGTGGAGATTGTGATAGGGGGGTAGAAGTAGCAGTTTATTGCAAGTCTGAGACGTGACAAATGTTAGGGAATGAGGTGCCAGGTTAACTCTGATCATTTCTTCACTTGCAGGAGGAACATATAAACCTGAATAAACCACAAAAGTAGAAAAAAAAAAGATGCCAGATTTAATTTCCTGCCATTTGTATGAAATTTACATTGAAGAGAAGTTTGGTATTCATGATGCATTCATTATCAAAAGTGCAAGGCAGCCCAAACTGTCATTTGGCTGAATTTCCGCAGGTCTCCATGAAGAGGTCTACATGGGTCCCTATGAATAGAGCACTACATTGTACCTTCCCAGCACTGCATTCTACATTAGTGCTTGATTCCTAACCTGGTACAAGGAGCACAGCCAGACCCCTGATCACAGGTGATTTTGGAATGAGGCACACTTTTGCACCCCTTAGCACCCTATCACTTGTGTCCAAGGCCAAAGTGAAAGACCCAATTGGCCTATGCTCAACAATCCACATTTTTGTAGAGCAGGCACTCGAATAAAGGCAATCCTGCACCAAGCAGTAGATATAAGTAAAATTATTTATGATGTTAACACAAAACATGTAATGCTGCAATTGACATAATAAATAATTTTACTTATATCTACTGCCTGGAGGAAGATTGCCTTTATTCAAGTGCCTGCTCTACTAGTGACATAGGACTACTGTGTTGACCCAGCTCCCATTCTACAACCAAAAGGGGAGTGGCCTAAGAGAAATGGGTGATTGTAGTGGATTAGGTACACGGTCTAACTAAGGTTTCAGGTACAATTGAGGTTCTCTTCTCCAGTAAGTGATGCATAATCATATCTCAGAGCCCTTAATGGAGGCTTCCATATGAGAATGCCTCATGTTCATCCAGACCAGACCACACATCCTGATCCACTATGAATGTGCTCTTTATCCTAAGGCTACACCTCTTTTGGTCACAGTATGAAAGCCAGAATAAAACCTGGAATACATACTATTTTGGGGATACAGGGGTCTGGGGCTTTCCGGATAACAGATCTTTCCGTAATTTGGATCTTCACCCTACTAGAAATACATGTAAACATAAAATAAACCCAATAGGCTGGTTTTGCTTCCAATAAGGATCAATTATATCTTTGTTTGTATCAAGTACAAGGTACTGTTTTATTACTACAGAGAAAAACTTTTTTAAAATTTGTATTATTTGGATAAAATGGAGTCTATGGGAGACGGCCTTTCCGTAATTCTGAGCTTTCTGGATAATGGGTTTGCAGATAATGGATCCTAAACCTGTATAAGGCAACTGCAAGATGAAAGGAGAAAAGATCGTGGAACGTATATTAGCTTAGCGTTTTCTCCTTGAGGAACAAAGACCAGATACAAAGAGTAGTATTGTCTACGCTCTGTCCTTATATGTCAAACACCAGGTCTAGTGACCCACAGCAACCAATAAGAAGATAGCATTAACCGGTCAACTGCTTAAAAGTAATCATCTCATTGGTTGCTATGGGTAACTGCACCTGGTCAAACATTGTGCCATTTATTACATACGGGGGAGTAACTCTTATTACATTACTATATGAACAGTATGGCCCTCCATGGGACTAAGGACAATGCTGCACACTCCTGTTATGTCCTTTGTTATGTGTAGAGCAAATAACTCATAGTAGACAAAACAATAGAAATTTCCAATGACCTAAACATTATGTCAATACATTGGTCGATCTATGTACCACCACGGCATTGTTCACATATTAGATTGTAATGGTAGGTGCAAGCATCTGTATCCATCCCACCCTTGCTATTAATCAACAGCATAGTTAGTCTGGTCTCTCTGGGGAAGCAATTGAAGGGGTGCTTAAAGCCATTTCAAGTGAGATTAGAGTTAAAGATGAAGGAAAGCTACAGAGGCATTTTATTGCAAATAGATTAGCTGCAATAGTGGAAGCTAGAGTACTATATTTATTCTGTAGAATGTACCTGAGTAAAAAGCTTGAGAAGCTCTCTGTTTGTTTAAGATAGCAGCTGCCATATTAGCATGGTGTGACATCACTTCCTGCCTGAGTGTCTCCCTGCTCACTTATAGCTCTGGGCTCGGATTACAGCAGAGAAGGGGGGAGGAACAAACTGAGCATGCTCACACCCGGGGCAAGGAGGTTTAAGCTGAAAACAGGAAGTCTGATACAGAAGCCCATGAGTACACAATAGAAGGAGAGAAATGCTGTGTTTCTTTTGACAGAGGACTCAGAGCAGCATTACTTTGAGGGTTTACAGGTATATTTAGGTGGACCTTTCTCGATAAGGCTTACTTAGTTTTAACATTTCCTTCTTTAATGAAACTGGATATAATTATACTGCAAACTTGGGTATTATAGATGTTATGAGCATGATAATGCGGGTAGGAATAGTGGAAGGGAGGTCTCAAAATATACTTCTCTGCCTTACTTGCCCCCTCAGCTTGCCACTCTTGACTGACAGCACTTCTGGGAATTTGATGATGTCCCTTTTGGCCTATGATGACGTTACTGAGGGCCAGAGCAGGTAGCAGGTCAGGTGAGCAAGCTAATAATGTGTTTGGCTGGTCTGCAGGTCATGTGTAAGTGCATGTTTACCCTATTAGTAACAAAGGTTGAAAAAAGACAGATGTCCATCAAAATCAACCTTTCATGTCTAAATCAAACCTGTCGAGCTGCTAGTTGGTTCAGAGGAAGGCAAAACATCCTCATCTGCAGAATCTCCAGTTTGCCTCAAAGAGGAAATAATTCCTTTTTTACTCCAAATGCCAATTCGATAAGTCCCTGAATCAACTTTGTACTAAAAGCTAACTTCAGTAACCCCAGGGTCGGACTGGGGGGCCCCACCTCCGGACACTGCCGGCTGCTGCCTCAGGGCCTCCCGTCCGACAACCCCCCCCACTGCGCATGTGCGCAAGCGTGCACTCGCGCACATGTGTCACAGCGCGAGCACTCGAGCTGCCCCAACCCCCCCTTAACTCATTTGCTCACCAGTACTGTAGTATATTCTCTCTCCAAATAAAACTGGGATGGCAGAGACAAGGAGAAGAGGACTGCAATAGTCATCACCAGCCCAGCGAATGCGAATGCAGCCAGTTTCCACCGCACCGCAGTATGGCAGCTCCCTGACGCTCACTCCTCCCCCACGTGAAGGAAGCTGGCACAGCAAACACATGATGCGCACAACAAGCACAACTACGGAACCAGTAGGGGTAGTGGCAGCGATGCGGGGTCCATTGCTGTGGAATAAAGGACAAAACCAGAGCACCGAAAAAAAAAAAAATCAGCGTGTGGTCGTGGGGCCCACAAGGACTGGGGCCCTCCGGGATTTTTCCTCCGATGGGCCAGTCCGACACTGAGTAACCCTGTATTTCACACTTGTTAAAAAGCCATCCAGCCCCTTGTCAAAGCTATCTAATGTATCTGCCAGTACAAATGATTTGGGGAGAAAATTCCACATACTATTAGAACCACATAGGTCTCTGCTTAAAACCATAGACGACTGAGTAGGATTAATCATGTTCTATAGTCTTGTTGAGCGCAAAGGAGGTGCAATATAGAGGGACCCAATATAGAGGGACCTGAGCCCAAAAAGTGTAAAGTCTAAAGACCTCTGAGCTAAAGCATCAATCTATCTATCTCTCTCTTACTATCTATCTATCTATCTATCTATCTATCTATCTATCTATCTATCTATCTATCTATCATCTATCTGTCTGTCTGTCTATCTGTCTGTGTATCTATTTATCTATCTTTTACTATCTATCTATCTATCTATCTATCTATCTATCTATCTATCATCTATCTATCTGTCTGTCTGTCTGTCTGTCTGTCTGTCTGTCTATCTATCTTTCTTCTATCGCTCTACCTATCATCTGTCTGTCTTTCTAACTGTCTATCATCTACCTATTTCTACATCTTCCCATACGTGTGTTTCAGACGTTTCTGGCTTCAGTACCTGCTGATTTGCCACTGTCCCTGTCCCGTGTTTAGTTTAAGAACAGCACGCGGGCTCCATATCTGCTATTATACCCAACAATGTAATTTTGCTGTATGAGACCCCAAGACAGAGGACACAAAGTGGATTATGAGAAAGACGCCAGGAGGAGGAGGAGAAGCCGGCACTTGCTACAGTTCTGGGACATATTGATGGAATGAACTGGTGGCATGCCCTCTGCACTCTCTTGCACAGCACGACTCATGAACAGTGTTGCGGTGGCAGGAAAATATGTCACTTCCAAACAGCTGCCACTTAGCACCTTTTTAATCCCTTGAACTGTGTATTGTGCATCTTCTAATCAATACTCTTCTGTTTTGTGCAACCGCAGCCTAACCACACGCTGGACAGTTGCCCTTTCTTTCCTCACGCACATTGGACTCTACAGAACAATCCTGCCTCAATGCTTCTCTTCACTCCAACTCTCAGCCTCCCCATCAATGGAATGAAGACACACAGTGTGAATGTCTTTATGTGGTTATTCTTATTATTCTCTAAATCTGTTTTGGGGCTATACCCCCTTTTATAAGAATGAGGGTTTTGTCAATACATTGATGACAAAAATGCAATTGTATTCATGATGCTCGCGTTCACTGGTGAACATTTCTGTGGGTTGTCCTCTGGTGCCACCCCGTGGCTTTTTTAATGTATAGCAAGATAGTGGCTCAGGCTGAGGGGACATTTGCAGAAGGTGTGCAAAAATAGCCCACGATTAGCCTTTTTTATGCACTTTGCACACTGCATGCTGCTTGTGTATAATGGCCACAGGCATCTATATAAACACGTTTCAGAGTACAAAGACTTTAGGCTAGCCCCTCTCATGCCAAGAGGGCCTGAAATAGATTTATCTATCTGGCAATCCCCAGCAGAGGATTTTGTGGGCAGGTTTCCGAGGCCTCGCGGTCCTAGCGCCAACCAACATAATCCTTCCCTACGAGCGCGCATGTGCGCCTGAACCGGAGCGATCCCCAGTGCTTCACAGACAGCGGCTGGTCGGCATGCCACCCCTAATTTTTTGCCGCCCTAGGCCCGGGCCTCGCCATAAATCCGGGCCTGTCAATCCCCTATCTATCTATCTATCTATCATCTATCTATCCATCATCTATCTATCTATCTATCTATCATCTATCTATCCATCATCTATCTATCATCTATCTATCTATCTATTATCTATCTATCTATTGATCTATCTATCTATCTATCTATCTATCTATCTATTTATCTATCTATCTATCATCTATCTATCTATCTATCTTCCTATCTATCTATCTATCTATCTATCTATCTTTTTAATATTTATCAATCATTTATCTATCTGTCTATATCTATCTATCATCTATCTTATTATCATTTATCTTTCTATAATCTATCTATCTATCTATCTATCTATCTATCTATCTATCTATCTATCTATCTATCTATCTATCCAATTATCAATTATCTTTCTATAATCTATCTATCTATTGATCTATCTATCTATCTATCTATCTATCTATCTATCTATCTATGCAGTGGCATAACTAGATGTTACTGGGCCCCATAGCAAATTAATTTTAGGGCCCCCAGCATATTCAGAGGTTTCCCCGTTTTGCCAAAATGTATAGAAACTGCTCATTAGTTAGGGCCTCATGGGGCCCCTTTTAACTCCTGGGCCCCCCTGCAGCCACAGGGTCTGCTTCCTCTGTAGTTACACCCCTGTATCTATCTATCTATCTATCTATCTATCTATCTATCTATCTATCTATCTATCTATCATCTATCTATCTATCTATCTATCATCTATCTATCTATCTATCTATCTATCTGTCTATCTATCTATCTATCTATCTATCTATCTATCTATCTATCTATCTATCTATCTCTATCAGTCTATCAGTCTATCTATCTATCTATCTATCTATCTATCTATCTATCTATCTATCATCTATCTATCTATCTATCTATCTATCTATCTATCTATCTATCTATCATCTATCTATCTATCTATCTATCTATCTATCTATCTATCTATATTCCTGTCTTCCTGCAATTGAGGTTCTTTCCTCCAGTAAGTGATGCATAATTATAGCTAAGAGCCCTTAATAGATGCTTGAAACTTCCATATGAGAATGTGTCACATTCATCCAGACGAGACCAGACGTTGTTTTGGTGAGTCTTTTGGTGAGTGTGGCCTCAAAGCTGAAACACTTCCATAGAGAAGGGGTTGGTACAGCATTACTTCATTCTGCTTCATTTTGGGAAGGTGGGTAGGGTTTAAACTTTTGGCAAACACCCCTGACACCCCAAATGACTGTTAATTAGCACAGTAATTAACTGAACTCTTTGTGTGTATATTGCATATATAAAGGGTGTGGCCAAAATTTGGGGAATGGAATAACAGGTCCAGGAATCCATATCCACCAGTCACCAGGGATTTTACTGTTCTGCTGTCTGTGAGCAAACATCTCATTGGTTGTGGTTACAAACCTTGCGCCTTATACTAACAGGGCCCTATTGGAACAATTATGGTGAGGGCCCCAATACAGAGTTCTCCCTGTTGATTTGCTATTACATTTATTCAGTATACCTCTACGGTAGGGTTGCCACCTTTCGCCCTAATGAACTCTGGGGGGAGGTGGGTCCATGATGCAGCAGGGGAGGGGCCATGGTGTGGGCGGGGCTATGATTTGGTGATCTGCGATTGATCGATTACCACGTCACTCTCAGAAAAGACTGCCAGGTTTTCCTAATTTGAGAAACCGGGCAGCCAGTTTTGACCTGAACAGCCCTTCAGAAAACCAGGCTGTCTGGGTGACAACCCTACTCTGTGGAATGGAGCAATCAGGTTTGATATGTCAAAGTGTCATTTGTGTCACCTCTGTAATATTTTGAGATCACTGAGCAGGCACAAAACAAAGCCATGCAGGGATTGGTTACTTTTAAATTTCCCAAAATTTCTCTAATCTCTATGCTGGCCCCTTTTTTCTAGCTATGCACAATGGCTTTTCCATTACTAGACGTGTGGCAAATAATTACATACAGCTATGGGATCCGTTATCTGGAAACCCCTTATCCAAAAAGCTCTGAATTATGGGAGGTCATCTCCCATAGACTCAGTTGTATCCAAATAATCCAAATTTTAAAAACCTATATCCTTTTTTTATCTGTATGGGATCTGTTTTCCGGAAACCCATTAACCCAAATAGCTCAGAATTAAAGAAAGGCCCTTTCCCATAGACACCACTTTAGCCAAATAATTCAAATTTAAAAAACTGCTTTCCTTTTTTTTCTGCACAGGTATGGGATCGGTTATCTGGAACCCCTGTTATCCAGCATTCTCCAAATTATGAAATTACCATCTCCCATAAATTATTCCTTTTTCTGTGTAATAATAAAACAGTAGCTTATACTTGATCCCAACTAAGATATAATTAATCCTTATTGGGCAAAACCAGCCAATTGGGTTTACTTAATGGTTATATTATTTTCTAGTAGACTTAAGGTATGGAGATCCAAATTACAAAAATACCTTTTATCCAGAAAACCGAAGTCCCGATCATTCTGGATCACAGGTCCTGTACCTTTAATAGGATATAATTGCTGCAGGGATTGGGTGATGACGGGGCAAAGGTGTTGTACAGAAAATAATCAAGCCCCCTCTATCCCGCTCCCATGTACCTTTTTCTTGCTGCGACCGGTGCCTGAAAGGGAGGTCAGGGCAGTGACAACAGAATGAGACAGGGACTGGATCTGGGCCGGCAGGGCACACATAGGGTTGCCACCTGGCTGATAAAAATGTTGTTTGATGCCAATGTTATTTATAGGGAAAAACCACAAAAATATAGGAAGGCCGTATTTTTTCCAGAAAAGGTGGCAACCCTAAGCACACAAGGATACTTGAAATTGAGTGTAAAATTACTTATAATGTAAAGGCTTTAAAGGACAAGGAAAGTGCAATTAGCATCAGAATTTAATAATCAGCCCTGTAGAATCAGCTTATATTACAGACCAACCTCATTTTCTGCTGGATAATTAGTGACGAGCCCTAAGCTTAGCTTCTCAACAGCTGCTCAGAGCCCACTGAGCATGTGAGTGTCACAGACACTTTCCAAGATGGTGACCCCCTGTGACAAGTTTGAAGTCCGGGATCATTGCTGCTATTGACAAGCTGAAACTTTAGGCTGGTGCAATAAGTTCAGTATATAAAATATGGCATTTTTAGCCATTTTCATTTTTAGGTTTTAGTTCTCCTTTAAATAATGTACGTGTAAGGAGGTGAATGTGTGTGCGGAATGATAAGTGCAATGTGGGTACATAGCCACTAGATGGCAGGCAAGTGTAACAAATGTACACGTGTAATTATTTCCCCTGCCACTAGAGGTTTCTTCCTAGGAGGGGTATAAAAGGGAGGAGTATAAAAGGGAGCCACATTCCCCCTTACATATGTATTTGGCCACATGAGCCCGTGGATATTTACTATGCAGCATTATCGTTGGTTGTGGCGGGTTGACAAATTGTCACACTCAAGTACCTGAACCTGCCTTTGTGCTTCCTTTTATATATGAAATATACCCCTTCTGTAACGGGGCAGGTCAGGCCCGTCTATAAATAGATACTTGGGCGTCAGGAAGAGCTCGGCCTGAACCCACCCGCGGCCAGAATTTCTTGTATGTGTGTCGGCCCGAACCCGATTAGGCAGGCACTTTCATATGATTTTCGAGCAGTGTGTGGAGTGTGCCGGCATTTTTCGTGAGATGGCGATCGCCTGATCGGTCATGCTGACGATATCAATGGGAGACTGTCACCTGCTTTTGTTGGACGTAACTTTCGTACAGGCGCAGAACGTTGTATAATCTGTTCTTTTACTTTATTTAATCTGAATGGTTAGTGGCAGGTCGGGAGATGGCACCGACCGATATGAAGGTAAATCTGCACGTCCATGGCCACCTTAAGTCGAAGATGCAAATGCTAGCCAATACTTCTGGTGACTAAATGTGTTTCTTTGAATGTATAGGGACACAGAGGTTCGTGTTTGGCAGAGATGAACAACCAATAGCTCATCAGAAATATGATGTTCGCCTTTTGATGTTGCCTCAAAGGTGCACCTTTTAAAATTCCAAGCATGGAGGCCAGGTTTGGAGTCATATTTACACAAATCGAGTCATTTCCAAGCTGGTAGTCTATATGGGGCTAACAAATTCCCCATGATAGCCATCAGGGGGTCACAGGGGGGACAGTTGTCCCGGGCCCACAGGGTTTTGTGTCTAAGGGGGGGCCGGCCATGCTTCACTTACATGATTAGCCGGGCCCCCCTGTTTTCAGCGTACTGCACAGCTGCTCTGTGCACAGAAGATTTTCTCCTATTAAGATTTGCTGTAACCTCATTGGTCCTCATTGGTAAATCTGCATTGGGATTGGATCCCCTTATCCAATCCCTGTACAGCTGGGGATCTAGCCAATTTTTTTTTACTTGCAGGGGTGCCCCTAATCACCAATGGCTTTTTATAACTTGTGAGGGGGGGGGGCCCTGGTCGCAAATGTTTTTTTTTAACTTATAGCGGGGCCCTGATCACCAATTATTTTTTATAGCTTGTAGGGGGCCCCTGATCACCAATTATTTGTTTTTTAACTTGTAGGGTGGCCCTGATCACCAATTATTTGTTTTTTAACTTGTAGGGTGGCCCTGATCACCAATTATTTGTTTTAACTTGTAGGGGGGCCCTGGTTTTTTTAATACATTTTTTTAATACATTTTTATGGGGGGCCCTGGCACCACAGTTTTTTTTTAACTTATAAGGAGACCTGACCATCAATAGCTTTTTATAACTTGTGTGTGGGGGGGTTACCTTTTTTTAGCATTCTATGTGGTCTTTTAACTGTAGTGTGGATTGGGCGGGATCTGGGGTGGAGCTTGGGGGCCGGGGTGGGCGGGGGGTGGGCGGGGCCCAGGGGGCCCTGAACATTTTGTTGTACGGGGCCACGTGATTTCTAATGGCAGCCCTGATAGCCATTACTTAGAATCCCCTTGGAACTTTTAACATTTAGGGTTAGGGGACACGCTCAGATTCGGGGAGATTAGTCGTCCGGCACAATACTTGCTTCATTTGAATGTGGCTCACAGGTTGGTGATGGCTAGTGATGGGCGAATTTGCGAAAATTGCAAAATTCGCGAAACGGCGAAAAATTCGCGAAACGGCGCCAGCGTCTCGTTTTTGTCACCGGCATCTGTTTTTTTGATGCCGACGCCCGTTTTTTTAACGCCAATGTCCGTTTTTTTGGCGACGAACTTTCGCCAGCGAATTTTCGCTGCCGTTTGACGAAATTATCCGCGAAAAAATTCGCCCATCGCTAGTGATGGCTGGTGTACGGAGTGAATGTTTCAGAAAAAACTTCCTTCCCTATGTCAGGCTTTTGTATTAAATAACAAAAACTGCTGGGCGGTGTTATAGAGTAGTGCCACCAGGTAAGTATCACTCAGGGCAGCAACTGTCAGTGTTCAACCCCCGTCAATCTGTGTCAGTTTCAACCCCTGCCTTTTCCTAATCTCTTTATTGATCCCCATTAACAACAGTTTAATCGTGACGTTCAGGAATATGCCTGCTGGGGATTGTCTGGCTTTATTGGCTTTCTCCATGATATAAAGATTTCCATTGTGATCAGGACAGATTTATGTGAAGACTCACCACGTTGGTAAGGAATCTGTTCATTTACTCCGCGTTCAGAAAGATTTATAAAGTCATTTTCCCCTAAACAAATGCGCTGAATAAATGTCTCCCCTGCTCCATGGAGCATCTTTAAATATATTGTGGTTGTTTAGAAACAAATTGCTGTTTTTTTTCCCCTCCGACAATATGCCAAGAATGAATGTGTGTTTGTTCTCCTGCCGTAAAGTATTTAGAGTTTGATTCAATGACTTTCTTTTTGTTTACTAAATGCATTGAAGGGATTCTGTCATGATTTTTATGGTGTCGTTTTTATTTCTAAAGTTTACACTGCAAATAATTCACTCTACAATATAAATGTAATTCTTAAACCAGCAAGTGTATTTTTAAGTTGTAATATTGGTTTGTAGGAGCATCTTTTTAATCATTTTGCCTGGTCATGTGCTTTCAGAAAGAGCCAGCACTTTAGGATGGAACTGCTTTCTGACAGGCTGTTGTTTCACCTACTCAATGTAACTGAATGTGTCTCAGTGGGACCTGGATTTTACTATTGAGTGCTGTTCTTAGATCTACCAGGCAGCTGTTATCTTGTGTTAGAGAGCTGCTATTTGGTTACCTTCTCATTGTTCTGTTGTTAGGCTGCTGGGGGGGAAAGGGAGGGGGGTGATATTATTCCAACTTGCAGTAAAGAGTGACTGAAGTTTATCAAAGCACAAGTCACATAACTGGGGGCACCTGTGAAACTGACAATATGTCTAGCCCTATGTCAGATTTTAAAATGAAATATAAAAAGATCTGTTTGGTCTTTTTAGAAACAGATTTCAGTGCAGCACTATTAACTGATGCGTTTTAAGGGTTCACACGAGGAGATTCGGGGAGATTTTGTCGCCTGGCGACTAATCGCCTCGTCTTCTGAGCAACAATCTCCCCGAACTGCCTCAGCGTGTTTTCCCATAGGCTATAATGAAAAGTCGCCTGTGCTAATACACACGCGGCGATGTGTTTTCCATAGTCGCCCGAAGTTGCCTGTGTTTTTAAAGCAACTGCCATAAGGAATAGGGAAGACTGAATTTTTTTGCACTTGCACGGTACAGTTTTGTGGCAAAAAAAAAAACACTATTACTAGTTACTCACATAAGTAACCTTAGTTTTGCCGTGAAGCGAACCCTGAAAAAAAAATGTAGACTTACATCGCTATTATAAATACCCAGTTCCTTTTGTTTTGTTAAAAAAGAAAACATGATTTTTTTGTGCCTGAAAGAAATGCAGATGCCTTCCCATTGACTTCATTTCACAATTTTTTATCGATAAAAGCCATTTTTGTTTATCACCAATGAGGCAAAAAAGATCAGTTTTGGGCTTTTGGACGCAGAACAGAGTGAGTAATATTACTCTAATAACCCCTGTTCTAAAGTGATGAGCGAATCTTTCCCGTTTCGCTGTAAAATTCGCACAACTTTGGAAAAATTTGCAAAATGGAGAAAAATTTGCGAAACGCATTGAAGTCAATGGGCGTCAAAATAAGTTTGACACGTGACAATTTTGACACGAGCGACAATTTTTTAGGCGTGACTCTTTTGTCTAAAAGCATTAAAGTCACTGGGCTTCAGAAAAATTTTGACTTTGATTTTGATTTTCCACTGCGAATTTTCGCCTCAGTTTCGCGAAAACATTCACGGGCAGAGAAATACAGAGATTTGCCAAATAAATAAATTCGCCCATCCTTCTTCTGACACAACATTTCCTGGGACAGAAATGCTCATTAGATAAACACTAAGGGGAACGTTCTTATGCCCCATGGTCCTCTTGCGCTTGTACCCCACGAAATAAAACATGACCTCTTACCTCCTGGCAATAGTAAGGTTTTCCGATTTTAAAGTATAATCTGTGGCTGGTGCACAAAACTTTAGTTTTATCTAACACAATCTCAAAATGCAAAAATCTCAAATCATAAAATAGCTTGAATGTATCTCTCATTGACTCATACAGAGGCTCGTCGGCTTTTAGCAGGCACATTATTTCATTTCAACACTTTTTAATTTTTTTCCTGGAAATTCAAGTTTGATAAAAATCACATTTTCTAAAAATGGGCAAACAAAGTCATTGTTAGTACATCAGCCACTTAGATTGGAAACGTCACGCCAAGCTAATTGTTCACTAAGGTCATTTGCGATGGTTGGCCTTGAAATAACAAAATCTACATTCCTAAGACGCTAGCGCATCTAGTGCAGAAGCCCAAAACATAACGTGCAGCATTTATTGCCTGATTCTTTATTAAAGGAGAAGGAAAGGTTAAAACTAAGTAAGCCTTATCAGAAAGGTCCATCTAAATATACCAGTAAACCCCCAAAGTAATGCTGCTCTGAGTTCCCTGTCAAAAGAAACACTGTATTTCTTTCCTTCTATTGTGTACACATGGGCTTCTGTATCAGACTTCCTGCCTTCAGCTTAAACCTCATTGCCCTGGGCAAGAGCACGCTCAGTTTGCTCCTCTTCCCCCTCCCCTCCCTTCTCTACTGTAATCTGAGCCCAGAGCAGGGAGAGACTCAGGCAGGAAGTGATGTCACACCACGTTAATACTGCAGCTCCTATCCTAAACAAACAGAGTTTCTAGAGCTTTTTACTCAGGTATGGTAAAGCATTCTACAGAATAAATATAGTATTCTAGCTTGCACTATTGCAGCTAATCTATTGGCAATAAAATGCCTCTGTAGCTTTCCTTCTCCTTTAAGATTTAGGGGCACATTTACTTAGCTCGAGTGAAGGATTAGAATGAAAAATACTTCGAATTTCAAAGTATTTTTTTGGCTACTTCGACCATCGAATTGGCTACTTCGACCTTCGACTACGACTTCGACTTAGAATCTAACTATTCGAACTAAAAATCGTTCGACTATTCGACCATTCGATAGTCGAAGTACTGTCTCTTTAAAAAAAATTCGACCACCTACTTCGCCACCTAAAACCTACCGAGCACCAATGTTAGCCTATGGGGAAGGTCCCCATAAGCTTTCTAAGCTTTTTTTGATCGAAGGAAAATCGTTCGATCGATGGATTAAAATCCTTCGATTCGAAGGACTTAATCATTTGATCGAACGATTTTTCCTTCGATCGTTCGCTCGAAGCATTTGCGGTAAATCCTTCGACTTCGATATTTGAAGTCGAATGATTTTACTTAGAGGGTCGAATATCGAGGGTTAATTAACCCTCGATATTCGACCAATAGTAAATGTGCCCCGTACAGTAGTTCTCATTTAAGACATTAGTCCTGTAACTGCAATGCAGAAATGAGCCAGGAGGAGGCAGAAGACGCTCATAATTTAAATACACAAGTCAATCTTCACTCTAAACAAAACATTAGGATTTACACCTTCCAGACCAGATTAGATATTTCCAATAGAAAAGTGGTTGCTATCTTTAATTCTTTGCAAAACAGTATGTATTGCCGGGAATGCAGGTGGAGGTAACAATAGTAAACAGCGCTTGCCTTCTACATGATACTACATGAGACCCCTGTGCATTAGGGTGTCATCATTACTATCTCCCTATGAAATAAATCTGCTGTGTGGCCACTCAGGTGTGACTTTCTCAATCACTTTATTGTTCTGATCTGTTCCAATCGCTCTTCAATTTGGTATTTGCCCAAACATTTATAATAAATATAAGGATGTGATTGGACAAGGTAACCTTGAGCTCTGCAGAATAATGCCAATGAACCAGCATCACTGTTCAAAAGGTAAAAAAGGCTCATGACCCTCACCCTCTCATGTTGGACTCGTATATATAATAATGGGGAGCCTCTCTCCAGAGCGGCAAACTGTAGTGTGGTAATGGCAGAGCTCACCCAGACTCGTATCCCCCTATGATCCTGGTACCTTCTCCACTCGTTTACGAGCGCTGATCCGTAGAGGGGAGACGTTTTAAAGGGAAAGTAAAGTGTAAAATAGAATAAGGCTAGAAATGCTGTATTTTGTATACTAAACATAAACATGAACTTACTGCACCACAAGCCTAATCAAACAAATGATTTATGCTTTCAAAGTTGGCCACAGGGGGGTCACCATCTTGTTAAACATCTTTGCAAGACCAAGACTACGCACATGCTCAGTGTGGTCTGGGCTGTTTAGGGATTGTCATAAATGATCAAAACAGGGAGACAAACAAAGCTGCTTGAGTTCTGCATGGCTGGGAAGTAAGGTGGTGGCTCCCCCTGCTGTTCATAAGTATGATTGTTTCCCTGCAGAGCAGTCAGGGACCGTCTGACAATTCCTATCCACAGCAGTAAAGGAAGGGAGAATTTCACTGCATACAGTCAGGTTTCTTATAAAAACTGCACATTTTTTAATTAAAGTATATTGGAGATAAGTTTCTTTTTCATAAAAAAAAAACGGGATTTAATTTTTTTGCCTTTACATGCCCTTTAACAGTAAAAATATCATCAAAATTGAGAAAACGAAAACAATATGAAATCTAAGGCCAATTTTCTAGTCTTAAGGTGACCATACACTGGCAGATTTAAACTGCCGATTCCGGTCCTTTAGATCGATTCAGTATCTTATCTGCCAGTGTATGGGGCCCCCACGACAGGCCTCCCAGACCAGAAATTGGCCAATCTCAATCTGGCAGATTTAATTTTCCAGCCCAATTGAGGAGTTATTTATCTTTTTATTCAGCAGCTCTCCAGTTTGCAATTTCAGTTGCTAGGGTCCAAATTACCCTAACAACCATGAATTGATTTAAATAGAGACTGGAACATGAATAGGAGAGGGTGTAAATAGAAATATGAGCAATAAAAAGTAGCAATAACAATAAGGGAGTTATTTACTAAAACTTGAGTTTATCTAAATTTTTTATTAAAACAAAGTCCCATCCACAAATTGAACTCATTTATCAATAAAAAACAGTAGCTTAAAACTCGAACATCAATTCGAATCCGAATTGACGCTCCGAAAACTCGACTTTATCGAATTGTCGCTGCAAAAACTCGACTGTATCGGATTATCCTGCGCAGATCACCATGTCAAGAAACAACTTCAGGGACATCTGCCATTGACTTCTACATGACCTCGACAGGTTTGGGTTGGAATATTTTCGGATTCAGGTTTTCAGCAGCTTTGGGGTATAATAAATCTTTTTGAACAATTCGAGTTTTCCCTTTAAAAATTCAACCAGATAAATTCAAAGTTGAATAAACAAAATGTGACATTTGTTTTTTTTTTAACATGTAGAGAGTGATATTCTGAGACAATGCACAATTGGTTTTTATTATTTGTGTTTTTTGAGTTATTTAGCTTTTTATTCAGCAGCTCTCCAGTTTTCAGTTTCAGCAATCTGGTTTCTATGGTCCAAATGCCCCTAGCAACCCTTCGTTCATTTGAATGAGAGACTGGAATATAAATAGGAGAGGACTGAATAGAAAGATGAGTAATACAAAGTAGAAGTAACAATACATTTGTAACCTTACAGAGCATTTGTTTTTAGATGGGGTCAGTGACGCTGTTCAAAAGAAAAAGACAAATAACAACTTATAAAAATAACATAAATCTAGACATTATCATGGGCAGGCCAGTAGGATTGCTGTTTTTAAAGGAGAAGAAAAGATACTGGAACAGAGTATTGCCAATAGATTAGCCACAATAGTGCAAGTTATAACACTATATTTATTATGTAAAATGATTTACCATATCTGAGTAAACAGCTCCAGAAGCTCTCTGTTTGTTTAGGATAGCAGCTGCCATATTAGCTTGGTGTGACTTCCTGCCTGAGTCTCTCCCTGCTCACTTATAGCTCTGGGCTCAGATTACAGCAGGGAGGGGGGAGGGGAGCAAACTGAGCATGCTCAAGACCAAGCCCTGGAGGTTTAAGCTGAAGGCAGGAAGTCTGATACAGAAGCCCATGAGTACACAATAGAAGGAAAGAAATGCTGTGTTTCTTTTGACAGAGGACTCAGAGCAGCATTACTTTAAGGGTTTACTGGTGTATTTATATAGACCTTTCTGATAAAGCTTACTTAGTTTTAACCTTCTCCTTTAAAGCCCCTCGACAATGAGCTGCACTTTCTAAATAACACAGAGGAGCGGAGAATTCTGTGCCGTGAATAGTGATGAGCGAGTCTGTCCCGTTTCACGAAACGCATTGAAGTCAATAGGTGTCAAAATAATTTTTATACGCGCCACTCTTTTCTCCAAATGCATTAAAGTCAGTGGGTGTCCTAATAATTTTGACATGCAATACATTCGCAGTCGTGAAGTGCAGAAATTCGCCCGCAAATCCATGCCTGTTGAATAAATTCGCCCATCACTAGCCATGAGCGTGTGCAGCATAGAGTCAATGCCAGAGAACCAGGGTCCATGCCCAGCGCTACACTGGCACAATGCTGATTCGGTTGCATTCCATAAGCTTCTATCACACAAACTGGAGATAGACAGATATTGATTTCACTTAAATCACCTTCATTAATCACTGTCTCTACTGGAAAGGAATTATGTCCTGCACTAACTTCTCTGTCTGCCTGTTATGTTATATGCAGTAAATATATTATGTTATATGCAGTAAATATATTATGTTATATGCAGTAAATATATTATGTTATATGCAGTAAATATATTATGTTATATGCAGTAAATATATTATGTTATATGCAGTAAATATATTATGTTATATGCAGTAAATATATTATGTTATATGCAGTAAATATATTATGTTATATGCAGTAAATATATATATTATGTTATATGCAGTTAATATATATAGTGAATAGAGTACCCCCTCTTGTAAAATACAGTATAAGGATATTATAAGTTACCGAGGAGTTTCATGACCATATGAAAACACGCGGCCGAAGGCTGAGTGTTTTTATACAGGTCATGGAACTCATATTTTCTGTGACATAAATGACATCAGAACTCACCTTTTATAACTGATGACATCAGAACTCACCGTTTATAAGGATATAATTTGAAAGATATTCATGGCTTTTGTGTATTATATATTGTTATATGCAGTAAATATATACATTATGTTATATGCAGTAAATATACATATTATGTTATATTCAGTAAATATATTATGTTATATGCAGTAAATATATTATGTTATATGCAGTAAATATATTATGTTATATGCAGTAAATATACATATTATGTTATATGCAGTAAATATATTATGTTATATGCAGTAAATATATATATTATGTTATATGCAGTTGATATATATATATATATATTGTTATATGCAGTAAATATATACAGTACATTATGTTATATGCAGTAAATATGGCAGCCCCTGATGAAAAATGACTAAGTACAAAACGAGATCTTCTTTCTTTCTGCCTAATCAGCATGCCGTGGCCAGAACAGAGGCAGACAGGAATTCCATACGCTGCTCCCATGCATCGGCACCACAGTAATTTAAGTGCTTTTAGCTTATACCAGAACAGAGGCAATGCATTGAGACTGAGGGATTAAGGAGAATGTTTATCAGACCTGGGAAGGATGAGTAAAGAAGTGCGTTTTTGGGAATTGGAATTGTTTCACGCAGTCAGGGCCAGCAATGCAGAGAATTACTGGGGACATACAGATACAGGGTATGACTGGGGGTCCAGGGCCCACTCCTCCTGCCCCCCATCCTACCAAATCTGCCTGCCTAGCTAATGCAGTGAACAAATGTGCCCCTTTCCCACTCCCAATGCACCACCCACCCTCCCACCTGCCCCCAATGCTCCACCCACCTGTGCTCAATGTACCACCCACCCTCCCACCTGCTCCCAATGTACCACCTACCCTCCCGCCTGCTCCCAATGCATCACCCACCCTCCCGCCTGCTCACAGTGCACAAAACACTTGCTCCCAATGCACCACTTACCTGCTCCCAATTGCCCACCACCCTCCCGCTTCTTCCCAATGCACTACCCACCCGCCCACCTGCTCCCAGTGTACCACCCACCCTCCCACCTGCTCCCAGTGCACCACCCACCCTCCCACCTGCTCCCAATGTACCACCCACCCTCCCACCTGCTCCCAGTGCACCACCCACCTGCTCCCAATGCACCACCCACCCTCCCACCTGCTCCCAGTGCACCACCCACCCACCCACCTGCTCCCAGTGTACCACCCACCCTCCCACCTGCTCCCAGTGCACCACCCACCCTCCCACCTGCTCCCAATGTACCACCCACCCTCCCACCTGCTCCCAGTGCACCACCCACCTGCTCCCAATGCACCACCCACCCTCCCACCTGCTCCCAGTGCACCACCCACCCACCCACCTGCTCCCAATGCACCACCCACCCTCCTACCTGCTCCCAATGTACCACCCACCCTCCCATCTGCTCCCAGTGCACCACCCACCTGCTCGCCATGCACCACCCACCCTCCCACCTGCTCCCAGTGCACCACCCACCTGCTCCCAGTGCACCACCCACCCTCCCACCTGCTCCCAATGCACCACCCACCCTCCCACCTGCTCCCAGTGCACCACCCACCCTCCCACCTGCTCCCAGTGCACCACCCACACTCCCACCTGCTCCCAATGCACCACCCACCCTCCCACCTGCTCCCAGTGCACCACCCACCTGCTCCCAATGCACCACCCACCATCCCGTCTCTTCCCAATGCACCACCCACCCTCCCACCTGCTCCCAGTGCACCACCCACCTGCCCCCAATGTATTGGCGGATAGCCCCTCTGTACCTTGTACTTCCTCCTTCTCCTAAAAACTAGGAATGCGTGAATTTGTTTGCTGTGTTTTGCCGCAGAAATGATGCCCATAGAAAAAATGTTATTCCCCCCTGGCCCATCTGACCCTGTAGAGAAACTACTTAAAGGAGTGGTTCACCTTTAAAGGAATTGTTCAGTGTAAAAATAAAAACTGGGTAAATAGATAGTCTGTGCAAAATAAAAAATGTTTCTAATATAGTTAGTTGGCCAAAAATGTAATGTATAAAGGCTGGAGTGATTGGATGTGTAACATAATAGTCAGAACACTACTTCCTGCTTTTCAGCTCTCTTGGTTTCCACTGACTGGTTACCCTGGTTACCAGGCAGTAACCAATCAGAGACTTAAGGGGTGGTCACATGGGTCATATCTGTTACTTTTGAATCTGAGCTAAATGCTGGGGATCAATTGCAAACTCACTGAACAGTTATGTCCCATGTGGCCTCCTTATAGTCACTGACTAACTCAGAGTTAGAGAGCTGGAAAGCAGGAAGTAGTGTTCTGGCTATTATGTTACACATCCAGTCACTCCAGCCTTTATACATTACATTTTTGGCTAACTAACTATATTAGAAACATTATTTTATTTTGCACAGCCCATCTATAATCTTGTGACTCCTTTGCACATGCCTCTGTTGTATACCCCTAGCTCAGGCTTAGACCCTTCTACATGGGAGGCCAAGTCCTTATTATTACACCCCTGCACACAAGCCCATAGTTTCAGTGTCCATAGGAGTGTTTCTTAGGAATTGTTAAATTTGTCTTTAAATGTAATTGTATATGGTTTCTCTTCTAATTCTGCCTTCTTCCAGTTTGCAAATTTAATAGTTATCAGATAGTTGGGGTCAGTAACACCATCACCCACTGCACAAAGGCTGTTATCTTAGATCATTCTGTAGCCTTCTCCTATCTATCTCCCGACCACTTCCTGGTTGCTAGGGTAACTGGTACCTTAGCAACAAGATAGCCGATATCTTAGTGCTACAGAACAGACAGGCTACTTAATTAAATTAAAGGGGAACTATCATGAAAATGAAAATTTCATATTAGCTGCAGCATACTGAACTAAGAATCTTCTAAATACAATCAATTAAAAATTCTGTGATGTTTCTGAAATAATCAAGTGTATCTTCATTATTCCTCTCTCAGCATCTGTTTCTCTTCATTCTCTCTTCATTCAGGAGTTGGATGTCAGATATTCATTGAAAGATAGGTCCAATATATCTTATGGGGGAGTTCCTTTTGCCTAGAAGATGTATTAGAGCTCACTCTTTTAAAATCACCAGACATCATGTCTCTCTACATGCAGAATTTGTGCAAAAGGCAGTTATTTTGTTTGATTTTGTTTGTACAGGCATGGGACTTCTATCCAGAATGCTCGGGACCTGGGGCTTTCCAGATAATGGATCTTTCCGTAATTTGGATCTTTGTACCTTAATTCTACTAGAAAATCATATAAACATTAAATAAACCCAATAGGCTGGTTTTTGCTTCCAATAAGGATTTATTATATCTTAGTTGGGATCAAGTACATGCTACTGTTTTATTATTACAGAGAAAAAGGAAAGCATTTAAAAAAATGCATTGGAGTCTGTGGGAGATGGCCTTTCTATAATTTGAAACTTTCTGGATAACAGGTTTCCGGATAACAGATTCCATACCTGTACAAAAAATTCTGTAAATTCTGTAAAAATTCTGTACTGTTTCTGAAATAATCAAGTTTATCTTCATTATCCCTCTCTCAGCATCTGTTTCTCTTCATTCTCTCTTCATTCAGCAGTTGGGTGTCAGATAATCATTGACAGTTAGATCCAATACATCATATAGGGGGCTCCTTTTGCCTAGAAGATGCCTATATAGGATAAACCCATGTAAATGGGATTTTCTTGTAAATTGATGGCAAAAACATACCCGCCGGCTTCTCCGGCAATTCCACCTTTGTGCAGCAGATGGCGATGCTACAATATTTCGTTTGCCTAATTAAATCAATTCTGTGTTGATATTTCAAGCAAATCTGTCTGTGGTTGGGTTAAAAAAGGGTAGGACCCCCCTATAGTGTGGGGTCCCTAAGTTTTACCCTACAGATGTAGCTCTTTTGTGGGAAGGGTTTGCAACCTTTAGAGAGTTATTTACTAAAATACGATTTTATCTCATTATTTCAATAAAAAAAAGCTCAACCAAACTCAGGCGCGTTTCAGGCATCAATGCCGCCCCCAGGCTTACCATAAGATCTCCGACGGGATATCCGGTGAGGGGCGCATTGCTAGCGCAGAGTGCGAAATATCGCTCTCAGCGCTAGAAAAGCCGAATTTCCGGTTTAATAACCGGAAATTCGGCTCTTAAAGTTACCAGGAGCGGCTTTTTGCCGCCCCTGGTAACTTCTGGGGCGCTGCCGCCTGAGGCAAGGTACTCACCTTGCCTCATGGCAGAAACGCCCCTGACCAAACTCTCATCCCCGATTTTGTCTTATTTATTACTAAATTAACTCAAATTAATCAAATCGGCAAAAACTAGATAAAATCGGGCGAAACCAAGAATAGTACAATTTCTTTTTACTTTTCTCCCGAATCACTTGATTTTTCCCCAGATTTATTGGATTGTCGTGCTAAACCCAGCACACACCACAATATCTTCGAATTGTGATAGGGGCATCTCCCTCTGACTTATACAAGACATCGACTTGTGTGAGATTGCGGATTTTCGGATTCTGTCTTTTTGCGGTATAATAAATTATAATAAATTTGAATTCTGTCTTTTTGCAGTATAATATCTTGGTTTTTTTCCACAAAAAAATTGAGTTTTTCCCCAAAAAGCCGACCAGAAAAATTCATGGTTTAGTAAATAACCCGCTTAGTGTGTGTGTAGAGTTAGGCAAAATAGTGTCAGGAGAACAGACTGTGACTGTGGAAGGTGATGGCATGCGGTATAGACTGATATTGTGGAATAGTGTGTAAAATTAGGCAAGTTTGTATAAGAAGAATGGGCTGTAACTGTGAATAGGGTGTATAGTAAGGCAAGCTGGTGTAATAGGAAAGGGCTGTAATTGTGGTAAGGTGTGTATAGTAAGGCAAGATGGTATAACTGGAAGGGGATGTAATTATAGTAAGGTGGGTATAGTAAGGCAAGTTAGTTTAATAGGAAGGGGTGTTAATTGTGGTAAGGTGTGTATAGTAAGGCAAGTTGGTGTAATAGGAAGGGTCTGTAATTGTGATAAGGTGTGTAT
Source organism: Xenopus laevis (assembly GCF_017654675.1). NCBI lineage: Eukaryota > Metazoa > Chordata > Amphibia > Anura > Pipidae > Xenopus > Xenopus laevis. The sequence continues at coordinate 14,813,883 of NC_054377.1, read as the reverse complement.
AGTAAGGCACGATGGTGTTACTGGAAGGGGATTTAATTGTAGTAAGTAGGGATAGGCAATGCGGAAATGACGCCCATAGACTTTAATGGGCGTCGGTGACATCTTGCCGGCGGCAAATTTTTGGCGAAACTAAATGGGTCAAATCCGCCAAACCTGGTAGTAAGGTGTGTATAGTAAGGCAAGTTAGTGTAATAGGAAGGGATGTAATTGTGGTAAGGTGTGTATAGTAAGGCAAGTTAGTGTAATAGGAAGGGATGTAATTGTGGTAAGGTGTGTATAGTTAGGCAAGTTAGTGTAATAGGAAGGGGATGTAATTGTAGTAAGGTGTGTATAGTAAGGCAAGTTAGTGTAATAGGAAGGGGATGTAATTGTAGTAAGGTGTGTATAGTAAGGCAAGTTAGTGTAATAGGAAGGGGATGTAATTGTGGTAAGGTGTGTATAGTAAGGCAAGTTAGTGTAATAGGAAGGGGATGTAATTGTAGTAAGGTGTGTATAGTAAGGCAAGTTAGTGTAATAGGAAGGGGATGTAATTGTAGTAAGGTGTGTATAGTAAGGCAAGTTAGTGTAATAGGAAGGGGATGTAATTGTAGTAAGGTGTGTATAGTAAGGCAAGTTGGTGTAATAGGAAGGGGATGTAATTGTGGGAAGGTGTGTATAGTAAGGCAAGTTGGTGTAATAGGAAGGGGATGTAATTGTGGGAAGGTGTGTATAGTAAGGCAAGTTAGTGTAATAGGAAGGGGATGTAATTGTGGGAAGGTGTGTATAGTAAGGCAAGTTGGTGCCAGGGAGAGGGGTGTGTGTGTGATTATGATATACTGTGTATAATAATGCAGGTTTGTGTAAGGCGTATGAGCTGCAAATCTCTATATCTTTCAGCAGCCACATATTCTGTATTTATAAAACTTAATGAGGTGTATCCAGAGGCGCCTGGTGATTGTTAGTGATTCCGAAGAAAAAGGGAAACTGAGAGAAATGAATTTATTGAAATATCAGCAACACGCGCAGCATAACATTCTTCTTTATCTGGATATAGAGACGAGTGTTCAGTACAGATCAGTGTGAGAGATGAGCCAAACTGTATCCCCTCCTCCCAATCTCTTACTATTCTGATATACATCTACATTTATATACATTCTTATACATTCACTCTACATATCACAGCAACAAAGACTCAGACATTCCCAAGTGCTTTCATTTCTTCTTCTTTAAAGAGGTGGTTCACCTTTCAGTCACCTTTACGTATGTTATAGAATGGCTAATTCTAAGCAACTGGTCTTCATTATTTATTTTTTTTTTACAGTTTTTGAATAATTTGCCTCTTTCTTCTGACTCTTTCCAGCTTTCAAACGGGTCACTGACCCCATCATAAATCAAATACTCTGTAAGGCTATAAATGTAAATTGCTACTTTTTATTACGCAGTTTTCTATTCTGGCCTCTCCTATTCATATTCCAGTCTCTCATTCAAATCAATGCATGGTTGCTAGGGTCAGTTGGACCCTAGCAACCAGATTGTTTACATTGCAAACTGGAGAGCTGCGGAATAAAAAGCTAAATGACTCAAAAACCACAAATAATAAAAAATGAAAACCAATTGCAAATTGTCTCACGATATCCCTCTCTACATCATACTAAATGTTAATTTAAAGGTGAACAACCCCTTTAATATCTTACTGTCTTATAAACTGACCCATGTGGGACACAGGAGGATACCTATGTAAGGCTCAGTTATATGAGATATTAGGGCTGATAAGATGGACATAAAGTTGAGTGTGCACTGATGTACATAGGTACTTGTGTCCATACATACACCTCCATAACTTGCTCCAATGAGTCTGCCCACCCTATTCTGCACCCTTGAGTTCCCCTAGTAGCTTCATCCACATCTACAAATGACTTGCTCCAAGTGAATTAGATGGTAGTGCCCTTTATTCAGGATGTATTGTGTATTGTGTGCTCCAGGTGTGACATTGTGTATTGCATGTAGTGATGAGCAAATGTATTCGCCAGCCATGGATTTTTTCACAAAACTGTGGCAAAAATTTGCCACGAAAAAACACGCATAAGAAAAAACACCCATTGACTTTAATGCATTAGGACAAAAAAGTCGCCATAAGAAAAAAACTCCCATTGACTTTAATGCATTAGGACAAAATAGTCGCCATAAGAAAAAAACTCCCATTGACTTTAATGCATTAGGACAAAATAGTCGCCATAAGAAAAAAACTCCCATTGACTTTAATGCATTAGGACAAAATAGTCGCCATAAGAAAAAAACTCCCATTGACTTTAATGCATTAGGACAAAATAGTCGCCATAAGAAAAAAACTCCCATTGACTTTAATGCATTAGGACAAAATAGTCGCCATAAGAAAAAAACTCCCATTGACTTTAATGCATTAGGACAAAATAGTCGCCATAAGAAAAAAACTCCCATTGACTTTAATGCATTAGGACAAAATAGTCGCCATAAGAAAAAAACTCCCATTGACTTTAATGCATTCGGACAAAATAGTCGCCATAAGAAAAAACTCCCATTGACTTTAATGCATTCGGACAAATAGTCGCCATAAGAAAAAAACTCCCATTGACTTTAATGCATTAGGACAAAATAGTCGCCATAAGAAAAAAACTCCCATTGACTTTAATGCATTCGGACAAAATAGTCGCCATAAGAAAAAAACTCCCATTGACTTTAATGCATTAGGACAAAATAGTCGCCATAAGAAAAAAACTCCCATTGACTTTAATGCATTAGGAAAACAGTCGGTTTAAGAAAAAACGCCCATTGACTTTAAGGGTAGAGGCACACAATGCTATTTTGGGCGGATTAGACGCCCGGCGACAAATCTCCTCTTCTTCGGGGCAACTAATCTCTCCGAACTGCCTCCCCCGCCTGCTAGAATATAAATCACCGGCGGGATGGCACTCGGAAAGCTTCGTTTTCCAAAGTCGCCCAAAGTTTCCTCGTGAGCTTGGGGAGATTAGTTGCCCCGAAGAAGAGGAGATTTGTCACCGGGTGACTTATTTCCCACAAATAGCATCGAGTGCCTCTACCCTAATGCATTAGGAAAAAAGTCTGCCATGCGAAAAAACTCCCATTGAATTTTTCCGAAATTTCGTGAATATTTAGACAAAGACAAACGGGACAGATTCGCTCATCACTAATTGTGTGCTCTAGATGTGACAATATACTGTATATACATCGAATATTGGGTTGGTTCGTTGCAAGCAAGTTGCGGTGGACACTACCTGGTTGGTATTCCTTAGCTATTACACTGGCATTCTGGGAATAAACTCTGCATTGCGTTGATAAATGAGCCCTATTGTGTGGTTACTGGCACTTGCTAATGGCATTTAGAAGCCACGCTACACAGATACCACGAAACTCCCCATGGGGCGACAATCAGAGAATATCTGGAAATGTTTTGCTCTGCATCAGATCAGCATAAAACCTCAAACATGTCTCCTAGTAACCAGGGTGGGCTTGGCATCTCCGTCAAGCTGTGAGAATACGGCACTTACACGGCCGCTACACGGCAAGCAGGGAGATTACTCATTGTTGGAAATATCAGCGCTTTTCTTAGCCGACTTCTGCTATTCATGGGCGTTCAGGGGGTTAAAGAATCTGGAGTCTTTATTTCACGTTCCTTGGCACTAATTACTCTTCTGATGAGCGTAAGACTCATATGTACAAAAACAATGCACATTGTAAAGGTTGCCTAGAGAAACGCTGTCCCTTTAAACCTCCTTTTTATACCAACGACTCTCATTTTTCAATTATTCTATCAGCAGCGTTGTCTGGGGGGGGTAATAGAAACACGCACACACAAAAGAGTAATATAACAAGTGTCGTGCAGGGTTAGATTGGATTAAAGGGAATAACAGAATCTGGGAAGCCACTCGAGTGTAGCGCCTACTGCAAAGGTCACGCGAGGAAACCTGCTAAAAATATCATTCAAAACACTATAGATCTGTCTTGTCCTTTAAATTTGTTTACCGTATTTTGTTTAGTATGAGATCCCTGAATACTAGTGACTAAGAGAAGGTAACATTGGCACAAAATGTTAGCATTAAATCAGAGACATCAAAAAGTGCTAAAAACGCGACCAGAATATGATAAATAAGGAAAGTGTTGGAAGGGTTACTGCCTGCTGTGCTGTCATTTACCTACAGAAATAGGGATTGGTAGCACTAGATATGTACATATGTATCTAATATATAGGTACAGAGACAAGAGGAAAGTGTTGGAAGGGTTACTGTCTGCTCTGCTCTCATTTCCCCCATTCTTTGTGTATAAGAACCAAAAGCTCAAGTTTGTTAAATAGCAATAAAGATCCTTATGACATATTTGTGTGTGGGAGTAAAACAAATGTTAAACAGTGGGAGATACAGAGAGAGAGAGAGAGAGGGAGAGAGAGAGAGAGAGAGAGAGGCAAATTCACTTACCTCCGAAGATGCGCCAGCGTTGGCTTCGCAGCACTTCGCCAGGGCGCCGCTAATTCACTAAAATCCGAAGTTGCGCTCAGGGAGGCGAAAGGTAGCGAAGTTGCGCTACCGTTAATTCGTCAAGCAAAGTGAAGTTAGCGATGTCTAATTTGCATACGCCTCCAAGTTAAAGAAGTTAAAGTACAATGGACGTATATGTAGCAGCAAATACATTACACTACACAAGCCTGGGAAAGCTTCATAAAATAAAACAGAGTTGTTATATTACCCTACACATGTGCCCACTGTATAGTTTAGGTGCCATATGTTAGGAAATGTAGGGGGGAAGGAGGGTACCCCTAAAATCTTTTTCAGTTTATTATTAAAAAAGTAAAAGACGCCAGTGTTTTTTGGGACTTAGAAAAAATGTCAATTTTTTTTTGATGCAAGCCCTATCTACTCTATTGCACTTCGCCTGGTCTGAGGTGGCAAAGGCAAGTCTGGCGCAAGAGGTAACGTTCAGTAAAATGCGCAAGTTAGTGAATTAGCGTAGTTGCGTCCCTTCGCCATAGCGCAACTATGTAACGAAATTACATCACACTGGCAAATTTTCGCTAGCGTTAGCCACTTCGCCCTTGTAAATTTGCCCCAGAGAGAGAGAGAGAGAGAGAAATACAGAGAGAGAGAGAGAGAGAGAGAGAGAGAGAGAGGGAGAGAGAGAGAGAGAGAGAGAGAGAGAGAGAGAGAGAGAGAGAGAGAAAGGTTGACTTTGGCATCAAGGTTTTATTGTGCCAAACCTCAAGGAAACTTTCCCAAACCTCAATATTGTGCTAATGGCAAGAGGATAACTATGGTGAGCCCAGGCTACGGGAATCTTCAGCTCTTGCCGGCTCTGCTATAGATTCGTTTGTGGTTGGACCAGAAAGGACTCTATATAGAGATATTGTCAAGGAAAATAGCACTGCAGTTACATTAATCCCATTAAGGTTTAAAATTAAACATATCCTGTACGTAATTCAAGTTTCTATTGAATTTAATTTTCTGTTGCACAGATACCAGGGGTTGTGAGTTTGCGGTCACAGAAATGGTGCATTTATGAAAGAGGTTATCAGGCCACAGATTCTTCATTTATTATTCTGTCTCCTCCTCCTCAATGGAAATTCGGACAGTGGCCATGGTCGAGTTGTGATAATTCTAATTTACATTCGAAATGGGGGATTAAAATTCAAATATGTGAATTTTGATACCAAAAAACTAAATTCTAAGTTGAATTTACTATTTGACCCTTAATAAATCTGCCCCTAAGGGTGAAGGGTATTTTTGGGATGCAATGGGCTTTGGACATGGGAAAGAGAACCACTTTTTTCTTAGCGGTGACTGACAAACAAGAAGAGACCCAAGATGAGAGATCTTAAAAGAGAATTTAACCATTTAAAAAAAATAAACACTACCCCCACCCCACATAGACTCCCCTCCCTCCTCCCCCCAGCATAGCTGCCCTCGGAAAAATGCCCCTAACTTTATACTTACCCGGCGAAGTAGCGCATGCGCAGTTGGAGAAATTTGCAACAACTGTGCATGCGCCGAAATTCACGAAAATTGCCGAAGCGCCGGAAGAAGACACGAAGACCTGGAAGATGGCTGCATGGAACTCCGATGCCTACGTGGGTTAACTGAGACTGGTAGAGAAGAGAGCTGGTTTAGTTTCCAGTTCCAGCATGCTACTGGTCAGTTATCAGTTCCAGCATGCTACTGGTCAGTTATCAATGCCCGAGAACCAGGGAGTGGAATGGATCGGAACAGACATGGCGGCCTCCAACCCTGCTTCACTACTCTGCATTTCTGGTGAGGTATGGAGGATCAGGGCCATCTTTTAGATTGTGGATGGTGGAGCTGGAGAGGGAGTGCCTGCAGGAATGCTATGAAGTAAAAAAAAAAACCTTTAAAAATTGCCCTTCCTTAGTATAATTCTTACTTAAACTGTTTTCTGTCCACCAATCTGCAAAACGCTACAGATGAAACTTAGTTCAAAAAACAAGCTGTTGAGAATGTGACTAGAATGTAGATTGCGCCATAACTGGGTTATTGGGCAGCCCGTTCCCACAATGTCTTTTTCACTTCTCTTCTATTCAGAAACACTGCTTCTTTGCTCCTGCATTATGGATGTTGCTTATACTCCAGCTGAACACATTAATAAGAGATAATAGCACAGATAGCCTTTGAGGCCACCTTGCGTTTTGAAGTGCCCCCGCCCACGAATCTTTCATGCCAGTTTAGTTTCGTGATGGGATCATTTTCTAAAGTCATTTACATGGAGACGAATAATGTCAGCCGAGGACATAGATGAGAAGTCATCCACCGTTACCAGAGAATACAAAGTATAAGGCAGTACTAAAGCATTGTAGAATAATATCACTAAAGCCCCTTCACTCCCTCCGCTCATTCCAAAGAGATTGTTTACCTAATAGGATGTACTGGCAACCAATCAGATGGCTGCTTCTATTAAGGCTGCACCCCACCTGCACCCCACCAGTTAAGGCTGCACCCCACCAGTTAAGACTAAATACTGATTGTCATCCTAGAAAATTAAGTCTTTGTGCCTATTACTACATAACACTATAACTTTAATCACCATTAGTGATTAGTGATATGCGAATGTGGGCCGTTTCGCTTCGCCGAAAAATTCTTGAATTTCCCAAGAAATTTGAGAAATGGTGAAAGATTGGCGAAACGCGAATTTTGATGCCCTGCGTCAATTTTGATGCCTGTGTCAATTCTGACGATCGCGTCAATTTTGACACCGGCGTTAAAGTCAATGGGCGTCCAAATAATGTTGACACACAATGGTTTTGATGCGAGTGACTTTTTCAACGCCAGCAAATTCATGCCAGTTTTGCAAATGTTTTCCCTGGCAGAGAAACGTGGAAATTCACCAAGATTTTGCCTGGCGAATTTATTCGCCCATCGATATTAGGGATGTATAAGTCAGGAATAACTCAACCCACACCCAAACCTGCAAAACCTTAACACACACAACCTCAACCCACACAATGTTGCCATTGTAGGACCCGCACCCAATCCATACCGTCATCTTCTTACTCGGTGTGCAATTTCTGTGCACCCCTCTGGTTCCAAGACAGGGAATCTTCAGGAGCAGTAGAGAAATGTACTTCCCCAGTCTGACCCTCACCCAACCGTAACCCGCGATGATTGCCCAAATTTCAACCTGAATCTAATATTGGTGGTTCAAGTCCCTCTCTATTGACAAATATTCTGTATGGCACCTTCTAACCTCATGGCAGAAGTCCCCAAGCTGTGAAGCTTGCCCCTCCAGAGAGGGAACTAACACAGTGGTCAATTAGGGTCCAACCTGAAGGTTATTTAGGGTGTTATGTGGGGTGACTGCATAACTACTCCTAGTGCTTGACTGACTATATTTATATACCTTGACTTATCCTAAAGTGGGCTTTAACCAAGGAAGTCTCAATACTTCTAAAACACCCAACCACACCATCTCTAGCATGGTCCTCCTTGAGTTGTGAGGCACATTGTCAGCAACAGAGCGGTCAACTATGCACATTAGGACTAAATCACACAATCAGACCTAATTATAGATGCCAAAGCATTCTCCAGTGATAATCGACACTACCAGGCACCTGGCCCAGAGTTATGTCCCCTTAACTATATAACAAAGGTATGAGAAAGAGATTGACCTCGTTCTCCAAACCAGTATAAAGGTTTTCCATGCTTTAACAGCTATCAGACTTGACTTGGTGAGCATAAAGCCACGGCTTTGTGTTTCTGTATTCTGTGTACTATATTGGGAAAAATAATTCATTTTATTAGTTCCAGGAAAACATTTTCCAGCTTCTAGGTATGGTGTAAATAGACTGGGCTACTTCCAGCCCTTACATCCTCCTGATACCTCCTGTAATTACAACAATGTCAGTTCTAGTGACTAATTCTGCGCACACACAAAAAATAAATAATAAAAATACTGGGGCTATTGACACTAACAGGATTATTCAAGGCCAAACATTTAAGCCATTTGTACTGTATCGTAATCCGCCTGGAATCGCGGCATTTCTATGCACATTCAAACAGTTTCTGACAGCTGAGAAATTTCAATTTGAGTTCAAGTATCAATATGCGAGAATGGAAAGGCTACAATGAAGGGGAGGTAAGATCACTTTTCAGGAGACAGTCAATCAGTAAGCAAACAACTGTGAATTCTGACTGAGCCAAGTGAATGATCCCTATGTAATGTAACTGTGTCTCTCATCTACCTACCTTTTATGAGTACAGACCTAATATGTTCTATAAGCATAAGTTGTATTGGGTGTACTGTACATAAAAGTCTGTGTAGATGAGAGATCTGTGGCTTAAATAAAGTTAAGCCTGACTAACCAGAAGTACAAGTCATTAGTAGAGAAATTGACATACAGAATATTACGTTCGGGGTCAAACAAGGACCTTCTACTGACTTCTACTAACATCTATAGCCAATAGTAATAATGAAGAGACACTCTGAAGCACTGAATTTTGAAAGCAGCAAAGTAATATTGGGGTACATGCAGTGAAACCTCAATTTTACATCCCCTGATTTTAAGTTTACACTCATTTTACATTATTGTTTTGTGGTCCCACCTATATATTATGCATACTACATTTCCCTGACTTTACATTTTCCTGGATTTTACACCATTTTTTTCTGGTCCCTGAAAAACGTGAAATGGAGGTTCTACTGTATTTCAAAAAGTAAAACTAGACATGACCATGGTTTCCCCCAAACTTCTGACCCTCTCTAGATATTTATCAAAGGATGAACTCTAACTTTCATCTATAAAAACCCCCTACAAATAAATAGTGTGGAATTTCACCATGGTTGGATGTTACATAGTAGTTACATAGTTACATAGTTACATAGTTAAATCGAGTTGAAAAAAGACAAAGTCCATCAAGTTCAACCCCTCCAAATGAAAACCCAGCATCCATACACACACCCCTCCATAATTTCACATAAATTCTATATACCCATATCTATACTAACTATAGAGCTTAGTATCACAATAGCCTTTGATATTATGTCTGTCCAAGAAATCATCCAAGTCCCTCTTATAGTCATTAACTGAATCAGCATCACAACATCACCCGGCAGTGCATTCCACAACCTCACTGTCCTGACTGTGAAGAACCCCCTACGTTGCTTCAAATGAAAGTTCTTTTCTTCTAGTCTGAAGGGGAGGCCTCTGGTACGCTGATCCACTTTATGGGTAAAAAGGTCCCCTGCTATTTGTCTATAATGTCCTCTAATGTACTTGTAACGTGTAATCATGTCCCCTCGCAAGCGCCTTTTTTCCAGAGAAAACCACCCAAACCTTGACAGTCTCCCCTCATAATTTAAGTCTTCCATCCCTCTAACCAATTTAGTTGCACTTAGTCTCTGCACTCTCTCCAGCTCATTTATATCCCTCTTAAGGGCTGGAGTCCAAAACTGAACTGCATACTCCAGATGAGGCCTTACCAGGGACCTATAAAGAGGCATAATTATGTTTTCATCCCTTGAGTCAATGCCCTTTTTTATGCAAGACAGAACCTTATTTGCTTTAGTAGCCACAGAATGACACTGCCCAGAATTAGACAACGTGTTATCTACAAAAACCCCAAGATCCTTCTCATTTAAGGAAACTCCCAACACACTGCCATTTAGTGTATAACTTGCATTTATATTATTTTGCCAAAGTGCATAACCTGCATTTATCAACATTGAACCTCATTTTCCAGTTTGCTGCCCAGTTTCCCAACTTAGACAAATCACTCTGCAAAGTGGCAGCATCCTGCATGGAACCTATAGTTCTGCACAATTTAGTATCATCTGCAAAAATAGGAACAGTACTTTCAATGCCCACCTCGCGGTCATTAATAAACAAGTTGATGTGCTGGGAGCCTGGAGCAAAAAGCCCCAGTATTAAGTTTTGGATTCTAAAGGCTTTGGATTCTAAATGTCCCCGGCCAGATGTCGATCGGGCAGGGTAAAAAATCCTGTCGGATCATGTCCACATCTGTTTGTTGATGCAGTCCCGCGATCCGACCTTCCGTATTGCCTCCATTCTGATCCGATCATTGGGCCCTAGGGCCCACGATCAGATCAGCCCGATATCACCCACCTCAATGTGGGCATATTGGGGAGAGATCCGCTCCTTTGGTGAAATCTCCCTGTGTATGGCCTTAAGGTGCAGGGAACCTGTGAACAAGGTTAAGACAATGGATAGTAATTTGTGCCATACGACACCCATAAGAGATGTCAGATAGACAGGTCAGACTAGCAAGAGAAGCAGCTGCTGCTCCAAGAAGTAGTGTGGAGAAAGAATTGCCAGGTGATACCCTCATAAACCATGTGCAGATTTAAGCTGCTATTTCGGGTCCTTCTCTGTCCATGTTTGGGGCCCTCCAACAGACCCACCCTACCAATATCTGTCAGAAAATTCTGCATGTATGATTTTCCCGTCAGATCCAGGTCCGCATCTGCTCGTTGGTGTGGTCCTCAACTCAACGTTTGCCAAGGTGGGCATATCAGTGAAAGATCTACTCATTTATAATGTATGGCTACCTTGAGTGTAGGAACCGCAAGCCTGAAAGGTTCTTATGTTTTTTTTTAATTTAGGGGACTCATTTCATTTCTCAATTTTTGGTGAGAATAATCCTTCACACCCCTTACTATCCTCTACTATTCTTATTTGCACTTCATCTCATGTTACACACTGGTTTTGTCCCCTCGTGTTCTTCATATCAGGCATCTCTGTGCCATCTGTATTCTGAATTGTCTTGTGAATTTAAATCAGCCTATTAGGAGCTCTCCCCTTGCAAATCAGAAGCTCATGCAGCGAGCCAAAGTGCTTCCATGGCAGTATGGTTTCCATAGCTACCGGAGACAGTTTACACCATATGTTGTAAAATAATTTAATAAACTGTCAGTCATGTTACATGGGTGTGCAGGGCCTGATGAGTCACAACACATAATTAGTATGTAGGTTGCGCAAAGTGATCATCAAAAAATTCTTTGTGGGCTTTGAATATCATTGTATTTACTTCAAATTCTCATCTTTTTGATCATATTAAGATGAATTAAACAATGATGTACAAATCCTTAATTAATATTGTGGCCATGTACAGTACACAGGCAAAACTGACCAAAAATCCTTATCCAGCTGTCCTTGGTTTAATGTTCAGTATTTAGCTGAATCCTTTGATATTTTTTTTTTGTGTGCAATATTAGGAGTCACGACTCTAAATCCAAATTCTTCTTTTGATGTAACTTTAATGTTTGCGCAAAGAAGTTCCCAGCGTTCCTTGCTTTTCTCTCTGCTCCCTTGTCATCTAAATTATCTTACTGTCAACAGGCATGCCATGAAATGTTCCACCGCTACAGTTCATGTGGCTGTCATTGCCCAAGATATAACAGTACCATACTTCTTAGTCCAACATGAGCCCATCAGTGCCCCAACAATGTGCAGAGTTCCTGCAATACACTTCTTATCCCCCGTGCACCATATATTTTTCCCCCATTCACTGCACAGAGTGCTCCTGCCTATACTGTACATTGCACAAAGTAGCCCCATACTTAATTTCACTTTACAGTCTGTCTAGCACATCACCCCATGCATTACATTGCACAGTGGCTAAGGACAATTCAAGAACAATGGATAAGGCTGTGTGTTGGCTGGCTAGTTATTGTGATATGAAAGGCCACTGCTTTTGTGGCTCTCTGTACCAAATGCTGAAGTTCCTTACAGGAATTGTGCAAGGGGGTGTGACACTAATTTACGACAAAGATTGTACATTCATCAAATGTAAACAAATGCATCCAAGAGCTTGCCAGTTAGACATCTGATATAGACATGTCTATAGACCATGCCAGCTGAACATCTAATATAGACATACCCATTATCCAAAACCATGCCAGCTAGACATCTAATATAGACATACCCTTAATTCAAAACCATGCCATCTAGACATCTAATATAGACATACCCTTTATCCAAAACCATGCCATCTAGACATATAATATAGACATACCCTGTATCCAAAACCATGCCAGCTAGACATCTTATATAGACAAACACCTTATCCAAAACCATGCCAGCTGGACATCTTATATAGACATACACCTTATCCAAAACCATGCCAGCTGGACATCTTATATAGACATGCCCCTTATCCAAAACCATGCCAGCTGGACATCTAATATAGACATGCCCCTTATCCAAAACCATGCCAGCTGGACATCTTATATAGACATACCCCTTATCCAAAACCATGCCAGCTGGACATCTAATATAGACATGCCCCTTATCCAAAACCATGCCAGCTGGACATCTTATATAGACATATCCCTTATCTAAAACCATGCCATCTAGACATCTAATATAGACATACCCCTTATTCAAAACCATGCCATCTAGACATCTAATATAGACATACCCCTTATTCAAAACCATGCCATCTAGACATCTAATATAGACATACACCTTATCCAAAACCATGCCATCTAGACATCTAATATAGACATACACCTTATCCAAAACCATGCCAGCTGGACATCTTATATAGACATGCCCCTTATCCAAAGCCATGCCAGCTGGACATCTAATATAGACATATCCCTTATCCAAAACCATGCCATCTAGACATCTTATATAGACATACACCTTATCCAAAACCATGCCATCTAGACATATAATATAGACATACCCTGTATCCAAAACCATGCCAGCTAGACATCTTATATAGACAAACACCTTATCCAAAACCATGCCAGCTGGACATCTTATATAGACATACACCTTATCCAAAACCATGCCAGCTGGACATCTTATATAGACATGCCCCTTATCCAAAACCATGCCAGCTGGACATCTAATATAGACATGCCCCTTATCCAAAACCATGCCAGCTGGACATCTTATATAGACATACCCCTTATCCAAAACCATGCCAGCTGGACATCTAATATAGACATGCCCCTTATCCAAAACCATGCCAGCTGGACATCTTATATAGACATATCCCTTATCTAAAACCATGCCATCTAGACATCTAATATAGACATACCCCTTATTCAAAACCATGCCATCTAGACATCTAATATAGACATACCCCTTATTCAAAACCATGCCATCTAGACATCTAATATAGACATACACCTTATCCAAAACCATGCCATCTAGACATCTAATATAGACATACACCTTATCCAAAACCATGCCAGCTGGACATCTTATATAGACATGCCCCTTATCCAAAGCCATGCCAGCTGGACATCTAATATAGACATATCCCTTATCCAAAACCATGCCAGCTAGACATCTTATATAGACATACACCTTATCCAAAACCATGCCATCTAGACATCTAATATAGACATGCCCCTTTCCAAAACCATGCCAGCTAGACATCTAATATAGACACAGCTCTTATCCAAAACCATGCCAGCTGGACATCTTATATAGACATGCCCATTATCCAAAACCATGCCAGGTAGATATCTACTATAGACATGACCCTTATCCAAAACCGAGCAGGCTAGGAATCTAATATAGACATGTCCCTTATACAAAACCATAGCATCTAGGCATGTATTATAGACATGCTCCTTATCCAAGACTGTGCCGGCAATAAATCCAGTATACTGTGTATGTGCCACTTTACCTAATATTATTTAGTAACGTACAGTGATTTTTACTTGTCCTTAAGTTATGTTTCAGAGATTGCATGGTAAAATAAATGGGGAACCTCATTTGTTTTTTAAAATTTAGCCTTCAACTAATATTGCCTTTTAAAGTTTCATTTACGAAAAATTTTATTTTTGCTAATCCTTTTCCAGGAAAGTTAATTTACAAGCTGAAACTGGTCCAAGACTGTTCAAAGTTTGCCTTACATTGTTGTCTATGGATGTTTTTAATTGATCCCATTAATAAATAAATAAACGAAAAAGCCCCTAAGGCCTATACCTGTTTGACAGGATTTCTTATTATGATCCGGGCTTGCTTTTAAAGCAGAGTAAGAGAGATCTGTGTCTCCAACTGCTTTACGGAATAGACTGGGCATTGAAATAATGTCCTTGTATAGCAACAGTTATGTGTGCGGAAGTTTCCAAAGTAAGAGACTGAGATGGAATAATGTGTATCCTCTGTGATATATTTTTGGTTATCTTGACCAACTCAGTTTAAACAGAATCACAGGAATTCAAAGCAAATACCATTCAACATTCTGGTCTAATTTTTGACTGGGTGATACAGACTTCTATCTTGTAGGTTCTTGAGTGTCTCCTGATTCCATCATCTGCTTAATTAGGGGGATCTCATTATATTTACTGAGCTTTGGATTGACAGTGTCAGTCTAAAGAATCATGAGTTGCAATGAAACCTAACTAGATGGAACGTTCATGTAAAAGGTACTGTTCATACAGTGGTAAGAAACCTAACAACAGTCCAAACATATGGATCATTCTGGATTACTGTTGTAAGCAATGTATGAACTGTTCACTTTTAGACAGGCTTGGGTTAAAAGGTAAGTAACCCTCATATGTCATCAGCATATCTACCAAGTGAATAAACCTAGCAACAACAAACCAAGAACAGTAACCATTTAAAAAAAAACAAGGTTCAGGCCTCAGACAGTCCTTAAGAGGAATTATCCAGGAAGGGAATCACTGTAACAAATGTATATTGTTGGAAAGCTTCCAAAAGGGCTTCAGTTTTTTCACCCCAATCCAAATCCATGTAGCAGTTCATTGCACGACCCACAGGAATCCATGTAGACCTATAGGGTAATAAAAGTTGCAACGTTGCTAAGGGTTACTAGAACTTGTGCAAGCTTTAAGTCCGTTGACCCAGAGTTAAAGTAGGTTTGGCATTCTCCATCTTTTCAAAGGGGAAGTAAAGTCTGAAATAGAATAATGTTAGAAATGCTGTATTTTGTATACTAAACATTAACATGAACTTACTGCACCACAAGCCTAATCAAACAAATGATTTATGCTTTCAAAGTTGGCCACAGGGGGTCACCATCTTGTAACTTTGTTAATCATCTTTGCAAGACCAAGACTGTGCACATGCTCAGTGTGGTCTGGGCTGCTTAGGGATTGTCATAAATTATGAAAACAGCACAAATCAAATAATATCTGCCAGAAGCTGATACAGCAAGACTGATTAATAATCAGAATATACAGACTGCACTGGGTCCTGTGTTGTCATGTAATCTAATGTGGATTTTATAGTTTTTGTATTGTTTAAAACAAATGTTCTCCAACTCTGCAGAACCAGTGGCTGCAGCAAAATAATTCTCCAAATAGAATACCATCTGTTTAAATCTTGCTCCATGATCTTTGTCCCTGCAGTTGAAGTTGGAAACAGTAAATGGGATGTAAAGGCAAAAATAAAATCCAATACAAATCTCTACACAGTCGCCGACTGCTCTACAGGGAAACAAACAAAGCTGCTTGAGTTCTGCATGGCTGGGAAGTAAGGCGGGGGCTCCCCCTGCTGTTCATAAGTATTATTGTTTTCCTGCAGAGCAGTTAGGAACCGTCTGACAATATCCTTATCTTGATATCTTGTAAGGCCACTCTGGCTCTTTCTCCACCCTCAGCTCCTCTAGAGAATCAGACCAGTGATGAGCGGGTCAGATATTTTTCAGCCTAGAACCCTACCGGCCTCCAACCCAAAAGGAAGTCCTCTTTTGACCTGAGACAACTCCCGACTTACATATAAATGGGATCAGCCACTATGTGGGGAGTTCTAAACCTGCCCAAACCAATAACCGGGGCTCAATGTTTTGGCTCAAACCCGCCTAACCCACAATTTTTGTCAACTGCTTCCAGTGTAGGGATGTAGCGAACTGTTCTGCTGCGAACTAGTTCGCGCGAACTTCGACCGTTCGCGTCCGCCAAATGTTCGCGAACGTTCGCATTTTGAGTTCGCGTTCGATTCGAATACAAGTCGTTCGACCATTCGACCATTCGAATTCCTTCGACCGCTAAAAATCGAACGATTGTAAGCATTCGATCGAATGAAAAGCATTCGATCGAATGGCTTCGATCGTTCGATTCGAATGAAAATCCTTCGATCGAATGATTAAAATCCTTCGATCGTTCGAATCGAACGATTTTAGCGGGTGTTCGAAGTTCGCGAACTGTCCGCGAACGTTCGCATTTTTTGCCGGTGTTCGCGAACGGCGTTCGCTACATCCCTATTCCAGTGTATAGGTGTTTGATTCAGCCAAAAAGTGAATTGAGCGGTTTGACCTTAAACCTGCTCATAATTAAATCAGACACCATCAGATTGGAGGCAGCTGATTGAGGTGTTATCCACAGCAACGGGAAGGCATGAATAGGAGATTCTGTGTCTGGGGCGGTTGTGACACAGCATAAATCTGATTTTACATGGATGTCATGGCAAATGCAGCATAAACTAAGGAAAGGTTGTATATTCCTAGGACAGGAAAACTGCTTTTATTCTTGCCACACAGACCAGGCCCTAATCTCATGAGGCTAAAGAAATAAAAGCCCCAATATTTGCACTGGTTCTTCATATCACTGAATTATTTGTTACAGGTTAAAATAATTAAAGGCCCCTAACGTATAAATCATGTCCAAATCACCTTCATCTGCCCTCTCTGCACCTACTCGCTCTCTTAGATAGTTTCCCAAGAATGCCAATCATGCTGTGAATAGAGGTCAGCTTTGACAACTCCCAATTCTGGCGCTGACCTCTCATTTTCCAAATGTCTTTTTCTTACTGTGTGAGCACTGCTGTCCTCACCTTCACACCATCTGAAGAATGTCTTTCAGGCTTGAAATGTTACAATTAATCTAAATCAAATGGGCTCAACATCAGAGACTCCTTCTTCCTTTTCATTTCTTAGGGAACATCTGCCAGTCTATCCAAATGTTCCTACATTTATTAATAATCACAAATAATGCATTTGCCAGGCTTACTTACAAGACATAAAGGTGACCGTTTATAATGTGATGATTAAAGTATCTCATTAACGTTATCTCATTACGGTCTGCTGCTAAAATAACATTATAGATTATGAGACTGCCCTTCTAATCACTCCTGTAATAACATCAAAATGGAGGCTGCCCTTAAAACACACATGAGTACCTGGGGTTCGAACAAGCACCTGGGAGGTTCCTGATGAAACATGGTCTTTTCACTTTTCTTTCTCCATTGTGTCTGGTACATCCCAGTAGCCCTACCTGATATAGGACCACCCAATCAGCAGGCTGTGTCCTATTTTAAGCCTTTTCCCATATCAATTCCTGACCAGAGCATTGTTGTTGGATCAAGAAGACATCACCCTGGCTCTTGCTTTTCCTGGCTCGCACCTTCCTGATCCTTCCATGCTTATGTTCCTGTCATGTTTCTTCAAACTGCTTCTCATACTGCTTTTGCCCAACCTGCTTCTTTGCCTGCTCCATGCCATACTGCTTCTTGTCCTTCTCTGTCCTGTCCCAGTCTTGTCTGCTTCTCCATCCAGTCCTGTCCCAGATCTCTAGTCTTTCCTCTTTGTCCAGTTCCTTATTGTCCTCCTATTGTCCATTGGAGGTAGCACTAGATTTTGATATTACATTGAAAATAGAAAAGATAGTTGGACTTGTGACCAACCTTGGTACCTTGGACCTGGAACACAATTTGTCTTGATGAGGAGTGCCAAAGATTAGGGTCTAAGGCCGTGGTTGTCAGTGTTTCATTTCAAGCCCTACTTGAAGGTCCAACCAGAGCCACAGTTTGGGAACCACTGGTCTAAGGCAAAGGCAATTGTAAAATGACTGCCACCACCTTTTAGGAAAGGTATCAAGCATAATTTTATCAGCAAATGGGGAGTGTTTCAGTCATGGAGCCCAGGAGCCTTAGACATGGGATTTCAGTGGTCTGGAGGCTTAGAAGAAATAACTTTAAGAGTTGGTGAAGCTTTCCTTGGTAGAACCCATTTGTAAAAGCTTTAAATGGGGATTTTTGCCTTCCTCTGGATCAACTAGTAGTTAGGTATATATATATATCTATATATCTATCTATATATATATATGCCTAACTGCTAGTTGATCCAGAGGAAGGCAAAAATAAATATATATAGACTTGTCATTTTTCAACCTAACATACTATGTTACCCTACTCATACAAACACTTTCTTCTCCGCTGAACGTTGAACATGAAAATGATTTTGCATCTGCTGAATATGGTAAATATCCATGGGGAACTGGTAACATTCTTCTAGACCCAGCGTAACACCAAGCTTTGCCCAAATAATTGCAGTAACTCTCAGTATTGTATTTTTATAACATTCCAGTTACTGACTAATTAAATATTTGAGCTCCAGACAATTTCAGCCCACTGATGGTCCCGAATATTTCATTGGTTAGGTTACATTAATACAAGTATGGGACCTGTTATCCAGAATGCTCGGGACCTGGGGTTTTCCGGATAACGGATCTTTCCGTAATTTGGGTCTTTATGCCTTAAATCTACTAGAAATTCATTTCAACATTAAATAAACCCAATAGGCTGGTTTTGCTTCCAATAAGGATTAATTATATCTTAGTTGGGATCAAGTACAAGCTACTGTTTTATTATTACAGAGAAAAAGGAAATCATTTTTAAAAATTTGGATTATTTGGATAAAATGGAGTCTATGGGAGACAGACATTCTGTAATTCGGAGCTTTCTGGATATCGGGTTTCCGGATAAGGGATCCTATACCTGTATATTAATATGATAAATTGCAATGCTTCCCAATAAATGATCCAGCCAATACCCCCAGCTTTGTCATCCTGGAAAATTCCCTTTAGGGGTGAAAGGGCAGCCAATGTATAATATTACAGATTCGCCAGTACATCTGTGCTCTTCTCAATACTCTTCAGTGATGTAATTAAGGCAAAAGGGCATCTGGCCTTATTGATCCCGTAATAACGAGTGGCTTTGTAAGTGCTGTTTGACACAGAAGCCTACTTGTCTGAAACATTATATAATAAACTGACAGGCAGGAATCAACACATGCAGGTGCCATTAAGCTGAAGGATTCTACCAGGCGCTGACTTTCTAGCGAATAGGCTGACTGAATAAAGGTTAAAGAAATATAAAATCTAAATTTGTAAGTTCCTGATAAAAGGGGATTTCTACACATGCACCAGATGAAGTAAAGTCAGGGCCCCTGGCCTGTATAAAGGCTGTGGCCCCTATTTGCACATACATGTCAGGGTGAGAAATTGCACGAATCAGCTGACTTTATTGCACTATATAGGTATACAGGCATCCCCACACAGTCCCCATCAGAGTTAGCTTCCCAATTTCTATCTCATGCCATTTATGACCACTCCCTATAACTATATTCTTCTATTTAAGCAGCCCCTCTAATGCTGGTTCTCAGGGCCAAACCCTAAATTGTCTGTGTTACATACTTAAAGTGATACCTTCACCATTTGGTTATTAAAGGGATACCAGCACCTACTGCATACACCTGAGCCCAGATTTTTTCCGCCAGTTGTACCTCCGAATATCTGGAATCATCTGTAGGAAACTGAGTGCTGTGGATGATATCCTATGCTTCCTTTTTAAACTGTGTCCCTTTAAGCTTCTTCATAATAATTTGGCCACTGGAAAGACAGTTTATTTGGATTCTATCATTTTATCTCAGAAAACAAAAAAATATGTCAGCCCTCAATTTTGTATCAAAACTGGGAGAAGAATAAGACTATCTGGGCCCAGTTGATCAATAATGCTGCTGCCCTAAAGGAGAACAAATTGCACCCCTTATAGCTCATCTATGGAGCACTTGTGCCCATGGGACTGCCAATAAAATCATCACTATGTGCCTTCCACCCAATCTCCCTCTCTCCCAGTCAACACTGAATTCTTTGATTCATTCAAGAAGTCCCTTGACTTAGATCGCTATAGGAGCCCTGGAACTATCGCCTGGTTTAGCGGTGGTGGTAGCTCCCGTATTCTCCTCCGTCAATAGCCGCAACTGCTGTAGATTCAGAACAGGAAACAGCAAGTACTGAGCGGCACCAAGTGCAACTATACGCATGATGCATGTACCTTTAATGAATGGGATTTGGCACTGCAACTGCGCTGGTGGTCGTAAATGTCCCCTAGGACTGTGCCAGGTTCATGGGAGCCCTGCATGATGTATAAACTATTAGGGACATATTGGGGGAATTCCTGGGTTTCCTTTTTGCAGAATGCATGTAGTGCCGGGTGCTAGAGTCCTGCCCGTGGGTGGGGTACACACAAACCAGTCAGGATTCAGGTGTGAAGTGGGAAGTCCATGGTTATTCAGTGGAGGTAGTTGGGTAGGCTGTAGTGATGTGCTGGCTGGGCCGATACCTGCGGGACACAGGTTCGGGCCAACCTCGTACCCCCCCTTTCCAGGTCACGGGCAGGTGCGGGTTGAGCTCTTCTGACTGCCAGTGATGCAAAGGGATGGACCAGTGATGTGGCAGTCCAAGATTGCCCTAAAGGCTTAGAAGGCGGGGAACAGGCTCTAGAATTCTAAAAACCGGGCAGGTATTTTCGCACCAGACAGCAGGTGTAAAAACTGACTTTCCGGTTCAAAACCGGACTGGTGGCAACCCTAGTTGGGACGTCTTAGGGTTGTGAGAACCACCAGGGAAAATGTGGGTGCACAGGTCTAGATTCTACTGGGTGCAACTGTATGTGCTCCTTCTGGTAGTGGAAGGTGATGAATTTTCCATGGGGGCAGGGTGCAAACAGCATGAAACGCGTTGCTTTGCACCTCTGATAAAATTTGCTCTATGTCTATTTTTTCTTTTGGTCAGTGAGCCATGTTAGTATGTAATTCTCATGACGGACCTCAAAGTGTCCTTATTTGGGGGTGCCTTTAAACCTTATCTGTTATGTCATAATATCTGCCGCATGTCAGTAATGAGGAAGAGTACACAAATAGGAAACACTTGTTCTAAGTAAGTGTTCAGAAAATGCTGCGCGAGCTAAGAATATCAGAGCAATGTGACAACGGATGTTACTGTAGACGGCGCTGATCACCGTCCAACCGTATAATTAGTCCTGCACTGGAGTCCATGGCTACAGAGAAACTTCAGGACTATTTATATTTTGTCACATTATCCCTAATGCTGCACATGTCTGTATGAGTGACCATCACATGTCACTTTGTTCCCTGCCTGTGACTTTGCCCCATCCCCTTATATTGTACCAATACCCATAAAGGAAAATCAATATATACACATTCACAATATTCACAAATGTTTTTCTCTGCTATAAACCAGTTAAAAGCATACAGCATATGGAAACTACGCTCCATGAACAGTGTTCATTTTCATATGCAAAAATTATTTGATTTCAAAGATTTATTCTTATTGGAAAAAACCTTCAAGAAATGAAAACTATCTTAACTGTAGCTGGTTCTTTAATTTTTTCTTTACCCAAAGTAATGTTTTTTTACAGCCATTTAAATGGCCCACAAATCTTCAGATTAGAACCCCTGGTTTTTAATAAAAAAAAAAAAATTGATTAAAGAAGACCATAAAAATAACTGGATATTTTTTTAAAAAAATCACCTCCTGCATCATTCAGTAAAACACCTACCAAAGGTTGGGTCTACTATTACAAATTTATCAGCAATGTAGATGGTGTTTAATTTGTAATACCCTTAAAGGGGAAGGAAACCTAGTTGGCGCAAAAACCCTCCCCCCCTCCCGTGTGTTGCCCATCCTCCCTCCTCCCCCCTGGCCTACCCGTCCCGCTGGGCAAATGCCTCTAACTTATTACTTACCCTTCTGCGCAGGTCCAGTCCAGGGAATTCACAGACGACATCTTCTTCAACGCGATCTTCTTCCTGCTTTGAATGGCGTTTTGGAGCATGCGCAGTAGGAGCATTTCGCCGGTACAATCTACTGCGCATACGCCAAAAGTACTTTGTGACTTTTGGCGCATGCGCAGTAGATCCGTACCGGCGAAATGCTCCAACTGCGCATGCGCCAAAACGCCATTCAAAGCAGGAAGAAGATCGTGTGGAAGAAGATGTCGTCTTATGATTCTAACATCTATCTATTTCCTATTTACATTCTATCTACCATCTATGTATGTATGTAACTATCATTTATCTATCTATCTATCTATCAATTATCTATCTATCTATCTATCTATCTATCTATCTATCTATCTATCTATCTATCTATCTATCTATCTATCTATCATCTCTCTCTCTCTCATCTATCTATCTAATCTATCTATCTAATCTATCTAGCAATCTATCTAGCAATCTATCCATCCATCCCTCCCTCCCTCCCTCCCCCCCCCTCTCTCTCTCTCTCTCTCTCTCTCTCTCTCTCTCTCTCTCTCTCTCTCTCTATCTCTCTCTCTTATCTATCTATCTATCTATCTATTTATCTATCATCTATATCTATCTATCTACCTATGGAAGGTGGAATGCCTTGGCCTTTTACAAATACATAGTAATTATAATGACACTAATAATAAGAGTATATTTGTCAGTAGAAAACCTAGAAACAACATCTATTTACTACCACTAGGTGGGATGTTATTATGGCTCTTTGCAGTGTAGCTGCTCATCCGTGTAAATCAGGGAGTCAGAGCAGAAGGACCTCCCAATGGGGCTCATTTATCAACACTGGGCAAATTTGCCCATGGGCAGTTACCTATAGCAACCAATCAGTGATTAGCTTTTTAAAGCCAGCTGCAAGTAGAACAATGAATGCAGCAATTTGATTGGTTGCCATGGGTTACTGCCCATGGGCAAATTTGCCCAGTGTTGATAAATGACCCAGAATGTCTCTAGACTCCTGGATGTACAGATGCGCTGAGACAGAAAAGTGTCACTTGATTCAGGCTGGGTTTCTATTCTAAAGATTAAGGAGCCTTCAACAATAACACTTTGGGTGGAGGCACATTTTTCCAAGGGAAGCCGTTCCCATCTTTCTTTATTTGCATTATGATGTCAGACATAAAAATGGTTCATGGCAAAAACAGAATCCTAATTCATATTTTGGGAGGAGGCCCAATGGGAACATGAAGATCATTCCTCTGCAAGATACTGAGAATAGAATCTCTGGCTTTGTACTGCAAACTGTTATTTATATAGAAATACCTGGTGTGATAGAACATGCCACTGAGGGGGTCTGTCAGAAAGCCCCTATATACAGCACGGCAATCGGCATGACTCCTTCACTGCTTAATCATAGGCATACGATTAGTGATAAGCAGAATTTATCATCAGGCACAGATACCAGGCTAATTTTTTCACATAATTGTTGCAAAACGAAGCCACAAAAAAAAATCCCAGAAAAAATGGCCATTGACTTCAATGCATTTATCATGAAGAAAATGACATAGACCCAATTGTTCAATTCTTCGAATTTTCACTGCTTCGCAAATGTTTTCAGGTTTGCTCAGTTCTATATATCATTTGCATCTACCTGTGCCCATTTGTGCTTACAATGACCAAAACTTAAAGGAAAACTTTACCCCCAAAATGAATAGATCAGGGTGGCGGCCCTTATTTTTTAAAATGCCACTTTTCTATTTATGATTACCCAATGGCACATACTACTAAAAAAGTATATTATTATGAAAATGGTTTATTTACATGAAGCAGGGTTCTACATATGAGCTGTTTTATGCAATACATTCGTAATCGTTTTCCTTTAAATATATCAGTAAGGATGCACCAAATTCAGCATTGAGTTTGGAATTCCACCCTATCATGGAATACGCCGCAAATGCATGCCTGCCGAATAAATTCGCCCGTCACCAGGGATGGGCGTAATTTTTTCGCCTTGTTTCGCCGAAAAAATTACGCCCATAGACTTGTATGGCGTTGTGAGTCAAAATAAAAAGACACGCGAATTTTTGGCGAAACTAAACGGGTCAAATTCGCCCATCCCTACCTGTCACTAATGAGTATGGGGCTGATTCATTAAGGGTCAAATATCGAGGGTTAATTAACCCTCGATATTCGACTAGGAATTTAAATCCTTCGACTTCGAATATCAAAGTCGAAGGATTTAGCTCAAATTCTGCGATCGTACGTTCGAAGGATTATTCCTTCGATCGAACGATAAAATCCTTCGAATCGAACGATTCGAAGGATTTTAATCCAACGGTCGAAGGAATATCCTTCGATCATAAAAACTTAGAAAAGCCTATGGGGACCTTCCCCATAGACTAACATTGACTTCGGTAGCTTTTAGCTGCCGAACTAGGGGGGTCGAAGTTTTTTTTAAAGAGACAGTACTTCGACTATCGAATGGTCGAATAGTCAAATGATTTTTAGTTCGAATCCTTCGATTCGCAGTCGTAGTCGAAGGTCGAAGTAGCCCATTCGATGGTCGAAGTAGCCCAAAAAATACTTCGAAATTCGAAGTTTTTTTACTTCGAATCCTTCACTCGAATTTAGTGAATCGGCCCCTAAATGTAACAAACACAGCAGAGCTTTCCAGTTCAACCTCGGCGACACTTACAATATATGAAAGACCACAAATACAGCCATTTCCTTGGGAGACGCTACTTTTTTGCATCTCTGCAGAAATTCCCAAACCAGTGACATCAGATATACCGATACAAAATCTCTGCAAAAGGAATTTTGTGGAATGATTAGTTGTGTGTTTAACCGGGAGACCTCTGTTTGCCCCAGCTGTTTATTTAAATTCGCCCTTCGGAATGACAGACAGGAATGTATTACAGTCAGAAAAAAAAAAATTACAGATGAGACATTCTTTCCATGTCATCATAGGAGTAAGCTATGTAACCAGCACCCGAATTCCTCTTTTATATCATTGGCCAGATCTCCTCCGCTCACAGGAATCCGACGGAAAAACTATATACCCTGTAACATTAAACTGGCATTCGAGTTCCGTACAGTTCCTGTTGTCCACATTTCAAAGACGGACACGGGGGCTCAGATCTGATCACTCGCCGAATGTAGGGGTGGAACGATTCTCAGAGAGAGAATAAACATAATTAAAGGAATAAAAGGAACTGGTAGAATGAGCTTTCTTGGTGCATACTCTATGTCAATGCCAAATAAATCATATTTTTACATTAAAATTGATGGCCTCCAATGCACTATTAGTATGATACAGATATGGGACCTGTTATCCAGAATGCTCGGGACCTGGGGTTTTCCAGAATGACAGATCTTTCCGTAATTTGGATCTCAATACCTTAAATCTACAGGAAATCATCTAAACATTAAATACCGTAAACCCAATAGGCTGGTTTTGCTTCCAATAAGGATTAATTATATCTTAGTTGGGCGTAACTATAGAGGAAGCAGACCCTGCGGCTGCAGGGGGGCCCAGGAGGTATAGGGGCGCCATGAGGTCCTTATTCATATAAAATTTCAATAAATATTGGCAGGACCTGATTTGTGGTGAGGCCACAAAGGCCCAGGCCTAGGGTGGCAAAATTTTAGGGGCGGCATGCCACCCAGCCGCATCCCTAAGGAGCAATGGGCGAATTTGACTCATTTTGTTTTGCCAAAAATTTTCTGAAAATTCGCCAAAACGCATTAAAGTAGTTGGTTTCAAATTTTTTTTGACACACATCATTTTTTTTCTCCCATCGAAGTCTATGGGCGTCATTTCTGCGGCGACACTTAGGGGCACATTTACTATGGGTTGAATATCGAGGGTTAATTAACCCTCGATATTCAACCAACGAAGTTAAATCCTTCGACTTTGAATATCAAAGTCGAAGGATTTACCGCAATTCGTTCGAACGAATGATCCAAGGATTTTAATCCATCGATTGAACGATTTCCCTTTGATCACAAATTGCCTAGAAAGCCTATGGGGACCTTCTATCGAATGGTCGAATAGTCGAACGATTTTTAGTAGTCGTAGTCGAAGGTCGAAGTAGCCAATTCGATGGTCGAAGCAGCCAAAAAAATACTTCTAAATTCGAAGTATTTTTCCTTCTAATCCTTCACTCGAGCTAAATAAATGTGCCCCTCAGAGAAAAATTCGCTCATCCCAACGTCATTTAAAATGTTATAGAATCGCTAATTCTAAGTAACTTTTCAATTGGCATTGATTTTTTAAAAATAGGTTTTGAATTATTTGCCTTTTTCTTCTGGTTCTCTCCAGCTTTCAAACCTGCCTAACTGCCAGTTGATCCAAGGGAAGGCAAAAAAAACCCCATCTGAAGCCTCTCCAATTTGTCTCAGAGGGGGGAAAAAATCCTTCCTGACTCCAAAATGGCAATCGGACTAGTCACTGACCGTATCTAAAAAAAACAAATGCTCTGTAAGGCTACAAATGTATTGTTATTGCTACTTTTTATTACTCATCTTTCTATTCAGGCCTCACTATTCATATTCCAGTCTCTTATTCAAATCAATGCATGGTTGCTAGGGTAATTTAGACCCTAGCAACCAGACAAAAGAAATGGCAAACTGGAGAGCTCCTGAATAAAAAGCTAAATGACACAAAAACCACAAATAATAAAAATTGCAAATTGTCTCAGAATATCTCTACATCATACTAAAAGTTCATTTAAAGGTAAACAAAACCGTTAAGGGAGAAGAATTACTAAGGATAAGGAACTTTTTTTTAATAAATCCCTTTTATTTTACTCTCCCAGATACTTTTTATCCTTTCCGCTCTCATTCTCTCCAGTCACACTTCCTTATTCATCCGTTCAACCCCCAACTCACCCATGTTACATCCTTACTGCTCACTATTGTCCATTGCTCCCGTATATTTCACACTCCATTTCATTTTATTTCCCCGTCTGCAAACCATTACAGCTGATTTATTACATGATTAAGGCCTTTTCAGAAAGAGAAAGGTGCAATTCACTTGCTCTCTGGCACAAAGTAATAGCTCCTGAAATTGCTGTAACCTTCCATTCCATTCTTCTAGTCTTGGGTTGGGTTTCTTGGGTTTTTATAAACATTAACCTCCTTGAGTGCAAAACCAATGTTGCCACCAGCAATAAGGACCAGCATTGCTTAACACCTGCAGTCTTTAATAAATGGCTGCAACTAATTTGAGGGTTTTGTTTAAATACCCTTCAAATGTGCCTTGTACTTAGCACCAGATGCTGGGTCTAAAGGTGGCCATACATGGAGAGATCCGCTCGTTTGGCGATGTCGCCAAACGAGCGGATCTCCCTCCGATATGCCCACCTTGAGGTGGGCAATGTCGGGCTGATCCGATTGTGGGCCCTAGGGCCCAACGATTGGATCCTAACGATGCCGAATAGATGCGGCCGCGATCCGACGGGATTTTTTGTCCCATCCGATCGAGATCTGGCCGACTTTCGGGCAGATCTCGATCGGTGAAGCCCGTCGGGGGGCCCCATACACGGGCCAATAAGCTGCCGACACGGTCTGTCGGCAGCTTATTTCGGCCCATGTA
Organism: Xenopus laevis; assembly: GCF_017654675.1. Lineage (NCBI taxonomy): Eukaryota > Metazoa > Chordata > Amphibia > Anura > Pipidae > Xenopus > Xenopus laevis. The sequence continues at coordinate 14,786,034 of NC_054377.1, read as the reverse complement.
TGGCCACCTCCCGACCCTTGCACCGTGTGCCTTGTGCACAAATGGCAGATTAGCTCATGGCCGTATGTATGCGGGAAAGGCATTTTGAAATTGAAGGCAATATTGCAGTCAGTCGGAAGTAATGTATGGTGGCACTACTACCGCAGCAGTTATGCGCTCGTGGCTCACAACCTTCCTCTAGAGTTGACTTTCTAAGTCAACATCTTGTGAAGTCTCACGTCGAACTGTATATAGTCAGTCTATAATAAAACTGGATCTCAGTTTAGCTGATGGATGCTCCTTCAGATATGGAGATTTCCCGTCATTTTAATGAACTGTGGCAGAAATGGAAGATGCTAACCCCAATACATCATCCTAAGACCTTGCTTTCGGAAATCATAGGAAGTGGCACTCTGCTGGCTACGAGAGTTGGTACAAGTAAGCGTTCACAGTCAGCGTTCCAAGAGCCTTCAGCTTCTGTCTCCATCCAAGCCATGGCAAAATTAAAACAGAATATGGGCATTTTGCAAAGTATTGAAAGTACAAATTACCTGTAGTGCAGTAGCTTCAATCAAATTTCACCAAGTAACAAAAACGTAGGGACCGTGACCTGTATAAATGCATTTGGCCTTTGACATTGTGCTTTTATATGGTTCTTAAAACCCCTTGGTGACCTACAATATACTTGTATTTTAGAACAGGGGGGCAAATTATTCATATATATATATAGTCTACTGATCATTTTTCTCACTCCTCCCACAGTTCCTTCTTTATTTCTTAAAACCCCTCCACTACTGGTCCCCTTTCTCTTAAGTTGGATCCATGTGTTAGGCAAAAGAAGTGTATCCGGAAACAGTCTGGATGAGTCAGGAAAAAGATGGCAGGAGGGAGCAGAGATGGGATGGGGCAACAGATGGCCTTAACAGAGTAGAAATGTTCCTAAATTCCCCAGGAAGTTTCCCATTACTCTAAGGCTTTCCCCACCTTTTTTTACAAGTCCTCATCTGAATTGAACACACTCATGCCCAGTTAGTAAGAAGTGATGCAAGTAGGATCTTTGTGCATTGTAGTGACATCATCAGGGACTCCCAATAGGCCACTCCTACTACACGAACCACAGATCCCCAGCTAGACTTAATTGTAAGTTGACATCTATGAGGCAGGTGGGATGGGAGAAGACGTGGGATTGGTAGATGGCAGCAGCAGAAGTTAGAGGACAGGTGAGATGGGTGTGTGGGAGCAGACGTGGAATGGATAGGTTGCAAGGGGGAGAGAGGGAGAGGAGGGGAGGGTGGGGGGTGTTGTGAACTTGGAGCCAGGGCCGGATTTACATAGAGGGCGCCCCTAGGCCCACTGCCGTTTGTCGCCCCTGTCCCCTCCCCTTTATTCGTGCAAATTTTCATAATCAATGGGGAAATTTAAAGAATGATTGTATTTCCAGCGCATCCCCTGTGTTTTTGAACCAATGTGGGTGTGGTTGGGCAGCATGCCGCCCCCCTGAAATCCTGCCACCCTAGGCCCGGGCCTAGGTGGCCTTTCCACAAATCCGGGCCTGCTTGGAGCACAGATAGAAACTTTAATATAGAGAACTGTAGAAAGTAATGGATTTCCCAATACTGTAGGAGGTAAACATTTTGCTCACCTTTACTTTGAGGAGCTGTTTCCCAATCCAATTCAAAGTGTCTTCGTTTATGTAGTTGGCCAGGACTGTCATGTTTCCCCAGTCTTTCAAAAGGGAAGTTGCCATGTTCTCAGTCTCAGTCTGGACCACACTTGCTAGAGAGGGCGGTTGGTGCCAGAAGAGTCTGAGGTAGAGGTAGGTCTACGTAGGAGAAGTATGGCAGTAAGAAGAAGTAGTAGAGCAGCCGGAGGCTTCATTGAGGAGACCAGGAGAGTAAATACCCCCAGGGTCACCCACAAGTATAGGGACACCGGAGAGAAAGAAAGTCCCATGTTACGCATGCTATACTGGGAGTTTCAGGGAGTTGCAAGTTGGGTAAGAACAAGGAAGGCCCTTGGTATCATTTCCTTACTAGCATTAAACTTGCTATTGATATAAATCAATGATATTATATTAGTTATCTCATGATTCCTTGCTTAGTCATGTTTTTGCTTCCCAATAAAATTATTAAATCAAACTGGACAGAAATTGGACAGAGTGCTATTTAAGTGCTCAAATGCTGGAAAAAAAACGTGAATTTCTTGTTGAATGATTACATGCACAATGAACAGGTTACACGACTGCATCACCTTGGCAGCAATAATAATGTGTCATCTCTTGAGCTTCTAGGAAATCCTGTTAAAGTGTGAATAGGGGAGATCTGGCCCCACGGTGTAATACAGTAAGGGGACAATGTGTGGTCTCATTCCAGGCATTGCATGAACATATCAGATATGTAAGACATTCAGGGGACAGTTCTCAGCTGACAATCTGCCACCATAGACCGAGGAAACTGTCAGCGGGATTAAGAGTTTCAGTGAATCCCCTGCACCAGAAATTTTATTACAGGAACGTCATCTCGCTCTCAATTGAAACTGCCAGCCCGTTCACATCAATTCTCTGTATTAATATTAAAGCCTCAGCAGGAATAGCAGAATAAATGTAATAATAAATAATAGACGCCTGTGAAATGAGATTCATGCCTTGGCCATCAGGAGGGGTTCCTTGGGGAGGGGCAGCAGGAGAAACATGGTGGAAGTTGCAGAAGATAAATGAGGCACAGCTGGTGGGAATGGTATTACTAAAGAAAAGGAGAAGTCCATGCTGTCTGTCCAAAAAAGGCGGCAGGGTTATAGGGACGTACCCCAATTACCAAGGCACCATAATACGATTAAACAAAATACTGTATATGTCTCAAAACCCATAATTCGTTAAAAATATAAAGTTTTATTTAATTTTACATCATATCAGAATAAAATCAGTAGAAAAGGGACACCATATGACCCTCCTTACGCGTTTCATACCCTCCGGTACTTAATCATAGGTTTTTAAAGTACCGGAGGGTACGAAACGTGTAAGGTGGGTCATATGCGGTCAGTATGTACTAATTTTAATCTGATATGATATAAAATAGAATAAAACTTTATATTTTTAACAAATGACAGTTTTTGGGACAGATATTTTGTTTAATCGTACAGCTGGTAGGAGCTCAAGGATTCTTTACCTGTGGGACCTAAAAATAGGTCCCCATGCTGTTTAAGGTGGGTCTCCAGGTTCCCCCTTAACAATGTGAACCCTTTATATGAAATTAAAGTTATGATTAGCTGTGTTACTGTTTCTAAAATTATTTTTGGCTACTTTCCCAACTCAATTTCCTCACCCTGGGAAAACGTTTAACAAACACTGTATTAACCCCCTTTAAATGGTCACAGAATTATCAGTTAAATCTTGGAGATAATTAAACACCCTTAGATCCAGCAATCAGGGAAATCATCAGGGGAACAAAGCAGTACTATATTCAGGAACCCCATCAACACATTTCATGAGGGTCCCGTCCAGGGCCTGGACTGCAACTAAAGGAATGGTGATACCTATAAAAGGGCAGGGTTCAGGCAGATAACGTGGGATGGAAACAAGCACATCAGGAGCATGGCCACGGAGGCCCCCTGAATACTTCCACCTCTACCTGTTTGCTAGAGAGGATGACATAGATACAGAGTCCTGCTTTAGTTTGCATACCTGCAAATTTTTATGGTGGAAAGTCCCTGATAGGCTACTCTGGAAGAGAGAGTAGAGTGCAAATTTTCCTTGACCTGGTTGATCTACCACCGGTCACCATGGACCATAGTCCATGGTGATGTAATTTCTGGCTTTGTGGTTGAAAGGTTGAAAAAAATGCAACCTTTGCAGGTGTTGTTTGGTAGGGCATCTGGGAAGGTGCCTAGTGGGTCGGCAAGATGGGGTCAGGAAGGGCACGAGTCTAGACCGGTGCAGGACTGACATACTGTGTATATTGAACAATGGAAGTAGGCAGCACATAGGAACACCCCTAAACTTTTGTGTTATTTAGAACCTGCAAACCAAGAATGGCTGGGGACACAAGGCAGTAAGGAACCCTGTATATATGACCGGTTTACAGCTGCAGTGCACAGCTTGCATTGACAAATGGGTCGGTGCAAGTACACTATGAATAGTGCTTTAAGGGGTGTGGTTTTGGTGGCCCATAGCACTCCAGAACATGCACCTTCCCATCTGTAAAAAAGTCCCATGTTTGTATATTAAGACTAGATGATGGTGTTGACGGAGCTGTAATTGCCGGATAGTAAAGAAAGATGGTGTCAGGGAATGGAAGGGCAACTGTAGGGCAGGTAGGGCTGTAATTATGGGATATATATAAAATTATATATAGTGACAAATGCTGGCCAAGCAATGAATACACTTAGCATGTCCGGATACGGCAGAGTAGGAGTTTTCTCTGAATATTATATCTGGAAATTGGTTTTGGTTATCAGCCTGACAGAACTGCCTGAAATGATTTTCGAATGCATTATGTCCTATACAATGGTGTGAAATTTCCCTTTCAATGATAACAGTCTAACTCCTTTAAATGACTTCTCTCCTGCCCATGGGGGCTTGTAGTCATTTTATTGGGCGTTTAGTTTAACCCTAGGTGCGCTGGCAGAGACTGGGCTAAAGCTAAAATAACAATGGGCAGGAGTCTGACTGTAGGGATGACAAACGGTGCCATAAATCTTGATCTAAATTTGTGTTTCCCTTTTGTGGCCCTGGGGGGGGAGTAGAAAAACAATGGGAAGGGATTATCTGAATGGAAAAGATATTTCGATAAAACTTCCTTCAAAATATTAAGTAGTTGTTGAAAGGCCAATATTTCATCTTTGACTTTATATCTGTATAATAAAAAATGCTAGAAAATGAATTGTCCCACTAATAATGTGATCACCCTAAAACCCAAGTTGATCATGTGGCCACCAGAGCATTGCTGTCATTGCCCCAGCAGCTCCTGAGTATTCACTACATGACCACCAAAAACATTTTTCACTGAACCACTATGTTAGTTAATGCAGAGATAATTAATGGATGTGATACTGGTATTCTAGCAGACGTACTGATATGTAGGAGGCAGAGGCACATGCCTAGGGCACAGCTATTTTTTTCAAAAGGGACTGGAAATACAGAAAATAGATTTATTGTGGTATTCAATACTGCGCACTAAATGAACCCATCATCATTAGAGCAGCTCAATTTCTCTCATTACCCTTCCTGTGTTAGTTGATCTTCAATGGGGTGGTGGGACACAGATAGCCACCTTTGACTTGGGTGACAAAGTTCTTCAAACTGCCAAGATTGGGGTTGTTTTCTCCGGGCAACAGTCACTTGCGAGGGGACATGATAACTAACGAAGTACATTAGGGTACATGACAGATTTGACCATAAAAAAGATCACCGCACCGGAGGCCACGACTTTAGACTAGAGGAACAGAACTTTCATTTGAAGCCATGTAGATGGTTCTTCACAGTGAGGACAGTGAGGTTGGAGAATGCCCTGTCGGATGATTCCATTAATGCATTAAATAGGGCCTTGGAGATTTCTTGGACATGCATAATATCCAAAGCTATTGTGATACTAAAATCTACAATTAGTATATATATCGGGATATATCATTTATGTATGGGAGGGTGTAGGTAGGTTTATATATGTGCACTGGGGTTCATTTGGAGGGGTTGAACTTGATAGACTCTGGTCTTTTTTCAACCCAAAAAAACTATGTATGACCCATGGGTCTTAGGGTTTCATCATTTATTGAAAATTCCCCAAATAACCCTTCTTTTCTCAAGTCTCCAGGACACCAATGATTGCTACAGATATCATAAAGTAGTTATTATCAAAACACAATGTGAATTATTCCCTTACAGATAAATGTGAAATCAAAATACTTTTTCCAGTGGAGACCCAAGTAGAGTTGAGGAATTAGCACAAACTTCGGTCTACAACCAGTTATATGTTGTTTTTAATCACTATTTTCTATTGTAGTCAACACTTCACTAATGTTCAGGGGACCATGGCAAACCACCCTAAGCAACCCGGAAACCCAATTTAGGTTCTTGACCCTTAGGTTAAAAATCCCTGCTTTAGAGAAACCCTTTGTATATTAATCAGGTATACTCAACAGTATAAGAACTTACATCGAGTGAAGCAGCCACCGAAACCTTAGACTAGACCACAGGCCCACTATCCACATTATTTTTTCTCCTCCCTCTCATCTTCCTCATTCTCCTAGTTTCTTCTCTTTAACATGCTTTTCTATACTATCATCTAGCTTCCTCTCCATTACTCCTTTTTTTTTTAGAAATGACCAAGCTATAGGCCTGCAAGGCAAAATGGATTGGTGAGCATGAGGGCCCACTGATGTCTGGACCCACCAGGACTGTTCCTGTTATCCTGGTGGACCAGTCCCGATTACAGCAACACGGGATTGGTCAGAAATGATATTAAGGCAGGTTGTGGTGCAATGATGGTATCTTAATGAAGGTTTACATCTAAATAAAGGTACAGGTATAGGACCTGTTATCCAGAATGCTTGGGACCTGGGGTTTTCCGGATAATGGATCTTTCCGAAATTTGGATCTTCATAACTTAAGTCTACCAGAAAATCATGTAAACATGAAATAAACCCAATAGACTGGTTTTGCCTCCAATAAGGATTAATTATATCTTAGTTGGGATCAAGTGCAAGCTAATGTTTTTTTATTACACAGAAAAAGGATTTTTTTAAAAATATTTGGATTCTTTGATTATAATGGAGTCTATGAGAGACTCCGTAGTTCAGAACTTTCTGGATAACAGATTTCCCAATAATGGATCCCATACATGTACCATTATCTGAAATACTGCTATTGTGGCATTATGAACTGTCTCGTTGTCTGCTTGCTATATAAACTTCCAGTGTGTTATTATTGTAACATTAAATTTACAGGTATGGGATCTGTTATCTGGAAACTCGTTATTAAGAAGGTTCCAAATTATGGGAAGGCCTTCTCCCATAAACTCCATTTCATCCAAATAATGCAAACTGATTTCCCTTTTCTCTGTAATAATAAAACAGTACCTTGTAATTGATCCAAAGTAAGATATAATTCCGTTACCCGGAAATCCCTTTTCCAGAAAGCTTAGAATAACAGGAAGGTCATCTCCTATAGACTACATTTAAATCAAATAATCCAAAATTTGAATAATGATTTCCTTTTTCTCTGTAATAATAAAACAGTACCTTGTACTTGATCCCAACTAAGATATAATTAATCCTTATTGGAAGCAAAACCAGCCTATTGGGTTTATTTCATGTTTAAATGATTTTCTAGTTAAGGTTTGAAGATACAAATTGTAGAAAGATCAGTTATCCAGAAAACCCCAGAGCATTCTGTATAAAATACCTGTATTTTTCTGCAGCTTCAAACACATATACAGACTACCTATGAGCAGAAAAGATAACAAAAAATATGGCTTTATTGGAAGTAAATTCTAGTTTGTCGTTAAAGTAGATAAAGCTTAGTAATTAGACAAGTGTGGGATATCCCCAAGGCTGTCATCCGCAATATGTAACCGATCTTAAAGCCCTAATTGATTTTCTGCTGACATTCCTCTGAGCGAACATCGCAATGAAAATATATTGCTTGTAAAAATCTGACATCCAGCTTGGCAGGAGTATTCAGCTCTCTCAAAGCAATTCCTCTGAGAGAGATCCAAATCGGCAAAGTGCAGATTAGAGAAAAGAAAAAACAATATTCCTTGAAAAATGATTGAAATTATTTATTTTTTAATACTTAACACACCAGCACAACCCCATACAGCACATGTTTGTCAAGGGCAGAAGCTCAATCGTTATATAAACTTAAGACAAAAGTAAATTGGAGTTGCATCTTTCTCCAGAGCTATGAGCGTTACCATATCTCTGCCAGCATAAGACTCTATGCACTCAAGAGTGAGCCCTTGCACAGGTGTGGAGGCAGAGTAGAACTGATTTATTGAGAACATAGTCTTCATAGGAGTTTATCAGAGATAAAGCAGTTACCATTAATTTACTTGGATAGACATATGCTCACAGCACCAATGGTCAGTATGTCCCCACAGGGTAAGAAAAAGAGAGAACAAAACAGTTTGTACAGAGGCTCTCTCAGCTTCCAGGCATTACCTAAGTGGAACCCCAAGGAAATTTCTTTAAACCCTGGTTCTAGCACTTGGTCCCTTCTTCTGGGCAATCTAATCCCTCTCACACTTCTTGGTGGAGTCTGTACTGCTCAGCTAAATATCCCTGACTATTTGTCACGCCTAGAGTGACCTATTAAAGTTTATAGCCTATCCTTTCTAGACCTGACCTGTGTAGGTACCACTGAGAACCCTTTCTACCTGCTCAGGTAAGGGGACTGGCAAAATGAACCCTGAGCACATGTGTACTCAGCTTATTTACTTTGACACATTGCCACCTATAACATTGGCCAAACTATAGAACTTTGCTTTGACCGAGGAAACAACTGCTTACTTCCCTTTTTTGGCTAAGGACCCCGTTAGCTCAGATTTGGGGTTGGGTAGGTCCTATACACATGCAGTGAAGCTTCCAATTCAACAGCTTAAATCTGCCTGTATTTGGCCACCTTAAGGTACGTATCATCTTCAGTGGGCCGAATTTTTTCAGGAGTCAATTAACCTGCCTGTATGTTTTTGGATTGTGGCAGAAAACCCATGCAAGCCCAAGAAAAATATATATAAATATTCTCCTTGCAGAAAATGCCCTGGCTGTAATCTAACCCAGGACACCGGCAGTGCAAGACACCAGTGCTAAATATTGTACCACCTGCACTGTCCTGAGTGCAAGTTACATCTGAATGCTCACCATTCAGATGATCACCAGCAACATAGATAATCTAAAGGGTCATTTGCTTATACCTCATATATACATGCAAGAGCAATAAATGGTGCTATAGGAAGCACCTTCTGACTGGGGTCTGACTGCTCCTTGCACTGGATAATAAATCTGGTACAAGGCTGCATGTTAAGTACAGACCCCCATTAAACCACCAGCACCAGCACGTTAGGGGGCAGGAAAGGAATGTCTATATGCCTTCCCCTGCCCCTCATTAATACTGCTCTGCCAACACAGGCCAAACTGGCTGTAATTCTCCTACATGCAGGGCACAAACTGAAAAAACATGGTCGACTTTGCACTTTGCACCCTGCCCTGCATGTATAAATGACCCCTCTAGTATATCCAAATAAAAATTCCTATAAAAACCATATAAATGTGAGAAATGCAGGAAGACAGTTTACCCAACCATATAATAAAAGGGCACTGACATTATCACATATTTCTGGTTCTATTAAGTGATTTCCATATGCTTGAATGCCTATAAATGAAATAGTCTGACCCTTTGTATAAGAGAAGCTTCCCAGCTGGTCCTTATATCATTCAAAGTATTCATACAATTAATAGCATTATTGTGAAAAGCCAGCCAAGCCTGGTAGTAAAATACATTTACATTGTGCTATTTTGCTGTCACATATGATTTAGATCTAGTCATTTACTGGCTGATACCTGCTACTTCATAGTCAGAATTAATATCCAAGGCTGCCAGTAATGCCATTTCCCTTTTCCACATCTGAACTCAGCAGTGAATGTATATATAAATATAAATATATATAATGGGACTTCTTTATTGTGAACAAAGCCCCAAACACATTTAAGCTTAATAGAATGCAAATGTAGAGCAAGAGAGGGGAATAAAAGGCTCATATGGCCGTATTTGGCAAATGTGTCTAGAATATTTCTAGAAAATACAGAAATCACAAACCTGCATTTAGATAGCCTCATGATTTTAAAAAGAAAGAGATTTTCCAAACTTTGATTTAGAGACTATACTATAATGCATTTGTAGGACCAGTTGGGGGCCAAGGTGGTCATTTTAGGCCACTGACTTCATTTTCTTTGTTTGTATAGGCGTTACCCTTATTTACATAGGAAAGCATTCATATATTTTTGGGGTTGAACACCATATGGAAAATCAAGAAGTAATTGTCCTCTGTCCCTTTCTATCTGTCAAGATGCCAACATCTAGTAGTACAATTAATCTTCTAATGACAAAAACAGAGCATACAGGAGAGTCATATCATCATCATCATCATCACTTATTACGCTGTTTAAGGCAGAAATAAAGGATTTTAACTTCTGGCCAATTTCATGACTGTGCCCCATGTTTGTCAAGTTCTTGAGTTCTTCCTCCACTGTAAGTTGTCATATCACTTTAGGTCGGCCTCTCCTCCGCTTCTCATCTGGTGTCCAGTGAAGGGCAATGTTGGCGGTTGAATCTGTATTACTCCCTAGTACATGTCCAACCCATCTCCATTGCCTTTGCATTATGATGGTGGTCATGCTTCTAGATGAAGTTGAGTATGAAGGTTACGATTTGAAATCTGTGGCAAGAAGAAGCCCAGAACATTTTTTCAGAGTAGTAAGTTACACATGGCATAGAACCAAAAAGAATGTCTAGCTGCCCTTTTCTATCTGGCAAGAAGAAAGGATATGGGTGAGTCCTATACCATATAACCAATGGGTGTTACAGGAAGCACCCTCAGGGTGTTAATGAAAGGTGGGTGGAGGCCCATCTGCACTTAGCTCAATGTCTTTAATGTAAAGTAATTGTCCCCTGTCTTGCTTTCATTGCTTAACTTGCAAATAGTGAATGGTTGCAGAATTTCCCAGTATTTGGAAATGAGCCCTAAACCCCCCACCTAGCTAAACATCACCACCTCATTCCTTATTTCTTGGAAAGTATTTGACTAAGCGTGGTAGTACTACTCTATATTATTGACTTTCGATTAATACTCTGAAATTCTCACCAACACTGAATATTCTATGGATCCTCACAGCTGCACAAGTGGAAACCAGTTGACCAGTTGACATCGCCAATGAGTGGATCTTTCCCCCATATGGCCACCAACGGCAGGGCTATATCAGGGTAATCCGAACATTTGGCCCTAGGGCCGAACAATCAGATTACAAAGAGAAGCAATGGGCTCTGACGGGTCGGTTGCCGGAAAAATTAATCGTGGCCAGATATTGATTGGGAAGTTATTGAACGTAAAGCCAAGGAAAGTTCTACCTTCCTCAAAAGAAACTTTCACCACTAGGGGCACTGTTTATGTAAGGGGACATATAAAAGACTTGTTAATGCCTTAGCCTTGATGTCTTTCCATAGGACACAAGGACGTCAGTACAGATGGTAAGAAAGGATATTTCATTTAGTGGAAAGGCCTTTTTTTTATTACATTGCAAAAGCCGTTGTTCTGACAGCTCAGTAAAAAATAAAAGAGAGATCTCAAATCTAACCCTAACCCTACATTAAAAGAAAAATAATAAATAAAACATGATACATTATCATTTTACAGTCTCGTGGTATCACAACTCCACTGTTACTCTTTAAAAAATTGCTACCTAGCGCCAAACAAACTCTTCTTGGAGGAAAGTATTTCAAATAAAGAGAACAGTTCTTAAAGCTTCAATGCTCTTTTGTGGTGGTGGGGGTGAAGAACGAGCTGTCACGCTGTACCCAGTTCTTGACACTCGCTGTTCACAGGGTTGAAGTGAAATCTAACATTTACTCAGAGAGAAGAAAAATATATAAACTGAAACTTTTCATTATTTTGTATTTGTGAAATGCTCTCTGGAACAACCTAACTTTTTCTACTCAGACTTGACATTAAAGAAGCATGAAAACCATCTCATGGATATTCAACATCTCAACGCCCTGTTTTCTTCTTGTCAACTTGTAGAAGAAAAATCCCCTTTTCTACTACTTCTCACTTCTACCATCTGCTATGGTAGCAATTTTGTCAAATCTAACACTGCATTAAATATTGAAAAGTATGCAGAATCCTTCTTATTTCCATGTTGTTAAAGGCCAAGAGGTTCAGAGGCTCTAGTAATGATCCAGGCCTTCAAAGTTGTCTCCAGCAGCTCTACATCTTATAATCATGGAAGGCCATCTTTTGTGTGTCATTGGCATTGCACATGCTCAGTGCTCTCAGGTGCTCTCTTGACTAACTAAACCTAGGAGGTCAAGGAAGTCATCAACACATTAACATACTGTAAATGAAGGTTACATTTGTCATAGAAGATAAGATGAAGATGGGGAGCTACTGGGCATGTTTAGAGGGACAGATCTCCACTGTTAAAGGGCTCTGTTGCTTTGGACTGGTACAGAGGCTCCACACAAGCTATAGCCTCATTTTTTAAGTCTTAATCTTAGTTTTATTTCTCTTTTAAACACATGCAGATCAAATTGTAAAATTCCAGAAGATTACATTCAGGATGAACACAATATAATTATTTTATGGTGAGTATTTGTACTATATTGAGGCTTATCTTCAATATCCCATTATGCCTTTCCTGACAGGATATATGAAGATTCTTATTAAATAGAACCAGGTTAGTGATGGTGACCAATAAATAATGTGAGTGCCCCATCCCAAGAACTAAAGTGAATGATATTATGAGCCAATTAACTGTTGATTAGTCCTTGAGAATTTATGGTATCTTACAAAATTAGGCTATGAATTTTAAAAGACTGAGGCTTCCAAACAGAATGGTTTATAGTCTTCTTTGTCAATTGAGGGTTTCCTGGCATAATGAGCAAGCTTCAAGCCTTCCACTAGCATTTCACCAGAATAAAGTAGACACATAAAATCCCAAAGTCAGTTAGTTGGATATTCTCCTTTAGAAATCGGAATTTGAATTAATAGTTTGATATTTCAGGATTAAGTCCTAATGCCTTAAAGCAGTGATCCCCAACCAGTGGCTCATCAACCCTTTAGATCTTGATCCCAGTGGCCCCAAATCAGGTGCTTATTTTTGAATTCCTGGCTTGAAGGAAAACTTTAAATTCATATATACCATGTGTACTGTCAAACAGAGCCTCCTGTTGGCTCTAGTTCACATTGGAGCTATCAATAGCCAATGAGAGCCCATATTTGGCACCCCCAGAAACGTTTTACATGCTTGTGTTGCTCTCATGGGTACAAAAGGTTGGGGACCCCTGTCTTAAGCCAACCCAAAACAGATACCAGGTCACTTGATATTTAATTGCCTATACAAAACTGTAAGTCAATGGTATAAAGAGCTGGTAAAAAAGGTGAACTTGTTCTTGAGTTTCACAGAGAAATTGACGTTTTTGCCAGCAGCCAAAATGTTTGTGAATCCATACTAAAATTTTGCCATGCCTTTTGTGCATTGCATTTGACCAAACTTAATCATTTCACTAATACTTCCACAGTTGCAGTAAACAAAACAGGCAAGTTACTCATCAATCATCACAGGGCCCCATACTACAATGTTAGAGGGACTGTCCCCTAAAGGGAGCCCCTAATGATTAAGCCATTGGTCACCTGGTCCCCTGGTTGGATAGCCTTGCCAAGTAGAATGAGGCTCCAAAGGAAAAAATGACTTGCAGATGAATGACTATGTTCCTGATCCACCCTAGTCACACCCATTATACTAAAACTCCACCTATGATATGCACAAAACCTGCCCACTATTTGACAAGCTCCACCCATTCACTACCTGCAAACCGCACTTTTACTTCTCTAGGGGTTGGTCTGCCATGGCCTTACTGAAGTAGCCTCTGTGCCCCCCAGATGGCAACCATGCCCACCTCAGGAGGAGTCAAGGAGCACAAAGAGCCGCACCTGTACCATGGTTGGTTGTATGTGTGAGTTAAAGGGGTGGTTCACCTTTAAGGTAACTTTTATTATGTTATAGAACGGCCAATTCTAGACAACTTTTCAATTGATTTTCATTATTTTATTTTTTTATATAGTTTTATAGTTACTTTCCTTTTTCTTCTGACTCTTTGCAAGTTTCAAATGGGCGTCGCTGACCCCTTCTAAAAAACAAATACTCTGTAAGGCTACAAATTTAATGTTATTGTTACTTTTTATTACTCATCTTTCTATTCGGGCCTCTCCTATTCATATTCCAGTCTCTTATTTAAATTAATACATGGTTGCTAGGGGAATTTGGACCCTAACCATCAGATGGCTGAAATTGCAGACTGGAGAGTTGCTGAATAAAAAGCTAAATAACTCAAAAACCAAATAATAGAAAATTAAAGCCAATTGCAATTGTCTCAGAATATCACTCTCTACATCATAATAAAAGTTATCTCAAAGGTGAACAACCCCTTTACTCCATTTACTGACCTAAGTCTATGTGAAATAATATAAATAATACCATATACTGTATGTATAACCTTCATCAAAATGGACAGACAGAGTGATACGGTCGGTTCTTTTGATAAGATCCACTAACTTGCCAGCAGTGATCATTGCCTCATTTTAAAATATTGAATCTAAAATGCTGAAAAGACTGACCCAGTTCTGCTCTATTCAGCCCTCAGGGCCCTGCCAGCTGTTCACATTTTCACCATTTATATGTAAGTAAAGACAAGAAAATTATCCCCTAATCTCTGAAAATTATGCAGATTCATGTGATTCTCCAGAGCAAAACATTTCACAATTAACGTAAGCGAGAACGTTTAGTGGTGTCACGTGAAACAGCTGGCGACGTTTTTTCTCCCCAATCAAAATGCAGGGATTTATTATAGGGTATTTAATTCCAATGAAACGTCTCTTTGCTTGTCATTATCTTCCAACCAATCAAAATGCAGGGATTTATTATAGGGTATTTCATTCCAATGAAAAGTCTCTTTGCTTGTCATTATCTTCCAACCAATCAAAATGCAGGGATTTATTATAGGGTCTTTAATTCCAATGAAACATCTTTTTGCTTGTCATTATCTTCCAACCAATCAAAATGCAGGGATTTATTATACAGTATTTCATTCCAATGAAACGTCTCTTTGCTTGTCATTATCTTCCAACCAATCAAAATGCAGGGATTTATTATAGGGTATTATATTCCAATGAAACGTCTCTTTGCTTGTCATTATCTTCCAACCAATCAAAATGCAGGGATTTATTATAGGGTATTTCATTCCAATGAAACGTCTCTTTGCTTGTCATTATCTTCCAACCAATCAAAATGCAGGGATTTATTATAGGGTATTTCATTCCAATGAAATGTCTCTTTGCTTGTCATTATCTTCCAACCAATCAAAATGCAGGGATTTATTATAGGGTATTTCATTCCAATGAAACGTCTCTTTGCTTGTCATTATCTTCCAACCAATCAAAATGCAGGGATTTCCATTTCAATGGAATCGTATTCCTGACATCAGTTGCCATCACTCACCATGGCATAGGGAGAGGTGTTGGCTCTCGGCTAAAAATAATATTAGAGTACACCAATGATAAGTCCTACTCAGTGTTCTCTACACTTAATATAACAGAGGCTGGTATCACTATGTAAGTGTCTGTTTATTCTTTGTTATTATTCTAGCATCACAATGTTATACAGTTCAAGCAGTGTTCACTGAAGTGCCCCCCATGCTCGGGGGGTTGGGCAGTTATGCAATAGGAGATGTTGGGCTTGAAGTTCAACCTTCCAAACCCCTCCCAAAGCCTGTGATTAAGTGTTGGGTAAACATGAAACATGTTAGGCTGATTTTCGGGGGTCTTTATTAAATTGTAGTAATGCAGTACAGTAAGTTTTTTTAACTTTTTTTAAGTAATATGTTGTATTCATGTAGATGTTTTGCCACTATAAACATATATCTCTCTAGAAGATGTGTTTTTACTTTCCCTGGTTGACCTTTAAATGGAATACACCCAGGCCTTGGCAGGTCCAACATCAGTAATCATGTCGCACCATACGTTTAAATTAGCAGGGCCTTTCCTTCCAGGGGGGTTAATTATAAGCACAATGGGGACCCTGCCAATAAGTAAAATGGGGCCCCAATGAAAAATAAATTGACAGTGCATACTAATGATGGGCGAAACTGTCCCGTTTCATTTCACTGAAAAATTCGCGAAACTCCGAAAAAATTAGCGAAATGGCGAGAAATTTGCGAAACGCATTGAAGTCAATCGACATCAAAATAATTTTGTAATTTTGACGCGCGACAATTTCGACGCGAGCGGCAATTTTTATACACACGACTCTTTTGCCCAAATACATAAAAGTCGATAGGCGTCTGAATAATTTTGACGCACGGCAGTTATTATGCATGTGACAATTCTGACATGCGACAATTTTTTTTAATGTTGCAGCGAATTTTTCCACTGCAAATTCTCACCACAGTTTCGTGAAAAAAATTGTGGGTGCCGAAGTGCGGAAATTTGCTGCGAATCCAGGCCTGGCGAATAAATTCGCCTATCACTAGTGCATGTCCATGCCCCTGATTCACCTTGTGTATGGCTCATTATGCAAAACTCCACTCATTATCCACTGACCACCCACTCACCACAAGCCTGTTTTGACCTGCAAATTGCACTTTAACATCTCTTGGAGCCAGTCTTTGCATGGTTGCCAAGACTATGTTCTTCCATGATGCCAGCCTTGAACCCTTACTTTGAACTGAACCCACTGTTACAGAGAGGGTGGGGTCTGCTACTTAGCTCACCAACAGTGAGGACTTTCTGGGATGTAATGCACAGGGGCTCAAGGTGGCAGGTTTGGCAATACCAAGTCCTTGACCCTAGTTTGTGACCCAAACCGGCCTGACCCATTGTATCTGCGGATATCGGATATACCAACACATCACTAGGCAATAATGTATTAATGAGGGGCTAGCTGTGGGTATTAGTGATGTGTGGGTTAACCTGAAACCTGCTATGACCTGCAGGTTGACCCTGGTTGGGCTGGTTCAGGTTGAAATTTTTTGGGTTAGGATTGGGTGTGGATCAGACTAAGGAAGTACACTCCTCTGCTGCTCCCAAAAATTACGTGTCGTGGAATGAGAGGCGCACAGAATTATCGTACAGAGTGGGAAGACATGGGTGCTGTTCCGACAATGTCAGGTACAGGCTGAGTTTTTCCTGACCCAAAAATACTACTGGTTTGGGTATCCTCCTGTATGCCCCTTAGCTTGCATATCTGAATAATGTAAGTTACAGCTATTCCCTGGGTGCTCAGGAACTGAACACAAAGAGGTGGGATTACATGATTCTTACTTGTGTCTAAAACGAGCCCTTGTGTATACAGTGTGGTGGGTGGATCTCAAAATAGGATACATAAAAAATATTCATTGAGCTCCACAATCATTTCTACTCACTGGCGACTAGAGATTGGCGAATCTGTGGCTTTTCGCTTCGCTGAAACATTCAACAATCTACCGAAAAATTTGCGCAACTGCGACAAATTTGCAACACACACTGAAGTCAATAGGCGTCAAAATTATTATGTACATACAACAATTTTGACCTTCGATCAAAAAAACTTAGGAAAGCCTATGGGGACCTTCCCCATAGGCTAACATTGACTTCGGTAGCTTTTAGCTGCCGAACTAGGGGGTCGAAGTTTTTTTTAAAGAGACAGTACTTCGACAATCGAATGGTCGAATAGTCGAACGATTTTTAGTTTGAATCCTTCGATTCGAAGTCGTAGTCGAAGGTCGAAGTAGCCCATTCGATGGTCGAAGTAGCCCAAAAAATACTTCGAAATTCGAAGTTTTTTTACTTCGAATCCTTCACTCGAATTTAGTGAATCGCCCCCTAGTGTCGAATAAAGGATAATTTGCAGCAAAGTACTGCGTCTTACTGGTCTGTTCTACCCAATACGTAAACGTAAAAGCATTGTTAGCTTATATTAAAAATATGCTATATTTAACAAACTATTTTTTCTTATGTAACCTTAACATAATAAATATCTGAATTAAAAGTTTGATACAGGAGGATGATACACACAAGCTGTTTGTTGACATTGTTGAGATCTACTGATCACCAGCTAAAGGTCTACTGGTAGATCCAGATCTACCTTTTGGGCACCCCTGTTGTATAGTGTATATTGACTGGTGGCTAATAGTATATGGCACCATGTGTATTCTTCAACTTCAACCAGTGACATTCTAATCAAGTGTTAAGTTTTGCAGTGAATCCAAGCTCTGACATGACTCAGTCTGAACAGCTCAGACTTCTCCAGCCTTCTGTTTGATGCTGAGCACATTCTAGAACAGCACTAGCCTGTTTTCTCTGATCGCAGCCAAATTAATACCACGCCAGAAGCTGAACTGGCCTTCAGTCTGATTGCTAATTTAGCTTTTGTCTCTTGATGATAGAAACATCCAAGCCTCAGAAATTGAAATCACTTATCTCCATCTCATTTTCTCATATTTGAGTGGGGAAACAAGGGGAGATCTTTTGTAGATACAACGAGCAAAGGAGACGGGGCCGATTATTATTCCTCGATGCCTTGCAAATGTTCCTTTAAGGGATTGTTATTCTCTGATTCAGTCCACGGAAGTCAGAACCGGTGGAGGATTCGGCACATACTGATATATTGTTTCTCCCTATACAGCTGTTCTGTTGTCTCTTTCTAGGGTATTTTTCTGGCTGCCGGCGTAACAAAGCACATGTCTGTTAATTTATCCCTGGAAAAGTGCTTGTCTGATGGCTTGATAAAGCAATTACCTGTCAAGGTGCTCAATATTAGTGGAACAAGGGCAGATAAATGACCGTTGCCCATACGCAATAGTGGGAATTCCATAGGAGATACGTTTGCTCCAGGTGTAGTTACCGATAGCAACCTATCAGCAGCAAGCAGTTACTGGTAAATTGAGCATTTACGTAGTTGCACATTTGTGATGTGAAGGTTGACTTGATACCCATAGGACCCACGCGTTTACCCATGGGTCAGTCAGGTAACTGTTGCACACTGTTTGTGGGTTGTTTTTCTTTTGGGTCTCCATGCCCACAACTTTACTGTTCCGGCTTCTGCTTCCGGGAGTCAATATTTATAGGCATGGCCTATTAATAGAAGTGCCGATAGGGCTTGGTCCGGGTTGGGTGCGGGTTGATTTTTGTTGACTATTGCACATACCTGAGGGATCATTTAAATCCTGCAACTGCAGCAAAAAGTGCCGTAGCCTTTGTGCATATTTACATTCATTAAAGGGACTTGCGTCCAAAGTCACATCTATGTGCCAAGCATCAATGCCCCCTGTGAATCTGTGCCAATTGACACAGGGGATTCTTGGAGTTACAGCCACCTTGAAGGTGGTAGTATCCATGCCAAAATACCAGAGAGACTACCAGGGCCGGGCCATGCCAGCTGAGCGCCACAGGCAACCTGGCCACATCACCCCCTCCGCTGTGCGCACCTATGTGAGCGCGCATATGCACGCTAAACGATCGCATCACCCCCTCACGATGCTTAGGCGTGCACATGTGTGCAACAGGAGCAACGAGCGGGACTCTGAAGACCGGACTGCAGTAGGCACTAATGAAATGTACGTGCCTGACTCCCTCCAAGCTTTGCGCCCTGGACACGTGCCTATTCTTCCTACCCCTAGTTGGGGACTACAGTAAGATGCCATAGACAGGCACAATTTGTTGAGCCTGTGTACTTGCAATGCCAGGGCCTATTTTGAATTTTGGATCTGGTGCTGTTTCCAGGGATTCCCACTACGGGTAGTATTAAAACACACACAGGTATGGGATCCGTTATCAAGAATGCTCGGGACCTGGGGTTTTCCGGATAATGGATCTTTCTGTAATTTGCATCTTCATACCTTAAAGTGAAAGTAAAGTCTAAAATAGAATAAGGCTAGAAATGCTGTATTTTTTATACCAAACATAAACATGAAGTTACTGCACCACAAGCCTAATCAAACAAATGATTTATGCTTTCAAAGTTGGCCACAGGGGGTCACCATCTTGGAACTTTGTTAAACATCTTTGCAAGACCAAGACTACGCACATGCTCAGTGTGGTCTGGGCTGCTTAGGGATCGTCATAAATGATCAAAACAGGGAAACAAACAAAGCTGCTTGAGTTCTGCATGGCTGGGAAGTAAGGCGGGGGCTCCCCCTGCTGTTCATAAGTATGATTGTTTCCCTGCAGAGCAGTTAGGGACCGTTTGACAATTCCTATCCACAGCAGTAAATGAAGGAAGAATTTCACTGCATACAGTCAGGTTTCTTATGAAAACGGAGCACATTTTTTAATTAAAGTATATTGGAGATAGATTTCTTTTTCATTAAAGAAAGTAAAAATGGGATTTTATTTTTTTGCCTTTACATGCCCTTTAATCTACTAAACTCTTTTGGGGGAGAACTATCACTTTTTTTTATTTTTTTTATTTAACCTGTGTATTTGTCTAATGAAATACTGTGAATAGGTGCAGAGGTTGAGGTGCAGGCAGTATTCATAGCAAGACACAGGGGTCCGTTTACTAAAGTGCGTTAAAAATATTCGCACAATATGTAGACAGAATTTTCGCCAAATATGTTATCGCCAGTTTACTAACCTGCGGTAAATATAAATTTGCGAATTTTCTTGCGCAAGAATAATTGTTCGCCAGTTATCGCATTTGCTGAAAATAACGCTACGTACACATTAACGCATGGTTTACTAAACAGCGAAATGTGCTAAAGACAAAATTAACGCCAGAATATTCGCAAACTTTTACCGCCACATATGAAGTGGCGTAAAAGTATTTTTTCTGCCAGAAAATTCTCAAGGGGCAGGAAATATCCCATAATAATGTTTTTTTTTTACCCATCATTCTTTGCTGACAGGAGAGAGATCTGTAGCTATTGCTGACAGGGTGTTTTGGCTTCTGCTTCTATCTGGTGCAACAGCAGCAGTTTCAGCTCAGAGTCGTATTATTGGCAGTGGCATCACAGTCCAAGGATTCGTCAGCCTCTACACTTTTTGGTTTCATTGGGATTGGCTACATTAAACTGTGCATTTCTATGAAGCAAAGAGATTGACTGGTATCATTTCCTATGATTCTATTGGCAGAATAGTTTATATGATGCAGACATGTTTGATTGGTGTTACTCTGGTGATGTTGTTGGATGGTATAATCATCAGTCAATAAAGTTTATAAGTTTTGAAGATGCATTTCTGGCCATAAATGTCACAGTAAAAATTGCCATAATAACCTCCATAAAACAAGACTATTTTATAGCATAAATATTCGCAAAAATGTAATTTTTCGCCAGAAAATTCGCAACTCGCTAAAATTACCGCTAACGTAAGCTGGTTCCTTAACGTAGTTACCACAAGTGATCGCAATGACTTCTGAGCGTATCGCTGTTTAGTAAACTTAGTCGCTGCGAATATTCTGGCGTAAAAATATTCTCAGCGATAACATGCGGAAACTTAAAGTCAGATTTACCGCACTTTAGTAAACGGACCCCACAGTGATTTGCAGGGGATGCTGCAAATCACCCTAAGATGCTTCTTAGGGTGCGACCCCCCAGGGCAAAGTGCAAAACCTGGGTGTTTTACACCTATTTTTCTCTGCATTTTGTGCATACCCCTTGAATTTTTAAATGATGCCTGTTGGCTCCAGACAGTATTTATGTAAAGCTGGAGTCTGATGATTGAGTAAACAAAATCTAGGTTATTTAGTCGTTTGGGCAACATTTGCTGTACTGTACTGTAACCTGCCTTTTATTGCTGTAGTCGAAATACTGAATGCAAACATCTGATTGGTCTCTATCTTATAATGCACAAAGACCCAACTAGAGAGGATTCTAGAGTAGTCACCAACAGAGGAAAAGGATACAGATTATTATATAGAATATAGAGTCATATTTTCCCATTAACTCTGTGACGTGCCACCAACCCCTAGGCAGCCAGTAATTACAGAGATTGCGGGTAACTCCATGTCATAAGTGACATAATAATCCAGGCCTGGCATATTTCACAGCATAATCCACATTACACCATATGGCAGGAATAAACAGCGAGGGCCACACCAGCTGTTTGGAAACTACAACTCCCAGCAGGCTGAGTAAGTGCTTATGGGGGTTGGGAGTTATGGTATCACTACAGCTGGTGCAGCCCCATCATCCATGCCATATGGAAAAGTCCGTGGCTTGGCATAAAGAGAGCTGGATCATTATTTTATGGAGACGTCACTGTAAATGCCCAGAGAATGATCACAGAGTCGAGTATTTCATTTTCAACCCTCTATATTCCTTGCAATGTTTATTCATTGATGCAAATGTATTTTAACATGAATTTAAATGGAAAATGCTCTCTGTTTATAAGTCGGATTAATCTTCCAGAGGGCATAGCGTATTGCGCACAGAACACATCTTATGCTCATATAAAAGCTGCCATGTTGCTTGGTAGGGCATAAAAAGCACTACTTTGAGTATACAGCTAAACTGGAACAATTCTATTCTAGGTCTGAATTAAACAGAGTCAACCCTTGTGGAGAAGACGGATTACACTGGTCGTCCAAACAATGCGATACCCTGGTGCCCGGTATAAGAGGAATCGGCGACCTCTTAGTCAGTATAGAAGAAAAGTAAATCACCGGCACAAAGTGGGTAATGCTGGCAGGGAAAACCCTTGCTAATTTATTGTGGGATGCAACATTTCGGGGCAGAACCCCTTTGTCAAGCATCATGCAAGGGTTTTCCCTGCCAGCATTACCCAAGTTGTGCCGGTGATTTACTTTTCTTAAACAGAGGCAACCCCATAAATGATGATCTGACCCCCAAATGCTCCAATGCTACCTGGCCAGCTACAAAACATACAACTGAGCTGACCCCCAATATTGCAGGGGGGCTGGTGCACACAAGATAGGTCAACCCACTGCAAAACCTCTATGTGATAATAAGTTAACATAGGCTCAGGAGATGTGAATGTACAGAACAACCCTGCAAGTTGTGGAAGGTCCAATGCCACCAACATTGACCTGTGAGGTCGCTGGTGAGGCCTCATCTGGAGTATGCAGTGCAGTTTTGGACTCCAGTCCTTAAGAGGGATATAAATGAGCTGGAGAGAGTGCAGAGACTAAGTGCAACTAAATTGGTTAGAGGGAGGGAAGACTTAAATTATGAGGGTAGACTGTCAAGGTTGGGGTTGTTTTCTTTGGAAAAAAGGCGCTTGTGAGGGGACATGATTACACTTTACAAGTACATTAGAGGACATTATAGACAAATAGCAGGGGACCTTTTTACCCATAAAGTGGATCACCGTACCAGAGGCCTCCCCTTTAGACTAGAAGAAAAGAACTTTCATTTGAAGCAACGTAGGGGGCTCTTCACAGTCAGGACAGTGAGGATGTGGAATGCACTGTCGGGTGATGTTGTGATGGCTGACAGTAATAAGACAACTACCCTGATAGTTGGAGCCCCAGTTTACATCTGAAAGAAAGGAGGACCTAGGAGGAGTCTGGTCTTGACAGCCAAGGTTTATAAAGGATTCTCTAAAGCCACTCCAGTGAGACTGTCCAGAACTGTCCCAAGTGAACTTAGATTTGTGGAATCATCACTAATAATAGCCTAAAGTAGGTGGAGGCACCACGCTACTGTATTTCAGCATACTAGTCCCAGGTTTCCTGGCCCCTTCCACCAATACCTATGCAATGGGTTAGCCTTAGATCTCTGTGGTTCAAAATGGAGCATAGAGGCCCATTCAGCTAGAAATGGTTTCTGTGTTCAGAGTTAAAAATTGCTGTCTCTTTTTTTTTTGTGCAAAACTGTTAACCAGAAATGTAAATAACCCCTATTAATTCCTTATAATCTCTTTTCTCTCGTGTGCGTTCTCTCTTTCTTTCCCCCTTCCCATTATAGCTAAATCCCTACAAAAACAAACTGAAGACTTGTAAAAACAGTACTTTTTCATCTTAACACGATTTCGATCCTGAAAACAACAGCACCTTTGCAAGGTTTAGTCTATGTAGTCAAAAGACCCATTGTCTCGCTACATAAAATGTAATATAATGTAATTGTTAACAGAAGAACATCCAGACGGTTCATATTTCCCCCCCTACAACAATAAATTCTTCACTTCCATCCCACAAAGCTCAAGGTGGAAGATAGATGATTCATAGAATCCACCTTTCTTTATTAATAACCGCCAATGCGCGTCAGCTGGTGCCCTCATCAATATTCATTTAATTGTTTGAATTGAGCGGCAGATCTGCGTGTGGGGTTCTTTTTTTAGGGAATAGTGACATGTATTGGAGCCATCTGTCAGCATTACTAAGTTGTTTGGTATTCTTAGAAAATGGCTTAGATTATTAAGCAGATTTGATGTTCTTTTTAAAGAGGGTTGATGAAATCACACTGCGTAGGCTTCAGTTCTCATATGGTAGGCCACCAGCACCACTTATTATATAATTAATGCCCTTTTAATTGGTATTTCATTTTTATCATAGACCTTCTTTTATGTTGTTTCTTGTGCTTTTTAAATGGCAATTATTTAAAATAAGTCAAGTAGTGATCCCTGGCAACAGGACCAGGTTATGCACATCACCCTAGGGTCCTACCTAGGCCCTCAGCAGTTCTTGTTAAAATACAGCACCCAATCACCACTGACAACCTTCAGCTGTTATTGGGTGCTGGGTGCTACAGCTGAAGGGCTATAGGTTAGGCAACAATCTTACCTTCTTACCATGCTATCATTAGCTTTCCCTTCTGTCTTGTTCTGCTGTAACTTCACTTACCTCTTTATGGGCCCCTAACAAGGGCTCTGTGTTTACTCTATGGGGCGAATTCACTAAAGTGCGAAGCGGCTAACGCTAGCGCAAATTCGCCAGCGTGACGTCATTTTGTTACTTCGCCCATTGGTGTAAATTCACTAGCGAAGTGGACCTACTCTAGCGATACTTTGCACCCTTACCCCAGGCGAAGTTGCGCTATGGCGAATGGGACGTAACTACGCAAATTCACTAACTTCCGCATTTTACTGAATGTTACCTCTTGCGCCAGACTTGCCTTCGCCACCTCAGACCAGGCGAAGTGCAATAGAGTAGATAGGGATTGCTTCAAAAAAAGTTGAAATTTTTTCTAAGTCCCAAAAAAAGCTGGTGCCTTTTCATTTTTTAAGGGTGATAGACTGAAAAAGATCGTATATTTTTTCGTTCCCCCCTACATTTCCTAACATATGGCACCTAAACTATGCAGTTGGCACATGTATAGGGCAGAATAACAATTCTATTTTATTTTATGAAGGTTTCCCAGGCTTATGTAGTGTAATGTATTTGCTGCTACATATACGTCCATTGTACTTTAACTTGGCGCCTTATGCAAATTAGGCGTAACTTTGCTTTCCTTGACGAATTAACGCTAGCGCAACTTCGCTACCGTTCGCCTCCCTGAGCGCAACTTCGGATTTTAGTGAATTAGCGGCGCCCTGGCAAAACTTCGCCTGGCGAAGTGTGGCGAAGCCTGCGCTAGCCCCTATGTCCCTGGGAGACTAAACATTGCCATTGGACAATGTGGGCCTAATCAGTATCAGGTCTCACACTTCCCTGGCTGTGAACTGCAGACGCCAATTGCGACGCCCCCCGTGCATGCGCATGTCGCATCCACAAGGAGTTTAATACAGAGTAAGGTATGTGGTGTGTGTGGGGTTGTGTCACAGCAGGGGTGGAGGGCCCCCAGGGCCCTGGACACTGCAGTCCAACACGGATTATGAAAGCTGAGCAGGAATCATGGTCAGACAGATCCAATGTGAGCAGTGAGGTCAAGAACCAATTGGGCCATTAAACACTATCTAGGGGTATAGACACCCTAATGGGCAGATTCATCAAGGGATGAAGTGAAATTTAAAATTTTCGAATGTTCAATTAAAATTTTTGAGTTTTTTTTATGGTCAAAACTGTCAAATTCAACTAGGAAATTGTTAAAATTCGATTTGAGTTTTTTTAAAAAAAAATTCAAATTCGATTTTCGAGATTTATCCTACACTGGCCCTTTATGAACCTGAATACGACTATTCGCCACCTAAAACCAGCCGAATTGCTGTTTTAGCACATGGAAGACGTCCTGGGATCAATTTGGAGTTGTTTGTAGCCTTCTTGACATTCGAGTTTTTTGCGCAGAAAAAACTCAAATCGAATTTGAAAAACTCGAATTCGATTCGAGTTTTCGGGTCGATCCAATTCAACCGACTTTGAAAAATTCTATTTTTTTAATGCATTTCGATTGGTCGAATTTTAAAAAAACTCCCATGGACTCGAAATTCGACCCTTGATAAATCTGCCCCTAAGTGTAGCTTTAACTGGCTGCCGCCATGAATACTTAGTTTTGAAAAGAAAGTTGTCATCTCCTGGTAGTGGAGAGCTAGAAATGACATAGGCTTGACTTATTTTTAAAGTTAAAATGAGGCCTTTTATTTTTTCCCTGTATTTTTTTTTGTGTGGCGTGAATTAAGAAGTCAAGGCTTTGATACGAGGTCCGAAGACCAGAGTTCATTTATTTTCATTGGTATTAAGAAACACTCCCACCCTAGAGGCTGGGTTATTTGGTAGGGTGCTGTTTCAAAGGAGTTCTATCAAGTTTTTATGGGAAGAAAATATTGGGGAGGTACATTCTGCTGAATAAAATGAATGGCTGTGCCGTGTTCATTCTTACTTCCTTTATCAAATTACTTCTATAAACCTGTTTTTCACTAGCTCTGTGGATCCATTTTCCAAGGTTCTCTGGTCTTTCAGTCTTCTAAGTTCACCTGATTGCTGTACCACCACTTGTCCCTCCACATCACCAGGTCTGGTCATCAGCACGACAATGATATTTCCAGTAACAGGTCAGCTTAAATGGCACATGCCAAAAGCCCCAGAGGACATCTGGGAAGGAAGAAGAACCTAGGAGGAGTCTAGTATTTGCACCTAAACAAGAGGGGCTAGCAGTGGTTATAAAGCACTCTCTATAGTCAATCCCAGTTAGAGAGACTGTCCAGGAGAGCAGGGAGCGTTGATCCCAAATTATAATTAAAGACAATGCTAGACAGTCATCTTGCATTATTCCACTTGTCATTTAGACAGGCCACGACTTACCCATTGGCAGGTACTGGTATGGGACCTGTTATCCAGAATGCTCGGAACCTGGGGTTTTCCGGATAATGGATCTTTCAGTAATTTGGATCTTCCCACCTACAGGGGCCGATTCACTAAGGGTCGAATATCGAGGGTTAATTAACCCTCGATATTCAAATAGGAATTAAAATCCTTCGACTTCGAATATCGAAGTCGAAGGATTTAGCGCAGATAGTTCGATCGAACTATCGAAGGAGAATTCCTTCGATCGAACGATTCGAAGGATTTTAATCCAACGATCGAAGGAATATCCTTCGATCAAAAAAAGTTAACCAAGCCTATGGGGACCTTCCCCATAGGCTAACATTGACTTCGGTAGCTTTTAGATGGCGAACTAGGGGGTCGAAGTTTTTTTTAAAGAGACAGTACTTCGACTATCGAATGGTCGAATAGTCAAACGATTTTTACTTCGAATCCTTCGATTCGAAGTCGTAGTCGTAGTCGAAGGTCGAAGTAGCCCATTCGATGGTCGAAGTAGCCCAAAAAAAACTTCGAAATTCAAAGTTTTTTACCTTCGAATCCTTCACTCGAAGTTAGTGAATCGGCCCCTAAGTCTACTAGAAAATCATATAAACATTAAATAAACCCAATAGGCTGGTTTTGCTTCCAATAAAGATTAATTATATCTTAGTTGGGATCAAGTACAAGCTACCGTTTTATTATTACCGAGAAAACAGAAATCATTTTTAAAAATTTTGAATTATTGGATAAAACATGAGGGTATATTTATCAAAGAGTGAAGATAATAGTGAAGTTCCGCCACTAGAGTGAAATTCCGCCACTTTCCATTCATTTCTATGGGATTTTTAAAGGCGTATTTATCAAAGGGTGAACTTTCACTTTCACCCATTGATAAATATGCCTTTCAAAATCCCATAGAAATGAATTGTGAGCTGCGGAATTTCACTCTAGTGGCGGGAACTTCACTCTTTGATAAATTTACCCCATAGAGTCTATGGGAGGCGGCCTTTCCGTAATTTGGAACTTTCTGGATAACAGATCCCATAATACCTGAATATGGTATGTTTCAATCGCTTTTACTTGCAATCATTTCTACCTAAAAGGGCAAATGTCTTGTTTTAATCAGCTGCACTAGTTATGTAAAACATCTGCTCATTTTGTAAGAGACAATATATACGTCCTTCAAATTTATTTAAAGGTTTCCTGTAGCACTTGAAATAAATCCGAATACTAAATGGCTTTGAACAAGGGTCCTTATGCCACTTGTTGGGCATATATAAATCTATGTATCCATCAGTGATCTCTCTCTCTCTGTCTCTCTTGCTATATTGCTACAGTGCTTTATTCTAAACACATATTTATTATCCATCGTTTTATCTCAGGCATTTGTAGCGCTCCAGCAAGACATATTTCAATTAGCATCGCCCGTATCCCCAGCCAACAAGCAAAGAGATTGCAAAAGGATCTGTCAACACACTGACCTATTTTTATTACAAGGGTTTTTTTTTTTTTATTCCTGCCAACAAATTCTGTGATTACAGAAGAGAGATCTCACCGAAGACACTGGTGATCCATTTAAATAGGGCACGCTCACAGTTACTGAACATCTGCAGTCCATGAGCTAACGCTCAGGGTTGCATAATTTGCAGAACAGCAGAGGAAGGCTGGGCACAAGCCGAGCAGAATAAGGCAATTCATCAAAATGCTCCGACCGGCAGCAGAGGTGCTCGATAATTCTGGATGGGGCTTGGAGACTTCAACAGAGATGATCAGACAATTTATGCCCATCTGTCAGCATTAGTATGTCCGTTAGATTGTCTGCCCTCAGTATAAAATGACACCATTAGGCTGTTAACATTTAGAGGGACAGGGAACATAAAACATATTAGAATAGATTTCAGTTAGAGATGTCTGGCACGGACCCCTTTACACTCTGGGCACCAGGGCGGCTATATTTGTCTTTTGGGTATTAGTGATTCTTGAACAACAATACTATCATTATTTATCATTCAGAAAAATTAACGTTGAGCAATAGGAAGAAGAAAGTGTCAAGGCCTACTGGCTCTTGTAAGGTGGAGTCGAGAGCAAGGAAGAAGCTGTACATAGAAAATCCAATTTGTAGTATCCGAAAGGTTAAAGGGATACTGTCATGGGAAAAAAAAATTTTTTCAAAATGAATCAGTTAATAGTGCTGCTCCAGCAGAATTCTGCACTGAAATCCATTTCTAAAAAGAGCAAATTTTTTTTTTTTTATATTCAATTTTGAAATCTGACATGGGGCTAGACATATTGTCAATTTCCCAGCTGCCCCAAGTCATGTGACTTGTGCTCTAATAAACTTCAATCACTCTTTACTGCTGTACTGCAAGTTGGAGTGATATCTAACCCCCCTCCCTCCACCCCCCAGCAGCCAAACCAAAGAGCAATGGGAAGGTAACCAGATAACAGCTCCCTAACACAAGATAACAGCTGCCTGGTAGATCTAAGAACAACACTCAATAGTAAAAACCCATGTCTCACTGAGACACATTCAGTTACATTGAGAAGGAAAAACAGCAGCCTGCCAGAAAGCATTTCTCTCCTAAAGTGCAGGCACAAGTCACGTGACCAGGGGCAGCTGGGAAATTGACAAAATGTCTGGCCACATTTTTCATTATTTCAAAATTGAATATATAAAAATCTGTTTGCTCTTTTGAGAAATGGATTTCAGTGCAGAATTCTGCTGGAGTAGCACTATTAACTGGTGCGTTTTGAAAAAAACATGTTTTCCGATGACAGGATCCCTTTAAGAAAGTTCACAGTCCAGCAAAAATTAACTGCTGCACACCACTTACTTGCATGTAGGGTGCACTCAATTACCAGACTGCCACCAAGTCCAATAGTATCCAAGCTATACAAAGGGAAGAAGCACATAAGCTTTCAGGGGCCAACCCCTTTGCACCTGAGGAAGGGGTTGGTCCCCGAAAGCTTGTGCCACAATGTCTGCAATAAATAAGATGAAGACTTAAGCCAGTGTGAATTGGTGTGCTTCTTCCCTTTGTATAGCTAAGAAAGTTCATAGTCATATCCAGGCAAAAGATCAGAGCAGGCAGTGAATGGCGCACCCTGGAACACTCAGGAGTAGAACATATATTTGGCATTAAACCCATGTTTCTGGAATATTTTTATTTCAAATTTTTGCACCAAACCTCAACTTGCTGCCATCTTGGATGGTTCAGTGCAGGTGCAGAGCACGCTTGAGCTCTCCAGACAGAAAAGCAGTAGAATATCAGAATAGATCAGTTAAATAGTACTCACAAACCTAGAGGAACCTCTGGAATCATAGTCCATAGTCACCAAGTACTGACCTTACTACTAGTGATGGGCGCATAAATTCAGCAGGCACGAATTCGCGAAACATCCGCCGCTACAAAAAAATGTTTTTAGTGTGTCAGAATAGTCAAAATTATTCAGATACCCATTGACTTTAATGCACTTGGACAAAATAGTCCCACATATAAAAATTGTCACTCGCGTCATAATTGTTGCACGTCAAAATTATTTTGATGCCCATTGACTTGAATGCGTTTCGGGAATTTTTCACCATTTGCAAATTTTTCTGTAAATTTGCAAATTTTTCGGCCAACAGATTCACCCATCACTACTTACTACCTTTCCTAGTTGAGTTTTTGGGCAGTTCAGCTTACTGCCCATAGTTATCTCATGTTAAAGGCACCTACAACAGAAGATAGCCCTCAACAATAGCTCTTGAGGCATAAGAATCCTACCCCATCAACACTCCATGCGACTCTCACTAAGAAGTATAGAAAAGGCTACTAGCCCCTCCCAGTTTATAAACTATTGAGGTCATCACCTGACTCTGATGTGCCACATGAGCCCCTTAGAGCATAATTTAGGCACAGACAGGAATAACATACAATTAATCAGTGTTCCAGGCTGGAGAAACTTCACTTAATCTTTTGGCATTTGATTGTCAATCCAAAGGGCTGCAAACCTCCAACTTTGAGTAAAACAGCTATCAGCCCATGGCAAACTGGGATTAAGACCAAGAGAACAAGACAGTATGTGATTCTAAGTTTAAAAAGGTCAGATATCCATGATTTCACACCCCATGCACCAGCAGTATGTTTAAAGGGTAGGTTTTTAGAAAAAAAAACCTGTTCAAAAACTGTTATCTTTGCCTAAAGAGACGCACTTACATTATACAAGTTTCCCTGACATTTCCTTTTCATTCAACTTTTATAAAGCTTGTCTCATTTTGTAAATGGCAGTCATGAGATGTTATCATACAATGATAAGGAACCACAAATTGTGTTGAGAATTGTATGAACAAGTTAGGGTTTATTGTGGTGCACACGTGTCTCTATTGATACTACCAAAAAGGGGCATGAAACATTTATTTCAAACCACTATGCCTGTTGAAACCGAACTTCAATGGGAAAAAGAGATAACAAGAAGAGACAGTTTTTTTGCAATTGAAGTTACAGTGGGTATGCCCTTACCATGACGGTGATCCATAAATCTAGTATTAGTATTGCTAATTATAGTACTGGTTAGTATAGGGCAGGGCATTTATGCTCTCAGAACTCCAACATTTCTCTTTGTTCACCCTATCCCTGTGCTGCCCGTGCAACTGTGACATATTTTATTGGCTTTGTTATGTCATGTAGTGATGGGCAAATTTATTCGCCAGGCGGGAATTCGCTGCGAGCCACCTTCGAATAAATTTGCGAAACCACAGAGAAAATTCGCCGGCGTAAAAAAATAAAAATGGACGCCAGCGTCTGGTTCTTTTTGGACGCCAGTGCATTTTTGCCGGCGAATTTGTGTCGGCGTCCAAAAAACGGACACCGGTGTCAAATAGGAACGCTAGTGTAAAAAAATGAGATGCCTGCATCAAAAACGAGACTCGGCGCCGTTTCGCGAATTTTGCTGGAAATTAGCAAATTACTCGGTGAAACGAAACGCCCCAAATTCGTCTATCACTAATATCATGCACTGAGCATTTGTACCCAGCGGGCCTCAGCGCGGGAGAATCCTGTGGGCAGCAGCAGCATTTGTCTTCCCTGTCTCTTACAAAATGGAATTTTATTCTGATCTACACTAAAGTCGATTGGAATTACAGTACATATTAGCCTAATAAAATATTGGGCTTGTCAAAGCAATGGCTTTCTAGAAAAGCTTGTGTTCCCAGCACTGAGTAATGTATTTCTCCTATAAAGATTGCAGGGCCTTGGGGCCAACATAACGTAAGATTTTCATTATATCTGCTATGGAATAAACTAAGAGTAACGGCAACTTGTTATGGTTTGGCAATTGTGCCCAGAGAGAAAGATGGGATTAGAGAGTGAAAATGCTACAATGATGTAGGGCTGAAGTCAAGGGGAATACAGAGATATTAGACATTGTTTATTAATACTTTTTAAACCATATTTGAGGTTTAGCATTTAGTGAAGGTCCCTTTGCTACATAACCATATGTGAAAAAAAAGTTGTATCTCTCATCCTTCTTAAGATCCTAGAACATCTAGCATAGTGGTTCCTCTGAAATTTTCTTCATGATGGGCTTCCAGAAATATGAAGAAGCTTTCATCAACAGTCTCACCTATTGCTTTTAGACTGGGCCTTTCGTTCACTCTTTTTGCCCCCTTAGGGTGTCCACCCCACAAATTGGGAGGCTATGTCATAGGAACTTTGGATGTGGTTCCAACTGACCCCGTTGGCAGCACCAATCACAAATTAAAAGAAACCTCATTACCACTTCTTAAAGCCCGGGGTCTTTATATTTTTCATCTCCACGTTGGCCTAACCTACAAGTCTCTCCCTAAAGTTTATTTTCTTTTTGAGAAACTTCCTTCTAGGGATTCACCAAATCTCCGAATCCCTGAATTCTTCATGAAAGATTTGGCCCAATACTGAACCAAATCCAATCCTATTTTGCGAATGCAAATTAGGGACAGGAAGGGAAAGAAAACATTTTTTACTTTCTGCCCCCAATTTGCATATGCAAATTAGGATTCAGATTCAATTTGGCCAATAATGTGGCAGAATCCTGGCCAAACCCTGAACCAAATCCTGGATTTGGTGCATCCCTACTTCCTTCATTACCAATGTTTACTTTTTTTACCTGTCTACTACAAGTAAACAACATGGTGGTGGAGGGACCTCAGTTGGCTTTTTCTTTGGCCCTTTGTGCTTCAACCAGGGTAATTGTCATTATTCAATATTATATATAATGCAGAAGATTTATACTGATACCTTAGGATTGACTTGTCTATCAGATCATCTTTAAATTATTTTTTATCTTTCTCTATTCAATTCATTTTTAATTTCTTAAATGTTCCTCTAAAAGAAACAGTTGAAT
Organism: Xenopus laevis; assembly: GCF_017654675.1. Classification (NCBI taxonomy): domain Eukaryota; kingdom Metazoa; phylum Chordata; class Amphibia; order Anura; family Pipidae; genus Xenopus; species Xenopus laevis. The sequence goes on along the minus strand of NC_054377.1, from coordinate 14,752,821 downwards.
TTAGAGCTAATTAACATAATTTTACCTATGATTCATCTACACTCATAAGCCTGTACTAAAGTGGATGATGCTGAATAATGACAACATATAAATGATCTAATGTAAATGTTTTGTTTTGTTTCTGAACTATATAGTTTGCCAGCGATAAAAGCCAGTACTTCCAGATGGCAGAGAGGCACTCAATGAGTCATTGTCAGTAGCTGCATCTTTCAAAGCGACATGCAAAATTATATTTCCCGAACAAAACTGCTGCAAAGGTAACATTATGGCTCCCCATCAGAATGCTAAAAATGGGACTTTGGAGTCATTCATTAATCATTTTGTTTAGGTTCATTTATCAGCAATGGTTTGAAACACAATGAATGCTTCAGGTAGCTACTATAACTCCCCATTGAAGGGAAGGTGGGCTATCTATAAGAAGGAAACAGTTACAGTACCTATAAATAGTACTATGGTGAGCTCCGGTGCACAACTTTGAAGGCTGGCAAATATTACATCGCTAAGCAAAGGTTAAGCATTAACACCTGCTCTGGAGTTTTATTAAATATTTGGCTACAAAAGAGGCTTTGCGATTGCAAAATTTTATTACTACACTGCGAATGTTCACAAAAGCCATTAAGTTGCACGCTTTGCGACAAAGTTGTTGAGTTGTGAGATCTGTCAGGGTCGGACATTGGGGGCCCTGATCAGAGCCGGGCCAACCCAGCCAGGCGCCCTAGGCAACCTGTTGGGCCACAGCGCCGGCTCAGTACTGCGCATGCGCGAAACTTGGCTTCACCACGCTTGCGCGAAATTTGGCTTCAGCGCGCATGTGCAAAACTTGGCTCCCGCGCGCATGTGCGAAAATTGGCTCCAGCGCACATGCGCAGAAGCGCATTTACGCGAAACATAACAGTGACCGTCGGGGAGAGAAGGGACAGGACACGGGGTAGGCGACAGAGCAGGTACGTGCCTGGCGCCCCTCCAGATTTGCGCCCTAGGCACGTGTCTACTCTGCCTACCCCTAGTTCCGGCCCTGGCCCTGATGCACATGCGTGAACTCTGGGCCCCCTGCGCACGTGTGCGAACTGCGAGCCCCATTGCACATACACAAACTCAGGGCCCCCGTGCACATGCACAAACGCCAGACAGGTGAGCATATGCAAATACCGGAGAGGCGGACAAGCGCAAACTCCGGTGCGCACCACCACAGTTTTTTTTGGGGGGGAGGCCAGCAGATCGGTGAGGGGGTCTGGGACGGTGGGGGCCAATGAGGACCAGGGCCAACTGGGTCCAGTCAGTCAAAAAGGATGCAAACATGGTCGCTAACATTCACAATGGTCTTTGCGAAAGTTTTTTTTGCAATAACGAAACATATTACATTCCCCAAAAATGTGCAAACAGTGCATGAAATTCACAATGGTTTTGGGAGCTCCCACCTCCATTGCTTAGGTGTAAATAATATATTGCACGTCCTGTATCTTTAAATAGTAGATCACAATGGAAGTATACTACCCAACTGGAAACTAGTGTGCTTGCTTCTTTCAAAGTATCGGACTGGAGAGGTCCAGGCCCACGGGCGCTGCCGTATCAGGGGGCTCATACACCTCCAGGCCTCCCTTCCCAACCACAACCCGATTCCTCCCACATACATTCTGATCTATTTAGCAGCCATAATCGAGGCAGGAGAAGAAAGTAGTGCACTGTGTCACCGGGAGTCAGAAAGCCGAGGAGTGGGGCCCGGGCCAGCAACTCACTGGGGTTTTTCCCAGTGTCCTGCAGATCCAGTCCGACCCTGTTCTTCCCTATTGTCTCACAGGTAATGCTTCATCAGTCTCCATGTTATAAATATTGCAACAAAAAAAAACAGCATAAGTTATACAGGCAGCCTATCCCAGGAGACTGGCTTCCATTGCTTTATAGCCACTTGAGCACCACTAAAAAGAGCATCACTTTCCATCAGAAAGTTCCCTCAGCTGCAAAAACCAAGGCTGTCAATTGTGTTTGAATTTTTTCTCTATGACTAGAAGTAGAAGATGCAGAGGTATGATTGGCCTTTCAAACTCCCAGAAGGCTTTGCAACTGAAAGCATGTCTACGGGGAAGTGAAGGGACACTAATGGCTTGTTATCAGCCTCCGACACCATCATTTGCATTCAGAGAGCTGCCAAGCGGCTACGGCAAGACAATTGCCACTATAGTCTCAGGAATCGGAAAATGAAACATGACTGGATTAGTTAGGATTAGCTGCGGAAGGCATACAGCGAAACACTACACCTTATTCAGCTTCATCTGATATGGGGCGACTTTCAATAGTGTGACCCTCAATTGATCCTGTAAAAGTTTTGGTCTCCATCAGGTGAAAGCATATTATCCGCGGGCACTCAGATGGCGTGTCGCTAATAGCGGAAGAGAGGAAAACTACACTTGCTGGATACATGACACTAATTACACCATGCTTAATGATGACACTTCTGACACATTATACTGGCGCTGCTTATCCCAACAAAAGAAAGAATCAATAGCTGTCAGATGGACCTCCGCGGAGAGCAAACAAGAAAACACAAAGTCATTTTGATCCCGGGCATTGTTCGATAAAACAATATGGAGACGGTGGCTGCAACATCACTTGTGCCCCATGACTCATTTAAACTTGCACATTATAACAAATAGTGGGTCTTCTGCTTTAAAGTAGGAGATTCCTGTTTGTTTATAAAAGCATTCAGCCTGTGTTCTTCTACGGTAATGGAACTCCTCAATGACTTCATAATAATTTAATTTTACAAGATGGATAAGCTGTTCTCTCCTGTATTAAAATCATAGATTATCTTGTCAGTGGTGTTTAGTGATGTAGTTTATTATGGGCACTTTTATACATAGTTTCATAGTTCATTTGGATTGAAAAAAAGACAGAAATCCATAAAGTTCAACCCTTCCAAATGATATACAGATACGATTCCTACACAAAACTGTAGATCCTAATATCCCAATATTCGAAAGTTATATACTTGTTCAAAAAGTCATCCAAGCCACTCTTAAAGACATTAATAAAATCTGCCGTTACAACATCACCCAGCAGAACATTCTCTCACCGTGAAGAACCGCCTACGCTGCTTCAAGTGAAAATATAGTTCCTCAAGTCAAAAATGGTGGCATCTGGTGCATTGACCTTTATATGGGAAAACAGATCCCCCATTATATATACAGTATATCTGTCTTGTCCTCTAATCTACTTGTACAAAGTAATCATGTCCCCCTCGCAAGTGCCTCTTCTCCAGAGAAAACAACTCCAACCTTGACCTTGACCTACTGTCAGGGAGCCAATCAGGAGTAGTCTGGACCAAGGAGGAAGCTTAGGGGTTAAATCCAAGTTCACGGTACAAATATGGATCAGGAGAAATCATAGTAAATATGGAGGCAAGTGTTCAATAAGGCAGGCAGCAAGAACCATAATCAGGGTCAAGCCAAGGTTAAGGAAGCCAGGAAACAGGAATTCAGGAATTTAGGAAACCCAGGAACACGATTCAGCAATTCCTATACTCGGGCATTGAACCGGCGTCCTCTGCATCCTTTTATTTTGAACATGCGTTGTGATGTCACGCGTTTGAGCGCTGACGTCAACACACCCATTGGGCTTCCATGGGCACCACCATCTTGGATTTGCCGTCGCCGGGATCAGAAGTACCACGGAGCACTCCTTACACTTTTATAGTTTAATTCTTCCATTTCTTTTACAAGTTTAGTTACTCATTTCTGCACTCTCTCCAGCTCATTAAAACCCTACTTAAGTACTGGGGCCCACAACCGCACTTCAGAAACCTATAAAGAGGCAAAATTATTTTTTCATCTGTAGAGTTAATGCCCTTTTTTATGAAAGACAGTAATTATTTCCTATAGTAGCCATTGACTGACACTGCCTAGAGTTACACATCTTGTTATCCACAGAAATCCCCATATTATTCTCAATGAAGAAGGCACCCAACACATCATTTAGTGGGTAACTTAATTTTAACGAAGTGTATAACCTCCACATTGAACCTCATTTGCCAATTGTATGGCCATTTCTCCAATTTGGTAAAATATCTTTGTAAATTGGCAACATCCTACAATCTGGTGCTTTTATATAATAACAAAACTCCTTCCTGATGCATGCAACAGGTATACATTATACTGTATATGTATATGTGTGTTTGTGCTTGTATGCTACAGATAGACAGATAGATTGACAGATAATGACAGAGGAGAACCAATTAGTCTATTTTTTCATCTACTGAGACCTTCAAATATTGTGCTATCCTCTTGGCAGCCTCACAGCTTCTCTGTATGTAATTTATTCCCCCTACAGCACATTCACAACCTTATGTAAAAATCAGCTCTTTTTATAGTTGTTAATAAAGCTGCCGCACTTCAGGTTTCAAGGTATAACATCTTGTTCCAACCTTGTACCTTCTAAAAAAGATAAAACTGGCATTTCACTTCTGAAGCCTTGTCTGTCATATCATGCATCTGTCTTCTCTCTAATAAGCTACTGTATGCATTGCATTGTATTAATGCATTTCGGCCTTGGAGCAGACACCATTTTATTTTAAAGGGCCATCACAAGACCGATTCGTTGATGACTGTATATTATAGTCCAATGTTGGAAGTCATGGCCAGACCTGTCAGGTGCATCTCTGTTGGTCTGACCTGTGCCTATCTCTTGGGTTAGGATAAACAAGGAAGCCTCAGTGAAACTCTAGAAACCTCAAAGGTCAACCCACAAGAATCATTTGAAAGGAACATATACAATGGCATAATGAATCAACGTCCTTTCTGGAGGGGATAATGATGGTGTTCAGTTCTCCTCACCAGCAATCTACAGATGAAAGTGCTTATTCTTTACAATGAACATAGTATACATTTGCGTCTTAAATATAACCCGTTACTCTAAAGAGGTAGCAAGCCAGCACTTAATATTCCACAAACCATCATTAGAAATTAATGCAATCTTCTTGAATTGGTGGAAGATCTCAGAACTGGTCTTCATCAAGTTTCACACTGCAGACATAAGCCTTTCATTCCAGATTCCCGGATGCCTGATGTTGCTGAATAACAGTCTGTTATCTGTGCATGTACACAATTTCGGAAGAAACAATACTTAAAAGGCACTCATGTTGAAATCTGTACCTAATGACTTTTATCAAGATTTTTAAAACAAAACCATAACAATATTAAAAAAAATTCAAAGTTTTCACAATGGGAGTCAATCATAGTACAGTGCAGTTGTGCCGAGCAGATAGGGCGTGCATGGCACTTGTGGTCTTAAAGGAGAACTAAACCCCCAAACTCATGAAAACCCCCAAACTCTTCAGTAAGTAAGCGGCATATCGGCACATGCGCAGTTGTAGTAATTTTCCGGTCCCAAACAACTGCGCATGCGCCTACAGCCACGGAAATTGACGAAGGGACCCGAAGATTCCCGAAGCGGTGAAGATGGTGTCCGTGAGCTCTGCTGCGCTGACTCTGCATCGAGGGGCAATTAAAGACTTAGGGGCATTTACAGGTATTAACAACTGTGCAGGGGGGAACAGGGAGGGGGGACTATGGAGGGTAGGGGTTTTCATTAGTTTTGGGGTTTAGTTCTCCTACTCCACCTTGCTCATTTGCATAGCATTCATTTTAAAGGGAACCAAGCTTAATAGCCTCACTCATTTTATATCATTCCATATCACATGGTATGTCTGTGCATTTCCTCTTTATATATAACTTTATACATCAAAGAACACAAAGAACATCTTATAGGATTTTGCCTCAGCTGTTTAAATTCTACCATGCATAGGGCTGTGGAATTTCCATTAGTATTATTTTTCCATTATTATGCAAATGTTACACATTCTGGGACCGGTTGTAATAAAACATGGTTGTTATACTAAGGAAACAATGGAACTAGTTGGCACACCAAAGAAACCCAATGGTACTTAATAGAAACCACCATATCTTACTTTCTGCGAGGTGGCCCGGTGTTATTCGGTTAACTTTTCAGTGCAGTTCCATGGGCCCTATTCTTGAGTATCTACTATTTATGGAAAAACCTCAAACCATGTTGAAATGACAGAACACACATTATTTCCACACTTGTATCAACAACCATTGGGGGTGGGACAATGGTTCCCTGTCATACGTTCACAAAATTCACACATCACAGTAATCATCTTACTGTTACCTTACTCTACCTCTACCACCCATATTACTATATAAATCTTCAACCCACACCTACAAATTATTTTTTATAAAAATCAGAGGAACCTTTCCCTTTCCCAATTATTTTGTGCTGTCCTTCCTTTTGTGTACAAGGACAAATGCCATGGAATGGGAATTTGTCATGTGTGAAGAGACAAATACCTATGCAAAGATAAATTCCTAAGTCCTAGTCCTGGGTGACCATAAGTGTCTTTTCCTTTGGCACTGAACGGCGCAAATCTATGTCCAAAAGATACATAGTTATCGCTCAATAAAAAATGTCCCTATTTGTGTTTTCTTGTTAAGTGTTCAGTATGGACACACAATTCCTAATTGTTTTCACTTCAGTCCTCCCTGAGCTTTGGATCGAGAGCAGTCTGGGAGAGAAACAGGGTCAGGTGTCCCAGACAGAAGAGAAATACTTTTACAGACAGATATGTGAAACCCAAGATCTAAAATGCATTAGACCTAACTGCTTGGCTGAGCTCTGAAGAGCCATTTGCTCCACGTTACACCTGGCTGGAGATGCACCAAGATGATTTCTGGGAGTATTAGGGATTTAGGAACCTGCCAAGTCCATGTACCTCTTACTGCCGCCTCTTTGTGCATCTCTATCAAATGCCTCAGGTACAGTAACTCCCCAGTCAGAAACACTGCATGTTGGCATCACTGCATGAAGGGCATCTGGAAATGCTTCGGCTCATGGAAATGCCTTGGCACATTAATATGAGTAGTGGGGATAAGTAAACTACAACACTTAAAGATTAACAGCATCCTCGAAAATAATAGAGATTTCCTTCTCAGCCTTTACTATGTCCTTTAAAAACAGGTTCTCCTGAAGCACAAACTCTGTTCTAACTCTGAGCAGGCATATCTGAAAGCCAAATAAATATCCCGTTGCATGAATGAAAGATGAAATGGTGTTTTGGAGAAGATCTATAATTTATTTAATGCATCTACACTTACCCAGTGTGAGCCACCTGTTCATCTGCAAAACTATCCTCCTGATTTACCTAAGGTCAGAGGGAATGCATTGAATAATGGATCAAACACACGCTCAGTCGATAAGAACATTTCGGTGATAATTGATTGCTACATACTACTAGTAAAAATCCAAATTGTGAAGGTTTCTATATATAAAATGTATGTACCATATAATTCAATATACATTATAGACCAAAAATCCAGCATGCTAGACCAAGCTAAACCTGAAGTGCTTCCATAAGTTTCTTGGAACAACGTGATAATAAACTATTAAGAACTTATTTATGGACATCATCTTTGAGCGCTTTATGCTGGGAGATAATTTATTCAGTTCACAGGCAGTTGGCACTGAGATTTAGCTGCCTACTGGAGCAATGCCTTCATTTTATTGGCTATACGCTTTGTTTACTTCCATGGAAAACTTTGTAAAAATTAGTAGTGTAGGGTCAGAAGCAGAAGAGATTAAATTAGGGGTGAGAAGAGGAAAACATTTTTTGCTTCCTTGTTTTGTGACAAAAAGTCACTTGATTTCCCCTCCCACCCCTAATTTGCATATGCAAATTAGCATTCGGTTCGGCCAGGCAGAAGAATTCAGCCAAATCCAAATCCTGCTGAAAAGGGCTGTATCCTAGCCGTATCCCGAACCGTATCCTGGATACGCTGCATCCCTAGTTATAATGTATACGAGGAACCCTTTTATCTTTGGTGAGTTTATAACTGTAGGATACTGATTTAGAGACTGGCATTTAGAAGTCACCCTTCTAAATGCCAGCTTCCAAATCAGAATGCTACAGTTATGCAAAGAGCCATAGAAAGCATTGCTAAAACGAAGGCTGCAGGAGATGATAGAATTCCAACAAAATTGTTTAAAGTCTTGTAAGATGAGGATATGCTTGGGATATGCCAACAAGTTTGGAAAATTCAACTTTGGATAGGAAAATGTTCATACATCTATAGTCCTCTATAGCTCAATACCTTGAAAGGACAACAATTACTATACAATTGCATGTATATCACAAGATCCTGCAAGCTAGACTCCATCCGTATGTGGGCCGATACCTGCAAGACACTAGAGATCTCTGCAGATGGTGAGTTCAGCCATGAAATTAAAAGACACTTGTCTCTTAGAAGGAAAGTTATGGTAAATCTGCAAAATATATTAAAATGCAGAGACTCTCAACAATGAAGCTATGGTCCTCCAAGTAGCAACATATGGCACGGAGAATAGATCTATCATAAAGGGTGACTTCTGGGAAATCAACGAATTTAAAACGTGTTGTTGACGAAAACAGTTGATGGTTCCTTGGCATGCAAGAAAAACAGATCAAGTAATCAAGAAACTAAATCTAAATTGTTCATCGTAAGTACTGATAGTTAAAGGGATCCTGTCATCGGAAAACATGTTTTTTTCAAAACGCATCAGTTAATAGTGCTACTCCAGCAGAATTCTGCACTGAAATTCATTTCTCAAAAGAGCAAACAGATTTTTTTATATTCAATTTTGAAATCTGACATGGGGCTAGACATTTTGTCAATTTCCCAGCGGCCCCTGGTCATGTGACTTGTGCCTGCACTTTAGGAGAGAAATGCTTTCTAGCAGGCTGCTGTTTTTCCTTCTCAATGTAACTGATTATGTCTCAGTGAGACATGGATTTTTTCTATTGAGTGTTGTTCTTAGATCTACCAGGCAGCTGTTATCTTGTGTTAGGGAGCTGCTATCTGGTTACATTCCCATTGTTCTTTTGTTTGGCTGCTGGGGGGGGGGAAAGGGAGGGGGTGATATCACTCCAACTTGCAGTATAGCAGTAAAGAGTGACTGAAATTTATCAGAGCACAAGTGACTTGGGGCAGCTGGGAAATTGGCAATATGTCTAGCCCCATGCTGGAGCAGCACTATTAACTGATGCATTTTGGAAAAAAAAATGTTTCCCATGACAGTATCCCTTTAAACTAAAGTTTTATTAATTTGGTCATATCAGGGTAGCCATATCAAGTTGTGGGAACCTGTACATCTGTCATGACAGTTTGAGCCCCATGATTTGACCAGGCCCATGACAAGAATCCTGCCTTTGATCCAGGACCCGTTTAAGAAGACTGGATAGAGTCTAGATAGACAATAATACAAGACCACCTAACATTGGAAGTAATACACCACTTGTGTTTTACAAGTTATGGCACCATTTCCAAAAGTGCATCTCCATTAATGTCAACGGCAGAGATTGGGACATGTCATACATTGATGAAGGTATAGGCAAGTTTAGGGATAGTCAACCATAGTAATGCTGTATGATACTGCACTTACTGTAAAACAAAGTTTTGCCAAGGGTTTCAGTCTATCACAGCTTTATAACATTAAAATGGTATTTCGACAATGAGACTACATTTTGATCCTCCACATTGTGTCACAAGGCAAAGCAACAAAGAAGACCTTACACATATTATCACATAATAACAATGAATAGTGATGGGCGAATTTGCGCCGTTTCGCTTCGCCGAAAAATTCGCGAATTTCGCGCGAAATTCGCGAAACGGCGAAAAATTCGCGAAACGGCGCCGGCGTCTCGTTTTTGACGCCGGCGCCCGTTTTTGACGCCGGCGCCCGTTTTTCCGACGCCGGCGCCCGTTTTTGGCGCCGGGGTCCGTTTTTCGAAAAAAAAATTTTTTGACGCCGGCGAATTTTTGCCGCGAATTTTCGCCGGCGTTTCGCGAATTTATTCGCTGGCGGCGAAACGCGCAAATTCGCCGCGAATTCGCGCCTGGCGAATAAATTCGCCCATCACTAACAATGAATAATGAATGAATTGGTTTCAGTAAAAGGAAAAGATAACACATTGAAACATGAACTGAGGTTAGATATCTCTGGGATAATTGGATCAGATCCAGTCAAAGCATATTTAAATAAAAGCTTGATGGAACATACTTGTACTAGAGTGGAAAACAAATGGATAATCATTGTGAAAATAAAGTGATTTGTTATAAAACTTAAGAGCTGCCACAACACTTGTATATTTAAATGAATCTACATTTTGCCATTGGATTATTGCATCATATAAGCCCTGTTCTAGCCTGTGAATGACATTAAGAGGAAGATTGATTAAGGTTTGAGTTGTGTTTTCCCCAAAAATTCAAGTTTTGAAGGGTTTTCTTTTGGTCAAAAAAACCCTCATATTTTTGAGAATTATTATACCCCGACCCTGGAAATAGCTTGAATCTAAAAATATGCTATCTAAAACCTGGCAAGGTCATGTAGGAGTCAATGGCAGAGGTCCCTTGAACCATTTGAAGATGTTAATAGCCTTCATGATGTTCAAGTTTTTTTTCAGAGGGTTTTGCCCGAAAACTTGATCAATTTAAGATTTTTCCCTACAGAAAACTCAATGAATTCGAATTTTTGGGTTGATTTGAGCTTTTTCCATTTGAGGTTTTTCTTAAATTAGAAACCATTCGAGTTGTGAGTTCATTCGAGCTATAGAAAACTCTAAAATTCGACCTTTGATAAATAACCCCCTAAGAGTATTGTGTTCTGTATGTATTGCCACCAGCAAGGCATTTATCTGTCAGTGTACACATGGAATGGATTTCAGCACAAAAACTAACTAACTTTTGGAAGACAGCAGATTCTAAATTATGAGCACAAGCTATACTTAATTACTTAGTGTTGGATGGGCCCACCAAGATTCAAGGAAATCTCCCAGTGGGATCAGATGCCAGTGGACCTTCCTATTCACCCAACCATTTGCATTATATGCCTACACCATGGCGATTCCACATTTCTACATTTCAACAAATGGGAGAAACAGAGGGAAGGACAGATGGTAGTAAGTGAGGAGAAGCAATTAAGAGAATAAAGAAAGTCAGAGAAGAGAGAAGGAAATATGGTTTGGACAGTGGACCTGGGTATAATCAGAAGACCTGAAGAATTTAACCTGCTGTGTAGTTTTAGAACTCCAGGCTGCTTTAAGGTACCATTTAACTCAAGGCAAAGATCTCATTGGTGGGCCCATAGCTTTTCCAAGACTTTGCAGGAGTACTACCCTGATGCAGACCTTCACCATCCAACTCTAGTGATGGGTGAATCTGTGCCGGCAAAAAATCCATGAAACAAATTGAAGTCAATGGAAGTCAAAATAATTTTGAAGCGTGTCAATTCAATATTTATACGTGTCACTATTTGGTCCAAATGCATTAAAGTCAATGGGCGAGCGAATAATTTTGACGCGGTGGATTTTTCACCGGCGAATTGTTTCCGCAGTTTCACAAATGAATTCGCTTGCGGCGAAAAGCAGAAATTTGGCGCAAATTTGTGTCTGGTGAATATATTCACGCATCACTATCCACCTCTACTTGAGACACCACCAAAAAAGGAAAGGTTCCAGTAAAAATGCCAGTTTTTATTGCAATTAAAAGTGAAATAAATCAAAATATTGTCATGCTCTTGTTGATTAAAAGACAGACCTGTTCTTTCTGGCTCCTCTGTTCTGGTAGGCCCTGGGCAATTGCAAATTTATTTAAACAGCCCTGCAGAATCAACATACACATGCAGCTTCATCAGTCTTTCCTTTAAGATAAAAAGTTGTTGGTAGACAATGTCCAGACTTGCCCAAACTAAATCTATCACACCAGTTTTTATATTGCAATTAAAACACTTAAAATATTTTGGTTTTATAAAGCTCTTTAGTTAAAGAACCCTCAAATTAGAAGCTTTTTTAGGAGTTTACTTACTTACCTGTTCCATTTTGTAGGATATGGTTGTGTCTTGGCCTCGGAGGAGGAGGAGAAGGGAACAGGTGGCCTGTAGCACCCTGGGCTTGGAAAGGTTCATATAAGTGGTTAAGGTGTGTGGAAGGCTCCTGGGAACCTACTATTTCACCATAAATATTTCCTTTCCAGATTCAAGGCTAAAGGGGCTAAAGCACTGGCATAAACATCTTTTAATAAACCCTTAGGGTATGATAACTACACTTTAGATTTGAGAGGCACGGCTAAATCATATAAAACTGAAAAACCAGGGGGTATAAAAATCTCTACATAAGCAGATTTCTAAAAGTTTACTTTGAAATGTGCACAGTGACCATGCTCACTCTAATACCCATCTTATTGGTGAATATTTGTGTGCAATGCACATTTCACAAAAAAGCAAAGACAGGAATGGCAGTACAAAATGTAGGCATTTAGGGGAAAACCATGTGCAAACCAACTATATGCAAATTAATATATACTAAGCAACCTTTATAAATGACCTCCCAGTGACAGTGGCATTTGGAACAAACAGAATTAGAATAGACAGGGTGGTACTGCAAGGACTAAAAAGCCAGTCAAAAAAAGATGAAAGCAGTATCAACAAACAGTAAGATTTAAAAACATTCAAGGATATGATAAAGGGCAGAAAGTCCAGGAAGCTAAAAAAGAATTACCAGTCAAGGGTTGCATACCAGAAATCCGTAATAAAAAACCCAAGGACAAAAGAGACACAAGGCCAGAACCGGCAATGGAAAGAGCCTGAACAGAATCAAGATGGGTTTGAGTATAAACAGGTAGAGGGGACCAAGGTGATATAAATGTCCTCCCTTACCAGGTTCATGTAACCTGGAAAAAGACACATTTCCATTAAGCAATTCTTGCTTGTAATGATGAAATCAGTGCTATTCATTGATAGAAATGACGTGTGCTGTCAACAGTTTCCCAATCACCAGAATGGAAAGCAGCTACTTGCGGTGACGGCGTTTAATTACCTCCTTTATTATTGATATTACTACTGTGATCAAATTCCCTAATTACCAGAAATGCCAAACTCAATACGTTGGATTTCACTTTAGGCCAATGGGAGCAATTAATTCAGCTGGATGTATATAGTTCTGCTACTTCATTGGCTTGCCCCTTGGAAATCCGCGACAAAGGCATAGAATCTTCATCAGACTGAGACTGTCTTTGTCCCTTTGTCAAGCTCTTCACCAGGACATTTAGCCAATGGACTGGGTGGGGAAATTTTGGTTGTTCATGAATGTGATATCATTGGCTGATGTCAGTCTCAGGCCCGGATTTGTGGAAAGGCCACAAAGGCCCAGGCCTAGGGCAGCAGAATTTTAGAGGGGCGGCATGCTGTCCAACCACACCTGCATTGGTCTGGAAGCACTGGGTATTCACAGGAGATTTTTTCCTGTGTACCACCTAGTATTCCAGACCCAATGCTGAAAATTTACGCATGAGCACAAAGGAAAGGTTGGGGAAGGGGGCGATGAACGGCAGCGGCCTAGGGGTGCTTGATAAGTAAGTTATGTTAATATTCTCTTGTAAAGCTTTACAACTGCAATTTCCCACGTCTCATATTTATCATGGTTATTTGTTGTTTCAATTTAGAGCTTTCCTCTTTCTTGCATTGTCCTATGTCCCATTTTCTCTTGCCTAGCACCAAATTCCAGTTCTTCCGCAGTATCCTCACTCATTATATGACAGGCATGGTTTCTTATTGTCACCCTGTCTTTATATTCTTTTTATAATGAATAACACTGGGATGTTTTGGGTGTGATTGTTGTGTCTCCGCTACACAAAAAAAAGCTGTGTTTGTTTTCCAATTATAAAATAATGGAAGGCCTGTAGATGTGCATTATTTGTCGGTGCTTTATAAAAAAATTATTACACTCTGTAGGGAATGAAAGTATTTGTTTGGAAAAGACTGATCCTGGAGAAATAATTATAATAATAAATAAGTAATGCCTATAGAACAAATCCCCATCTTCTGCGTGTTTGAAGGAGTAGATCGGTCAGCAGCTACGGCATAGTCCTAGTTAGCTGGATCCTTATGACGTACTGTACTGTATGCATCTAGTTATCCCATCAATAGAAAAGGCCAAATTGGGTAAATTATTTTCCTTAAGCACCCAGCTCAGATTGGGGGCTAACATGTGTGTGGTATTTATTTTTAGTTATTTTTTTCCATAATGGTGGCTGGGGAAAAAAGATATTGACTTGAGTTCAACCACTGTAAATAATTTGCGATACTGATCAAGGGGAAGACAAAAAAAAAACCCCAATAGCCCAAATGCCATTTGAACCTCAAGGGAGATAAAACTCCTTCTTCATTTGTTTGATCTACTACTTTCTCCAATCATCCAAGAGCCCCAAAATAGGATAAAGAAAAATTATTACCGCAAAAAAATCATATGCAAAAAGAGTTCCAGTTTGAGATCATGGTTTTAGCGTGATTTGAGAATATAGGGAACAAATAAGTGATCTTGATTTTTGATTATTGCAATCAAAAAAAACCTCAAAGGGAGGCGTATTTTCCACATTCAAGATTTCTTTTTTGTAGTTTTTAAACAATTTTTAGAAATTAATGGAATGGTGAGATTTTCCACTAATTAATGCTATTAGTTGTTCCCATTTTATTTTTTTTCTGTAAATATACTGGAATTTACACATGGTTTGGATTGATCTTCAAAAAAACTCAACTAGAAAATTGATAAATTGCCTCATCAGCATGTTTCCCTTTACTGCAGTAAAGTTTGGGTTTTTTCATGCCGTTATAGAGTGTCATATGTTTTATGCACAAATAGACAGTCACAAGGGCTCATTTGTCGCTACATTTGTCGCTACAATTAGTTGCCCACATGCAAAAATCCATATGCCATTCCTTTAAAGTTGGCGGTAGCTACAGAGTTCCAACAGCGCCCAACTTCAAAGCAATCATGATGCTGAGCACCAGATATTACATAATTCCCACTTTTAAGATTTGCAATTGCGATATTTTGACATGCCAGACAGTCCCATTGCTTTTCTCCTGTACATAAGGACTGCCCCCCAAATAATCATTTGCAACACACAGAAAATCCTTTTTAGAGGCATTTTTATGCACCATGGCTTACAAAATACAGCTTACAGTCTGATGTTTGCAGCCATGACTCTTTTAGTTTCCATTGACATACTTTCCCAAAATATTATTGTACTATAAATAACACTAGCCTAGAGGGTACATTCCTCTTTTGCTCCTCAAGCATTTCTTTTCTACCCATGTGCATGCCCAAAACAGCTGCCATCAACTAAGCAAGAACAAATCCTTAAATATCCAGGTCGCTAGTGAAGAGCATCATGTGACACATGCCTCAAAATGAGTTGCAGGTCATACTTTCAGCTTCTGTCTAATAATGGGACAATGTGGCTTCCTGCAAAATTCTGTCCAAAGAATGAGTGTAAGGTTTACTACGGGGAACCGCTGTAACTGAGGATAGCCACTCCATGGGGAGTGGATATGGCAGAAGTCCAGGGGTGTACCCATAAGTGATTGGAGGCAAAGACATGATGATAGAAGATTGAAGATTTAATGGCAGCCAGAACACAGAAAACAAAAAGGCAGGAACAGGCAAAAATGATAATCAGGGTATCCACAAGGTGAGCATAAAATGGGGAACACAGGAACTTTGAGGTACTCACTCAGGAACAAAGTAAAAGGTATTCAGGAACAAGGTATTCAAAGACAAGGTTTCAAGAATCAAGGTTTCCAAGAATCAAGGTATTCAGGTATCAAGGTTTTCAGGTATCAAGTTTTTCAGGTAACAATGTTTTCAGATCGACAGGTCAGGAACAAACAAAATTCATTCAATGACTCAGCCCTGAGCAAGGCTGGGATTATAAAGGGAAGGTGATTGGGAATAGGAAACACAAGAGTTCAGGATCAGCCCCAAGAGCCCCCAGTGGCTCACGAAGCAAATTCAGCAAATGTCCAGAACAACACAAACAAGCGTTTGAGTCCCGGACTGATCCTGACAATGAGTTTGTTTATTTTTTATCATAGTACCATTGTGACATTGCAAATGGCATTAGATAAAGGCAGTTCACCAAGTTCAGCCTCCCAATGTTTCTTACTTACTTGAGTAAGTAAGAAAATTAGTTTTGCACGATATTATCGGTGCGTCTATGGCCACCTTTAAGCTACCATACTTGGAGTTATAAGTAGGAGGTATAGTATATGTGGGCCTCATTGTCATAATCTCAACAAAGGGCCTTAGAATGTTGTTACCTTTATTTACTATATCTGTATGTGCTTACAGAATAAAAAAAAAGATATGAAACTTTTGATGCAGCCATCTGTAAACGCTTTACCTAGACAAGACACAATTCCATTGAAAAAACTTTATAAAGGAAAACGTAATTAAGGAAAAAGTCAACGTATTGTTGGTGTGTTCTTAATGTCAAGTCAACAAAGGTCTTGGTTTCAATACAGCCTGTGATAGCACGGTGGAAATGGAGGGCTATTTGTGCCTCTCTTCTAGGCTGAGTTGTGTCGTCCTGATAAATCTTTCATTGTGAGCAAATTATTCCATCAGGCAAGTTCTGTAAGGGGAGCAGATCCAAGAACACATTCAATCAAGATGACAGTCACCACTGAGAAATGTCTCAAGGTAAAAACTATTCAGTGTTTTATCTTCAGCATTTGTTTGCGATCATAAATCATGCATCGATTGCAGCTGAGCTGGGAGGTTTGCACATATATCCACCAACAGTTGGAAAGTTTAGATCGGGGCTGTCAAACTTGCCGAGGAACCGTTGTCGAGAAGTATAAAGTCCTACCTCTGCAGATCAGTCTTTGGCTGATAGTTGAAGCTAGATCACAATGGGGTTTCCCTTGATGCTTATGGAGTAACTGATACGGGATAGACTTCTCGACCAGAGTAGTACAATTAGAATGGACTGTAGCCTTGGTTACAGCACCACAATACTCTGAATGCTCCCTTAGTTGAGGGCTGCTTATGTTTTCACATCTACAGGGCCATAACTGACTATATGGCCAATGAAATCCTGAGCACTTACACTCAACGCCGGATTTAAATGAGGCGCGCCCCTAGGCCGCGCGGTCCGACCAGGCGGCCGTGCGGTCCTAACGCCCAACTCACCTCCCCTTCCCAGCACGCCGGCGAAAAAACGCTGGCGCAGCAGCTGTAAATGAATGGGGACGCACGCGTCCCCATAATGCGGCTGGGCGGCATGCCGCCCTTATTTTTTTGCCGCCCTAGGCCCGGGCCTATGCGGCCTTGCCGCAAATCCGGGCCTGCTTACACTATATACATCTATATCATGCTTCCTAAATTGTTGCAGGTGGATGGGCCCTAAGAAATTTTACTATAGAACATAATAAAGCTAATTAATGATCACAGTCACACTAAAATGGATGTAACTTTTGCACGTACTGATGAAAGTCATCAAGAGTGCACGATGATAGTTGCACTATAGGCCATTGCGTCCATATTGCCTTTTTTGATAAAACATGAGCAAGCGCACTTATTAATGCATGGTGCTGCCGCCACCTTGAAGGTGGTATAATCCCAGGGTGACATATTCTTTCAATGCCAAGTGTCAGAAATGATGTGACCACCACAACTTTTGCTGTAACTTGTGCCTGATTTGTTGAAATGCCCCCAACCCATTGAGTTTGTTTTGGGTGCAGTTGAAAATCTACACACATCTGCAATAACTCTGGAATTGTAGGGGACATGCAGCATTGTGGGTACCCTATTACCCAGGGATTGTCATTTTGATGGGTTATTGTAATAATAGGCACAACATTTGCATTACTTATAGTAATCCACAGTAACCAATTAGCAGGTAGCATTTTCTACAATGAAATGTGATAGGCTGCTTATTTATTATCATAGCTGCTGAAATGCAGTGCAGTGGCCAATAGTGACTAGTCAGTATCAGACTTGGGGGGGCTCTGGCTCACCTGGGCTGATGCATCAAGGGCCCACAAACCCACCGCCCCTAGCCAAGTCCGAAAATCAAATCAGCCCTATATCGTCACCTCAAGGTGGGGTTTGTTGACCTCACCAGATGAGTTGATCTTTCAGTGTATAACCAGATTCAATTGCTGATTGCCATTAGAAACATAGTTTGGCGCTTATCAGGGTAATATAATATCTTGGCTAGGATAGCAACCAATCAGATCCTTGCTTGACCAGTAAATGCTGATTGGTTGCTATGACTTACTATGTACATGTTTTTACAGCATCCCCTGAGACTCTTGTACAGGTATAGGATCCCTTATCCAGAAACCCGATATCCAGAAAACTCCGAATTACGGAATGGTTGTCTCCTATAGACTCCATTTTATCCAAATAATCCAAATTTTGAAAAATGATTTCCTTTTTCTCTATAATAATAAAACAGTAGCTGGTACTTGATCCCAACTAAGATATAATTAATCCTTATTGGAAGCAAAATTGGCTTTATTTAATGTTTAAATTAATTTCTAGTAGACTTAAGGCATGAAGACCCAAATTACGGAAAGATCCGCTATCCGGAAAACCCCAGGTCCCGAGCATTCTGGATAACAGGTCCCATACCTGGTATATATAAATTCTTAGCATTTACACTCGTTTATCCCATAAAATAAAATCCAGGTCCTGCTATCTGCAAAAAAGGTATATTTTCAGAACATGCATTTCCCTTTATGAGAAAGAGTGAGACGCAAGTGTTATTTATTATTTTGCAGGAGCTGCTGAATCGCTGTGAGCAGAATCTGCATCTGAATTGGTTTGATATCCAAGCAATTTTGACCTGCAGTCTGGAAATCTAAAAATAGTTCCGTCTCTTCGGAGTCACGCACGCTGCTCAATGCTCCCATGCACAGCTTCTCCGCTAACCGCCACACACATCATTTTCTATCGGTTTCCCATCAATCCGATCATATAATCCTCTCGGGTTTTCTCCTTTGCTAAATGCTTCATGCTGCCGCGGGTGAGGCAATGTGGTTTGGCAGAGAGGAACCAGAATAAGGGAAGATCTGCAAATCGTTGGCAGGAGAAAAAAAAAACTATATAGTAAAAGAAGGGGGGAAAGGTTGGTTTTTATCATTTGTGAAGGAAATGTCTGTGAATTATATTCATTTATTTATATAGCATTGATGCAGCTCTGGACAGAGAAGGATTTGTATCTAATGTTGGGCGATTTCGTTGCGAATTTGCGCGATTCGCCGCCGGCAAATACAGCAGCTGCGAATACAATGGCTGCGAAAATTCAAAAAAAATTGTCGTCAAAAACAAGACGCCGGCGCCGTTTCGCGAATTTCGCAAATTCGCCCATCACTATTTGTATCCCCTTAAAGGAAATCTATACCGTCAGAATGAACGTTACAGATATTTGGTATAAATGACCTATTAAAGAATCTTACCAGACTTGCATATATATATATATATATATATATACTGTATATACTGAGCCACCATTTTGTCATGACATGTGTGCTGTCTCAGAGATCACCTGACAGGAAGTAAAGCAGCTCTTCTTGTAACAGGAAGTAGTGCTCGAGTACAAGACACAGCTCCACCCTTTCATTGGCTGATGTCACCTAGCATGTAAGTGTGCACTTGGTTTGTGTGTGAGCACTTGTACTTAAAATGTTCACAACTATGGGTTCCCTTTTAAATCATTATTTCCCACAAGGTAGACAGATTTATTCTGAGAATGAAAATGGACACAATTGTTATTTACAATTCAATACTGGACTAACAAGAAAGTGATGCATTTAAAAAAGTTTATACAAAGAAAAAGCATTATACAAATATAGCCTTATGTGTTTCGTGGCTAAGGGGCACTTAATCATAGGCCTATGATGAAAAGTCGATTGCGTCAATTTTGACTCTGGCGCTCAAGTCAATGGGTGTCCGAATAGTGTTGACTCGCGGCAATTTTGACGCGACAACATTTTCGGAATCGGTGGCGAAACGTGGAAATTCGCCGCAAATTCGTGCCAGGTGAATTTATTCGCCCATCACTAATGCTGTACTTTCTTGTATCCAAACACAACTTCCCGGCCAATGGTGTAACTAGATGTTACTGGGCCCAACAGCAAATCAATTTTAGGGCCCCCAACATAACCAGAGGTTGGCCTTTTTTTACCAGTATATGTTGAAATTCCTCATTATTTAGGGCCTCATAGGGCCCTATCTTTCCTGGGCCCCCCTGCAGCCACAGGGTCTGTGGTTACACCCCTGTTCCTGGCGTGGTATTCAAAAGACAGTGATAAAACATGTAATTATAAGCATTTTCCATTATTGCCAACTGCTGGTTCTGACTATTGAAGCTGTGTAGCAGCAGCCAGCTGATTAACATACCAGTAAAAAAGACATGTTTTTCATGAGTCCCAATCAGCAGCACAGGTAGACACCACTTCTGAAGCAATGATATTTACAAATAACGCTAGCTTTAAATATATTGGAAATAATGGGATGAAGTTCCCCTTTAATGTAAAAGATGAGGATTGAACCACTGGAACAGCATCTTTGTCAAATTCTAAAACCAAAAAGACATGCGGCTGATCTGCAGAAATTCCACCGGCCAATGACAACATCAAATCAGACAGCTTGAGGAACATCATCACCATTCATGAGTGTCCTAACTGACCAACCCAAGGAAGGGCAGCCATTTATTCTAGGGATTGAGCATCACATTGAATTAATAGAGTGGCCGCATCATCCCACTAAGAGCTGAGTTTACATCTTGCTCAAGAAAATATTCAGGTCACGTTAAAGGATGCCCGGCTGAGATACCAAGTTAAATGATGATGGGGTGCAGCATACATCGTCACATCTCACTTCATCCTGGACATGAGCAGATCTGTTACTACAATGCGGTCAAGAACGTTGAACTGAATTTATAATCATTGGCTGATTTAGTGAATATGTTGTGTCACATGCACCTAGATAAGTCAATAAGAGTTAATGTGTATATTTAGCCCAAACCACCTTATACAAACACTTTGAAAGTCCAAACATGAGCAGTGAAAGCAAGAGAGGCCTCATGGTGTTTGAGGAGGTAGAAGTTTATATTTATTGGGTTAAATTAGGGTTGCCACCAGTCCACTGTTGAACCAGACAGTCCAGCTTTTACACGGGGTGCGCAGTTCAAATCAGCTTTGGTTTCTGCATGTGGGACATGGGGTTTTGGCCAATTCCTGCCCACTACTCCACAACCCCTCCCCCGACATCATCACCCCATCCCCAAAACATTATTGCACATTTTAAGATGATAGGAACAAATATCTGGTTGCTATAGGATAATAAGCCTTGAGCAAAAGTTGCACATATTACTGCCCCATAAACATCTAAGTATGTCCTCTTCTCCCCTAGTAGTTCTGCCATTGGACATTCACTTGCAAAAAGAAGAGTAGAGTACACAGTGCAAATTACTGGCACAAACCTCAATATTTTTGTACACGTGTGCCCTGGACCTTCCTGAAATGCCACAGAGACCTGCATTTGGCAGCATTGTATTCATGAAGGATGGCCAGAAGTAGGCAAATACTCATCCACCCCTAACTTGCACGTCATTTAGATGCCAGGTGGTAATTACAGGGCTGTCCTCCGCCTGCCAGCAATGAGCTCTGCCCCTAGAGGCAAAATTCCAATCCAGGGCTAGATGGATGGATGGATGGATGGATAGATGATAGATAGATAGATAGATAGATAGATAGATAGATAGATAGATAGATAGATAGATAGATAGATGATAGATAGATACATAGATAGATAGATAGATAGATAGATAGATAGATAGATAGATAGATAGATAGAGATGGAGAGAGAGAGAGAGAGAGGGAGGTGGATGGATGATAGAGACAGACAGGCAGACAGACAGAGAGAGAGAGAGAGAGAGAGAGAGAGAGAGAGAGAGAGAGAGAGAGAGGGAGAGAGAGAGAGGGAGAAAGAGAGAGAGAGAGAGAGAGAGAGAGAGAGAGAGAGGGAGAGAGAGAGAGAGAGAGGGAGGGAGAGAGAGAGAGAGAGAGAGAGAGAGGGAGAGAGAGGGAGGGAGAGAGAGAGAGAGAGAGAGAGAGAGAGAGAGAGAGAGAGAGAGAGAGAGGGAGAGACAGAGAGAGACAGAGAGAGAGAGAGAGAGAGAGAGAGAGAGAGAGAGAGAAGAGAGAGAGAGAGAGAGAGAGAGAGAAGGGCATGGATAGAATTAGATAGATAGATAGATAGATAGATAGACAGACAAGCAGACAAGCAGACAGACAGACAGAGAGAGAGAGAGAGAGAGAGAGTGAGAGAGTGAGAGAGAGAGAGTGAGAGAGTGAGAGAGAGAGAGAGAGAGAGAGAGAGAGAGAGAGAGAGAGAGAGAGAGAGAGAGAGAGAGAGAGAGAGATGATAGACAGACAGACAGGAACTGGTTGCTTTTTTCCTATAATCCACATCAATTAAAACTGAATGTCGACTTGAGAAATCCTTTTGGGCCTTGGCAGTGAAACCCACCCTGTGTCATTCTTTATTTTGGAACTGTAACAAGTAAACACTGTGACACATTGGAAATACAGGATCGATACTTCAAAGAGTGTGACCCATATTAGTAGAACAGTATGTTAATTACAGAGCAGCACTGGCCAATAACACACACATGCACTGCTGCCACACATGCACCGCTCCTGTTAATCTGATGGAGATTGAAAATTCCAAATGCTACTGACTGTTCCATCCGCTGCCGCTGTCTGGATGTCATTCCTGCTCCCGGGAAGCAGAAACCAAAAGGCATAAACCTAATTGGCCTGTGCAAATATGAAGCCCATTTAATAAACAACCTCAATTGAGATCTGTTCAGTCTCTCCCTGTCTGAAACTGGAATAAAAGGGCAGTTAAAATGTTCCTTGTAATTCTCTGTCTGAGGACAATGATGGTTAATCTATTGCGTCACTTCTGATGAGCAGCAAATACACAGGGCACGGACTGTAAATAAATCACCTTGATGTTTGCAGAACAGAAGATTTGTGTTCTCATCAATGCATCAAGTCTCTTGGCACCTGCCATTATATATTATATATATATATATATCTATACAGTATGTACAATATCCAGGGGAAACTACCCAGTACTCTCTAACCCTGCAGTAGATTGCTGCTTTTAAAAGGGGTGGTTCACCTTTAAGTTAACTTTTAGTATGTTATAGAATGGCTAATTCTAAGCAACTTTTCAATTTGTGCTCTTTTTTAATTTTTATTTTATAGTTTTTGAATTATTTGCCTTCTTCCTGTGAATACTTTCAGCTTTCAAATGGGGGTCACTGACCCCATCTAAAAAAAAAAAACTAATGCTCTGTAAAGGTGGCCATACACGGGCCGATAAAAGCTGCAGACAGACCAAGTCGGCAGCTTATTGGCCCGTGTATGGGGGCCCCCGACGGGCTTCCCCGATCGAGATCTGGCCGAAAGTCAAGGTGGGCATATCGGAGGGAGATCCGCTCGTTTGGCGACATTGCCAAACGAGCGGATCTCTCCATGTATGGCCACCTTTAGGCTACACATTTAGAGGCAGATTTATCAAGGGTCGAATTTCGAGTTTATGGTAGTTTCTTAAAAACTCCCATCAACTCCCATAAACTCAAAATGCGAAGAAAAAAAATGACCAATCGAAATTTATTTAAAAACTCAGTTTTTAAAAAAACAACAAAAAACGGGCGAATAGGATAGAGCTGCAAAATCACATCAAATTCAATACAAGTTTTTTCACCAAAATTTTTTTTTTAAACTATCTTTTTTCCCCAAAAATCCACCAAATGACTCCAAATGATTGTAAGAAGTCCCTCATAGGCTAAAACACCAATTCGGCAGGTTTTAGATGGTGAATAGTCGCATTAGAATTCTTAAAGGGACAGTACATGAAAAATTTCAAATTTCAAATTTCAATGTTTTTTTTAAAATTTGAATCGAATTTGGACTATTCCCTAGTCGAATTACACTAAAATAAACTCGAATTTAAAAATTCAAATTTTCAATTCGACCCTTGATAAATCTGCTCCTTATTGTTATTGCTACTTTTTATTACTCATCTTTCTTTTCGTGCCCACTCCTATTCATATTCCAGTCTCTTATTCAAATCAGTGCATGGTTGTTAGGGTAATTTGGACCCTAGTAACCAGATTGCTGAAATTGCAAACTGGAGAGCTGCTGAATAAAAAACTAAATGAACCAAAACCAACAAATAATACAACATGAAAAAACAACTGCAAATTGTCTCAAAATAATACT
The DNA here is from genome assembly GCF_017654675.1 of Xenopus laevis. Lineage (NCBI taxonomy): Eukaryota > Metazoa > Chordata > Amphibia > Anura > Pipidae > Xenopus > Xenopus laevis. The sequence continues at coordinate 14,728,638 of NC_054377.1, read as the reverse complement.
CTCTGCATCATATGAAAGGTGAATGCCGAAAAATTTCGCGCGAAATTCGCGAAACAGAGAAAACATTTTTGAAGCCGGCAGCTGTTTTTGACGCCGTCGTCCGTTTTTTCCGATGCTGGTGAAAATTTTTTGTCGCTCCCGTTTTTGATGCCGGCGTCCGTTTTTTCCGACGCTGGTGAATTTTTGTCGCGAATTTTCGGCGGCGAATCGTGCAAATACGCTGCGAATTCGCACTTGGCAAATAAATTCGCCCATCACTACTGAACAACCCTTTTAATTGTAGTCAAGCACTTTACCATGTGGCAATTAAAGTGATCATACCAAGTTCAGAGAAGACTTTCGGGCTCCATTCCAAGTAAAGCAGAAACAAAGCAACCAATGTAAAGCTTTTCAATTTCATTAGACCAATAAAATTCTACATGATAAGGGTGTTAAGAAACATCTTCTGCTGGGTTTGACAAACCACAATGTCCTTTCAACATAACATACCAAGGAGTATCACAAAGAATTTTAAGCTGTATCCAAAACCCTAAGTAGTTCTTATTATATCTCTCACTCTTCGTTGTTGGGGTTTGTAAGGCTGGGATATGAGCTGGGAAGCTCCTGGTTGCTAGCTACAATATATTGCCATGAGACACTAGGCCAGGAGAGCAGCCAGCAGGTACCTGGGGAATCCTCTTACTTGCCTTTTTTTCAGCAGCCTTATTTAGGGTCAGTCAATTAGAGCTGAATACCTCCCTTACCTCACTTCCTTGCTTGCATGTTATTTTGAGCACTGTGGTTTGCCTCTCCTTCTTGCCTTGTGGTCCAGACTCTGTTCTCTCTACAGTAGCTCCATCCCACTCCTGCCTATCCTGTCCCTAGGACTGCTCTGTCCTGCTCCTGCCTAAATCTATGGCTCTTCTGTCATGCTCAAGCCTGTCCTGTCTCTAGGGCCACTCAATACTGCCCTGTCTCCTTCCTTTCTGTAGGACCGCTGTGTCCTGTTTCTACTGCAGTCATGTCTCTAGGGCTGCTCCATTCTGTTCTGTCTCAGTCCTTTATCTAGGGCTGCTCTGTCTCAGTCCTTTCTCTAGGGCTGCTCTGTCTCAGTCCTTTCTCTAGGGCTGCTCTGTCTCAGTCCTTTAACTAGGGCTGCTCCATCTTGCTTTTACCTCAGTCCTGCCTCTAGGGCAGCTTTGTCCTGCTCCTGCCTGTCCTGTCTCTAAGGCCATTCCATCCTTCTCCTTCCTCAGTCCTGTCTCTAGGACCACTCTGTCCTGCTTCTGCCTCTCTCCTGTCTCTAGGGCCACTCCATCCTGACTCTGTTCTGTCTCTATGGTCATATACGTCCCTCTACTGTCTCTTTCGTGTCTATAGGGCTGCTCCATCCTGCCTGTCTTGTCTCTAAGTCTGCTCCATCCTTCTCCTGTCTCTAGGGTCACTCTGTTGTGCTCCTGCCGCTGTCTTTAGGGCCACCTCCTCATGCTCCTGCCTCTGTCCTGTCTCTAGGGCAGGGGTCCCCAACTTTTTTTTACCCATGAACCACACTCAAGTATAAAAAAATGTTGGAGAGCAACACAAGCATACAAAAAGTTCCCGGGGTTTCCAAATAAGTGCTGTGATTGGGTAGGCCGTATTTGGACTTGCAGCCAACAGGAGACTCTGTTTGGCAGTACACTTGGCTTTTATGCAACTAAAACCAGGAATTCAAAAAATAAACACCTGCTTGGAGGCCACTGGGAGCAACATCCAAGTGGTTGAAGAGCAACATGTTGCCCACGAGCTACTGGTTGGGGATCACTGCTCTAGGGTCAGTCAGTCTTATATTTCTTACATTAATCTTTAAATTTGCTTTATTTTAAATATACTCATTATGCATTTGTATCATTATATAAAGTTTGAAATGTAAATATATATTTTTATATTTAGTAGTTACTGATGTCAAATGGTTTTCATCTGAACCAAATTAATTAGCCCAAACACAAGGGATAAAATTATCTAAAGCTGCCCGCCATTGGTACCATGGGTTATTTCCGGCAATCACATGACAGCACACAATCAATCAACTCTCAGGCAATTCTTTCCTGGAAATATGGCAATTGTAAGTGACAGTCATTAGACAACCATTTGCGTACAGCCATAGCAATTGGGGGTGGGAATGGCTGTGAAATTTAGAGCATTTTGGTGACCATAGTTACACCTCCTAATACAAAACCAAGAGCCGTATTTATATACAGTATATAGCGATGCCCTGTCTGTTCACTCCTGCCTTTATATAATTATTAAATAGTGATGGGCGCATTTGGGGCGTTTTCTCAATTTTCCCGATAAATTCGCGAAACAGCGAAAAATTATCAAAACAGCGTCTGTTTTTTTTACACAGCCGTCCGTTTTTTTTTTTTATGCCGGCGTCCGTTTTTTGACGCCAGCACAAATTCGTTGACGAAAATGCGCCAGCGTCCAAAAATAAAAGGACGCCAGCGTAAAAAAAATTATTTTCGATGGCGAATTCTTGTGGTGGTTTCGCAAATTTATTCGCTGGCAGTGAATCACGGGAATTCGCCACGAAATTTTCGCCTGGTGAATAAATTCGCCCATCACTATTATTAAATTAAATCCTGGGTATTCCAATTTTCAGCTGAAGCCCTGTGCATTCCTATCTATAAATGTCACGCCTCACATGTCACATGACAACACGTTAAAATAAAACGACAATTAATATATATTTTCTATCACTTTGTGCCCCCCCGGACAAGTGTGTGAATCTTTTCCTCTGTACAAGATATGCACTTGGAAGCTGAGTGATGAGGCTTTGGACTCCTCCTCCTCCTGAGCATCAAAGTAGGTTATGGTGGGCTTAAAGGCGATTAAAGGCTCTTCACTCTACATCAGTCAGGAAGAAAAGGAAAAAACAGAGCAGATCTTACATGTTTATTCATAGCCAAGATCCAGAATTTCCCACAGGACCAGAGAAAAGTGGCTTTTTAGATGGATTTACTGGTGGGAATAATCAAAATTCGCCTTTAGTAGTTTTGACCTCATGTAGGTTGAACTACTAGAAACACAACCAGATTCATATAGAGTCATCATGTCAACTATCAGACAGCTGTTTGAATCTTATTAGATCTCATTAATAGAAGATATGGATTTGGCTCCGGCAGTATAACATTTACAGAGGCCTATGGCAGGGCAACAACATAGGCTGCCCGGTGCTTAAAAGTGATTAAAAGCTCTCTACTGTATAGTATATTGTTCTGAAGGAACCATGTTAAATCAACAAGTCACCAGCATTTCCACCCTGGAAAATGAATTTTAATTTGCGACTGTACATTTGTTAATGAGAAATGGCAACCAGCAAGGCAAGGCATGTTGTACAGTAGAGTAGGTCTAGCAGCCCCTTCCCCTAATATGTAGAGGGCTGCTGGATCCACATGGTCATGGTTTGTTTTAAATCTAATTGGTAGACTGCACATGTGGGAGGAATGTAGGGTGGGAATCAGATCACCTTTTGCTGTTAAAGGGATACTGTCATGGGAAAAAAAATGTTTTCCTAATGAATCAGTTAATAGTGCTGCTCCAGCAGAATTCTGCACTGAAATCCATTTCTCAAAGGCGCAAACAGATTTTTTTATATTCAATTTTAAAATCTGACATGGGGCTAGACATTTTGTCAGTTTCCCAGCTGCCCCAAGTCATGTGACTTGTGCTCTGATAAACTTCAATCACTCTTTACTGCTGTACTGCAAGTTGGAGTGATATCAACCCCCTCTCTTTCCCCCCCAGCAGCCAAACAAAAGAACAATGGGAAGGTAACCAGAAAACAGCTCCCTAACACAAGATAACAGCTGCCTGGTAGATCTAAGAACAACACTCAATAGTAAAAACCCATGTCCCACTGAGACACATTCAGTTACATTGAGAAGGAAAAACAGCAGCCTGCCAGAAAGCATTTCTCTCCTAAAGTGCAGACACAAGTCACATGACCAGGGGCAGCTGGGAAATTGACAAAATGTCTAGCCCCATGTCAGATTTCAAAATTGAATATAAAAAAATCTGTTTGCTTTTTTGAGAAATGGATTTCAGTGCAGAATCCTGCTGGAGCAGCACTATTAACTGATGTGTTTTGAAAAAAACATGTTTTCTGATGACAGGATCCCTTTAAGGATAGTGGCACATGGGGACATTTAGTCGTCTGCAATAAATCTTTACTACTTCGGGCAACTAATCTCCCCGAAATGCCTTCCCATCTGCAAGAATGGGAATCGCTGATGGGATCAAAGAGCTCAACTATTCAGTGCAATTGTTCCAAAATTCTGGATAGAGGTCACTGTGCATAAAGTGCTCTGCAGGGCTGGTAATTGCATTGTTCCCTTCATAATCTCCCTGAATCTGAGCATGTGCCCTGACCCTAAGAGCAAAACCAGGCAACAACACTGGTTTTTTTTTTATTGAATGCCTCCAACCCAAAAAAAAAGTTACGGAAATATGGGCAAAGCCTTAGTTATTCTACAGTGGCACAAATACTGTTTTTGACCACAGACATGTCCTTACTGGGCAGGTGCTTCTTCCACAGCAAGGGGAATGACCCAAACAAAAAGCAAAATATATTATTGGATTAATAGAGGAAGATACAGAGGTCAAGCAAAGCACTTTAAAATTCTATGGGGAGTATTTCTACACTGGAATGGTATAAGGCTTATGTTGTCCTTTAATTAGTAACATACAGTAGTTGTTGAACACACGTCCAGCAGATATTTTGCCAAGTATATCCTACCTCCCTTTCAGTTTAATATAAACATGTATGTAAACCCTCTTCCAGCTCTTTCATTTCATTCCGTAACATCATTATTTGCAGGTATTAGCTTTTCCTTTCCAATTCCAGCCGGGGGGGAATCATTTTATCCCTTGTACAAACACACTGTAAATTGCATCTCACCGACGAGTATCAGACATCTTTATTTATTGGTTTATTTGGTTAAAGGCCCTTCCATGGCGGGCTCATTAATTCATCTTTATGATTGAGGTTTTTATCTGCAGACTCAATGGCTGGGAGAGGATCAAGGTAAATGCTCCAGATTAGTCTTTTTTAAAGAGGAAACAACGTTGGATTTGGTGCTCAGTTTATTTGGGTAACGGGTAATGTACATTAATAGACGTCCAATTGAATTGAAAGATTTCTGTTTTGTGACCAAGTTGAACTAAGAAAATACAGTTTTATCAAGGGTCGAATTTAGAGCTTATGGGAGTTTGTATAAACTCCCATAAATGCCCATGAAGTTCCATGAACTCGAAATTCGAATAAAAAACAACCAATAAAAAATTTTCAAAAAATTTGAATTTTTCAAACTCGGGTAAATGGGATCGACCTGCAAACTTGAATCTAATTGGAATTGAATTGGAATCGAATTCAATTTGAGCTGCGAACAACTCCAAATTGATCCCCGGATGGCCTCCACAGGCTAAAACAGCAATTTGGCAGGTTTAAAGTGGCGAATAGTCGAATTCTAATTCTTAAAGGGCCAGTACATGATATTCCGGGGCTGAATATATACTGTATAGTATATCAATATATACATATCTTGAAGAAAGAACTCTGCTCTCTAAGGGTTCAAGAGGTAAGTGCAAGGCTCTGCTTTGACCTGCAGATCTCTGTGTTCCGTTTTAGAGGGCAGAAACTCCGGCACATATTTTCAGGACAGGGCACAAAGTACGCAGAGAATATCAGATTGCGCCTGTTTTTTTTTTGCCCTGCACTTAGTAAATGACCCTTTATGTATATGTAACACCGTTTTGAAAACGGTCTGCTTACTCCTGGTAGGGCCCGTGTTCCATGCAACTCTTATGCTGTACGGCTGGAGGAACAGTTAACCACACAAAGCTGATTTTTCAAATCAAGTTGGGCACCAGTCTTTATTGACTGGGTAACTTCATACATACATTCTTGGTGGGTGCGGTTTGATGGTACAATCATAAATAATTTCATAAATGCTTTACACACTTTATTTTCCAAGATCGTTGATCCCCAACCAGAGCCTCACGAGCCCAGAGGCCACAAAGCAGGTGCTTATTTTTGAATTCCAGGCTTGGAGGCAAGTTTTGGTTGTATAAAAACCAGATGTACTGCCAAACAGAGTCTCCTGCAAGCTGCCAGTCCACATAGGGGCTGCCAATAGCCAACCACAGCCCTTATTTGGTACCTCCAGGAACATTTTGGATGCTCCCTAACTCGTTTCACGTTTAAATGTGGCTCATGGGTAAAAAAGGTTGGGAGCCCACTGTCCTACATGATAGTCTTACAGTCACCTTGTATTGTTCACAGCACCTCAGAAGTAGTACTCATTGATTGCTGAATTAGTCTCCAGCGCTAGGCAAAACTTGCAGTGGTTTATGGAATATCCTGTTCCTGAGTACCTTATACTGGCAAGTGACACCACAAGGTACTAACCCATACCAGTCTCCTTGTTGGAGCCTCTGGTTGATCTACTAACTACCCTGATCCTGCCTATCACTCATAGAATGAGCTATTTCAATACTTCCCTGGCACTTTCTTCTACTGAGGCCTACCTCCACATCAGGCTCCCCAGTACAGCATCTCCTCCAGAAAGTGAGGACTAAACGAGACAAAACATGTGATAGCTTCTCCTTTTAAAGGGGGATGTATGGTCAAAAATTAAAATCCCCCTTTGGCTTTGGGCAATGAATAAAACCATTTTTCTAATTGCAAATAATTATTTTTTTATGAGCCGTTTTTTAGTTGCTAGCAGAACAATCATATCCCCCACATACCTGCTCATGCTTCAGCAGCACGCAAAACCTTCACAGCACGTGGCCATCTTTTCTGCTTGGCCCACCTACCTCTACTTCTAGTCCCACTCGCCTACCAATGAAAAACGAGTAGGCGGTCAAGCAATGATGGAAGTGAAGCGAGGTGCACCACATCGAGCAGGCGTCTGAAAACATAACTGCCTACTCATTTTTCATTGGTTGGTTGGTTGGATGGGACAAATTCGACCATCACTACATATAGACAAGTTAAACTCACACACTTTGACCCAGTCACCCCCAGTAATAGGCAAGTCTCCTGCTGTTAGTATTTGCACTGGAATTGTATTTACCCAGCACCATCAAAAACTCAAGCAAGCTATCTAAGCCTCAGAGCTCAGCCAGGGAACTGTATTAAAACCCACACCTGGCAATTCCTCAGCGTCCATCTCCATATACAAGTGCCAATGAATACTGAGTGCTTCCCATACTTGTGGAACACAGCAGGCAATTCTCTGTATCCTTTGCTTTAAAAAAAATATCTATAATAACAGTTCCTGCGTCTGAAAAATTCAATCATTCCCTACAGCTATCTTCAGAGAAATAAACAAGGTCAGGCATGATTGGCAGAAACCAGCAATGCAGTTTCAAAAAAAGAAGCCTTGGCATTCATTACTTAGTGAGTGTGACGACTGTTTGATTACTTAAAGCCAACCTGATAGGGAACAGCAAGTCGCTACTTATGCCCCCCCTCCCCCCACTCTGCTTGGTGTATAGGGTAATGGTGCAATATATAAGTTGAATTATACAAATACAAGATGCTTGATTTGCATCTGTATGAAGATTAGTTTCTTTTTTAATTTCTGTTTTAGAACCAAATAAAATATTAACCAGAGGATTCCAGAAGATATATGTCCTAGAGCTCTCAGTAGCTAAGGACCTACTTCTGCTAGCAACCAAAATTTGGTTTTAATGACTGACTGAAAGATAAATAGAATGGAAATAAATGATACAAAATATTCATAGGAATATAAATCACCCCAACAACAAGAAGCAGGATAATTGGCAAATAGTGATGGACATATCTGTTCCGTTTTGAGAATTTCGAGAAATTACAGCGAAAATCGCAAAACAGCGAGAAATTCCCTAAATGCATTGAAGTCAATGGGCATCTGAATAATTTTGAAGCACGCCAATTTTTATGCACAATTTTGACATGCTTCAATTTTTTTTGACACAAAAATGTTGCTGCAGTTTCTCTAATTCATTTGCTTGTGTCGAAATGCAAAAATTCGCCGCAGATTCATGTCTGGCAAATTTATTCGCCCATCACTATTGCCAAATAAAATAAAGTCTCAGACTATCACTGCCCATAAAAAAATGCAAGTTTTATGTGTCTTGACCTTTAACTATAGAGTAACATCCCTCTGGCCATACTTGCTGTTCCATAACAGATGGAGCTCTGTGGGCTGAACAATCTGGGCATGGGGCTCCTTTAAACATTGGACACAAATCCAGTATCTCGCCTCAGTTCTGCAATGCTCCGGGCACTCTAGATACATAGCAGAGCCTCACTGCTGTATACAGTCTGGTGTTCCTTTAACTTCACAGCTGGCATGGTGGACTAACCATATATCCTGCTGTTAAAACAGTCAGATTGATTGTTTCCTTGTGCAAAGTAATGGCAAAGTGGCAAAAGGTATTTCAGAAAATTATCTTAATATCCAAATTTTTCATTAGTGAGCAATCAAAAACTCCAATGTAGATTGGGTGTCCCCAAACTATTGGACTGGGAAAGACCGGTCCCTTGGGTTATATGTGCATAAATGAGATTTCCAGGCTCAGGTCCAGAGGTGGTTCATTCTCCATCTGCTCTGTAGGAAATGTGGTATGTGATAATGGGTGCAACTTGCTGGCCACCCTCAACTAAGGCCAACTGACCCACATGCATTTCTTCTAACATGTTCTTAACATCCTGGTGCAGCACTTTTTGAAGAGCTACCCAGGGTTGGGTGACATAGTCTCCTCAGGGCTCCACCAGACCACAAATCCAGCAGAGACAAGGGCCACACTGCAGCAGTAACATAGTAACATAGTAAGGAAGGTTGAAAAAAGACACACATCCATCAAGTTCAAACTTTTTTTTTTTTTATTTTTTTTTTTAATCTGCCTAATTGCTAGTTGATCCAAAAAAGCAAAAAAAAAACATCTGAAGCCTCTCCAATTTACCTCAGAGGGGGAAAACATTCCTTCCTGACTCGGACTAGTCCCTGGATCAACTTGTACTATGAGCTATCTCCCATAACCCTGTATTCCCTCACTTGCTAAAAAGCCATCCAACCCCTTCTTAAAGCTATCTAATGTATCAGCCTGTACCACTGATTCAGGGAGAGAATTCCACATCTTTACAGTGTGGGAGGAGGTGTTGGTGATCTGATGGATGTATGGAGAACGTTTTTTGAACCTCAACAGTGAGCAGCCAATAGCGGCTAGACAACATGGTTGCAAACTACATGGGGTCTCACTAGTTTTGCCTACTCTCTGGCTACTGTTACTGTTGGTGACTGTCAGTCAGTCTGGCTGCCACCTGTAAAAGCTGTCTGACACACTGGGCATATGTAATTTTTATCTTGTTGAGGCCTAGTTGTCACTCAAAACGTGTTCTACTGCTTATGGTTGGCTGTCTGTCTGTAAAAATCTGATGGCAAATGTGCAGTCATACCAACAGCACTCTCTTAAATGAGTGCAAACTCTCTAAGCTGTACTGCTACTAACTTTTTACATTTTTTGTGCTCTTCAGAGACTCCTCTCAAGCAAGTGCGCTAAACTATTAGTTGACCTAGTGCTTCTGTTCAAGTTCTGTTGCCTCTTATCCGTATGTAGAAACACCTGCAATCATACTAATAATCTCTGAGTGCTCAGCTTCTTCAAAGAGTTGTTGTGTAGCACAGTGCTACTAGATACTAATTTGTTTGCCCTCTTTCATGAGTGTATATAGTGCGTTGGAGTTCACGTCTCTACATTCCCTCTAAAATGAGACTCAAGTATTGTTACTTACTCAGCCTTAGTTTAGCCAAAGCTTCCTTTATTCACAGTCAGAGCATACTTATATTATCCATAGATAAAGCAGGTACTCCAGCAATTCTGGCCTTTCCAGGCCTTTGACTCAGTGATATCAAAGGATACTACATAGAGAATTCTCTTTCTTCTCTGCAAACCCAACTCCCTGTCCATGTGAAGATGGAGGTATTCATCCTGATTTCGTGAAGCCCCTTTCTGTGCCTTATAAACTGGTACATAAACCTCATCTTCTGTTCCTGCTAACTGTACTGGATTGTCAGGGACCCATCTGGGAAAAAAACTGATAGGCCTTGCTGACCTAGACCTGCTCCTAGTCTGACAGAATAGCTGTTCTCTCTTACCTCCCCCTGATCGTGGCCGCAAAAGAAAAAGGAGGCAGGGGCCCCTGAGGTGACAGCTCTGATGAGCCCCAGTCCAACATCGGATGTACCAGAACAAGGGTCCACTATCTAAAAAGTGATCCACCCATCATTTGCATTTCCTAATTGTCTTTATTATCCATTTCCCTTTGCTTTCAATTTTTTTGTTTCTTCTTCCTCCTTCTCCCATTCTGTCTTTTTTTTGCCATCCTATCCACCTTTGCTTTCTTTCCTTCACTACCATTTTCCTTCTGACTTTCCCTTTCTAATTTCATGTATTCCTTTTATCTCTCTCAGATAGGAAGAACTGAACCGCAGTGGTAGGGGCAAAGAAGGTCACCAGGTTGAAAGAAGAAGTCCACTGAGATCTTCCCTGGTTGTCAGCCTGACCCTAATTGCTGACTTTTTCTAATACTCGTCTTCAAGGCAAGGGAAATGAATCTATAAGGGTAAAGGTGCAGTCACAGCAAGATAAGCATAAACCTACAGTATGTCTTTCTGAAATCTGATATGCTGAAGTAAAAGCTGAAAGTAAAATCCCACGTTGCAAACCATCCCATGTACCCATGTAGCCCAGTTGTTCTACAAGTTCAGTTCTGCAGATAGAAGAGATCATGGCCATGATAAGGTCTCATTGCATCTATTCTCAGCCTAATTGAATATTAGAAAACACCTATTCAACAACAACAAAAAGATAGTAATTGCTACATAGGAAACAGCTGTTTGTCCATGAAACCCTCACTTATTTTGCAATGTAGCTGAACATTAAGCTATCAGTACATTTCTGTTCTGCCAATAACTCATAGCATCAATAGTCAAACAGCTGGGAATGTGTGAAAATCTGGCAAAGCCTGGGGAAAAAAAAAGTGAATACATTGCTGTCAGTTACACTCAAATATTATCACTCCAAGCAGAAACAAGGCCTGGGTCTTCAGTTACATTCCTTCCCTCCAGGCCTAGAGAACAACTTCTTATCACTTTACTGCAAAACATTAAACCCCCAACTATTTATTGTAAGATCATACCATGACCGGCTGAAGGGCAGGGACATAACCTATTCCTTTAAATTGCCCCTTATCTATTTTTCTGAGAATTCTTTCCAGCAATTATATATACTAAAATGTTTTTTGTGCTCACTGACTGTTCCGGAAATTACAGGGCTCAGAGCTGGGCGCATTAGAGAGGATAACAGATAACATTAAGCGCAAAGTGACTGAGAAAGCCAAGTAAGAAAGAGGGGTCAAGCAGACTCATTAATATACAAGTAAGACATATTGCTGCCAGTTGGAAGATATGCATATTAATGGCAATGTTATTAAGCACGACAGAAAAAAACTATGTCACAACTATGTCACCTTCTCTAATTTCTGCATGGGTAACATCCCAGTTCTGGTGGACCACTATGTCATCTTCTCTAATCTTGCACAGGTGACATCCCAGTTCTGGTGGACCACTATTCCATATTCTCTAATCTTTTGCAGGTGACATCCCAGTTCAGGTGGACCACTATTCCATATTCTCTAATCTTGCGCAGGTGACATTCCAGTTCTGGTGGACCACTATGTCATCTTCTCTAATCTTGCACAGGTAACATCCCTGTTCAGGTTGACCACTATGTCTCCTCAGTAAAGAGCAGTCAGCCAGTCCTTTGTATATATTACTGCCACGGCTTCTCAGCTTGAGAATCTAGTTCTCAAGCTGGCAATTCCTCCGTATGAAGTCCTCAAATCAAACTTGGGCTTCACCGAGCTCAACCTACCAATGGTTTTGGAACACAGTCTTCCCTACTCTCAGTGGAAATAAAGAAAGCTAGTGGCAAACCTTGTTCTTTGTTATATATACACCAAGAAGGGCATCTGACACTGCATGCTACTGAAGAGACTTTTAGACAGGATCCACAACGTCATAGAGTGGCTACCCTGTTTCTTCCACTATATTTTACTTCAGAAAAGCACTCACCCTGGCAGGTATGATCCTAACCCTACCTATAGCACTCATAACACTACATTCCTACATACTGTTGTCTCTTTTCATATTGACTGTATTTACAGTACACAAAAGTGCAGCAACCTATTATTCTAGTGATATATTGATACACTTTTTTCTATGTTAGAGAATACTGTCTCACTGTAGTATTTTGCAAGTTGTATAATTACAGTCTACTCCATCTGCATGTCTTACACCTGAAACCAGCTGTTAGCTGCAGATCACTTCTACCTGTTTCATACAAGTATCTAGCCCAGTTGGTGGGATGAAGTAATTTTTTTTAATAAGACATAGAGTATTATTCTTCTGTTTAGCTTATATTTAATGTACAGTATAAAGGGCATCTCTCTGGTTTCTATGTTCTAACCTTACCTTTCAAGCATTTAGTGATTTAACCAAATGGTAGACAACACAAGGTCTGGACAAAAAAAATTACATAAGTAATAGGAATGTAGCTTCAGTATTAATATGTTTTCTGATGGATGGAGTCAGTGGAGAGCATTAACATGGGAAGGAACAAGAGCCTCAAACCAGGGTTTCATGCTCATGAGTGTGAAGTGTTGGGTCTGTCCCTGTGTCTCCCATGATATGCTTGGGGGCCACAGTGTACCATGATATGTTGGGGGCCACTCTGTATCATGAAAGTCTTGGGGGGCATGGAATGCATGTGGGTCACAGTTTACCATGATATGCTTGAGGGCCACAGTGTACCATGATATGCTTGAGAGACACAGATTACCATGATATGCTTGAGGGCCACAGTGTAGCATGACATGCTGCTTGAGTGAGAGCCACAGTTTACCATGATATGCTTGAGGGCCACAGTGTATCATGATATGTTGGGGGACACAGTGTACCATGATATGCTTATGGACAACAATTTACCATGATATGTTTGGGAACCACTGTGTACCATGTTATGTTTGGGGGCCACTGTGTGTGAAATTTTTGGGAGCCATGGAACGCATGGGAGCAACAGTATGCCATAAAATTCATGGGGGCCAGTGAGGGTCATGAAGTGCATGGGGGCAGTGTCGGACTGGCCCACCGGTATACCCAGGTGTCAGCGGGCCCTCTTTCTTCTAATCTTTTGGCCTATTTCATGGTCATTCCCCATTTATTCATGGGAAAAAAGAGGCTTAATAATGGAAGAATAGAGTATAGTAATTAGAGATAAAAGACTAGGAGAATAAAGAGGTTGAGTGAGGAGAGGAGGAATAATAGTTTGGAAAGTGGGCCCACGGTCTAAGGTTTTCTGATGGGCCCCTGGCATCCCAGTCGGACACTGCATGGGGGCCAATGAAGATGGCAGCATTAAAGTGGCAGTCAGCGGGAAAGACAATGAGATGTTTGTGTGTGGGGATGGGAATCCCTAGATCTAAAAGCGTGCAATCTACAGGTGGAGATTGCAGACCCAGGCCCCTCAAAAACCATTAAAGGAAAATTGGATTTTGCTGCTAAAGAGAGATAGGGCTTGTTTGAAATGAATTGGGTTACTATAGTAACCCTCTCCTGAGTGCAATATCCAGAGCTGGCAAATGGTATGCCATTTGTGGCAAGACTCCATGTTTCATCTCTTATCACTAATATTAGCAATTTACTTGAGCTAGAAGGACAATAAATTACTGCATGAAATTGGTACAGGGAGCTGAGTGCCTTTATTCCTGTTATTCATATCGGGGTGTAAATAAAAGCCCTACAGGAGAGGAGAAGTGCACTCTCAGACTCTGCCTGGAGGCATTTGTTTAGCACATTGAATGATTGGCTGTGATGGAATCAGGGCATAATATACACATAAATACACAAGTGAATTAAGGACTCAGTATGTATGTGTCTGGGCATCATGGGTGGGTTTTAATAAAGGCTTGGGAAGTCATTTACTAAAGGCGAAAGTGGCTAACGCTAGCTAAAAATTCACCAGCGTGACGACATTTTGCCACTTCGCCAATTTACTAACAATGTCCCTGGTGAAGATTCGCTAGCAAAGTAGCTAGACTAGTGCAACTTCGCACCCTTCGCCTGGCGAATGTTGCACTCTCGCGAAGGGGCGCAACTACGCAAGTTTTTTTTTCTGAACGTTACCTCTTTCGCCAGAGTTTACGTCGCCAGGTCAGACCAGGCGAAGTGCAATAGAGTAAATAGGAGTTTGTGAAAGTCCCCACAAAACGCTGGTGTTATTTACTTTTTAAAGGGAGGAAAAAGATCGACATTTTTTTTAGGGTGCCCACTTTCCCCCCTACATTTAATAACATATGGCACCTTAACTATACTGTGGGCACATGTGTAGGGCATTAGAACACCTCTATATAATTTTATTAAGTTTCCCTGGGCTTCTGTAGTTTTCTGTATTTGCTGTAGCATACACGTCCATTTAAACTTAAATGTCAAGCCGTATGCAATTTAGCCTTCGCTAGTGTAACTTCGAACCGCTGATCTTAACATCGCTAGCGCAACTTCACAAACGATCGGTAACTTGTGCGCAACTTTGGATCTTCATGAATTTGCACAGCCCTGGCGAATCTACGCCTGGCGAAGTGCGGCGAAGGCAACGCTGGTGCAAATTCGGAGGTAAGTACATTTGCCCCTAAGTCTCCCTTAACAATTAGCAGATGATATAAGATCCCATATGTTCACGGAGATCAAGTATAAAACTGTAAATGCCTTGTGGCCTAGGGAATTATACATAAAACGGACACTTCATTTACCTGCAAGGTGTTCTGGGACTACTTTTATTAAATTGCCACTTTTTTGTATCCTGCTATGTGTTCTGGGGTATTATAGATGGAAATAGCCCAGGGATTTCTGCAATGAAGTAGAAAATGCCTTTAAATAGCTCCCCAAACACAAAAAATCACCTTCTGTCTATGCAGGGCATGTGCATTTAGGCTTTTAGCAGAAAATAAAATGTCTAATGAATAAAAAAATGAATGGTTTATCCAGTGTTTAGAGTGGCAGATCTTTCTCCTTCTTGGTCTTCTGAAACCCCAACACATTTTAGAATAATGGTCCACCAACCTGAGCCTCTCAAATGGCCAACAGTAAGAGTTTAGGACAATACATGAGGCTTATTAAATGTTTCTTAGATACAACACATCTGGCCATACATGAGCATATTTGGGCTATCAACTCAACTACTTTTGACTGTCACAATTTTTTCTCCAAAAGATATTTATTGGAGCTTGGTTAGATATTGACTGGGAAGGCTGGGGGAGAGGGAAGGGGTTAGAATCACACCAGGCCTTGCTATTTTTTCATTGGCTTGGGAGACAAGTGATTAGAAAATAGCTGGATCTGGTCCACTACTAGTGTTGCCTAACCAGGCAAAGATGTAAGCAAGTAGATCTTCCTATAAATGTGGCTTAAGCCAACAGATATTTTAACTATCTGCTTTTGATGTTATCGGAGACTTTCCCAAATTTTAAAGTCACCTCCGGCTGTCCTTTCCCTGGAGGCCAGTTGTATATAAGATTATAACGTTTTGCATTCGGATTCTACCGAGGCAGTTTATTGCCAATAGATTAGCCACAATAGTGTAAGCTAGAATGCCATATTTATACTGTAGAATGCTTTACCATATCTGAGTAAACAGCTCTAGAAGCTCTCTCTGTTTGTTTAGAATAGCAGCTGCCATATCAGCTTGGTGTGCATCACTTCCTGCCTCATAGCTCCGGCCTCAGATTACAGCAGGGAGGGGAGTAGGGAGAGAGGAGCAAACTGAGCATGCTCAAGCCCAAGCCCTGGAGGTTTAAGCTGAAAACAGGAAGTCTGATACAGAAGCCCATGAGTACACAATAGAAGGAAAGAAATACTGTGTTTCTTTTGACAGAGGACTCAGAGCAGCATTACTTTGAGGGTTTATTGTTGTATTTATATAGATCTTTATATAGATCTTTCTAATGAAGCTTACCTAGTTTTAACCTTTCCTTCTCCTTTAATAAAAATGGGGCAACATGCTTAGCCAATCATCATTTCCATTGCAGTAAATCGTGTCCCTTTGCAAAATAATGAAGTGTGCACCACCTTCACTTGATCACAATGGAAATAGCACAAGTTTTGCACTTGTACTACAGCAACTAGCAAATCCTTACTGTGCCTTTAATGAGGTTACATGAAAAAAACCCTCACATTTCAACCTTGTTTCGAAGGCTTTCCTACGGTAAGAGATCTTAGGAACCTTAATTGCCTTCTGACATCTCATTTTGTTTATTCCAGCTAGACACTGCAATTGGCAAGTACTACATTATGAATACCCACAATCCCACTGGTGGTTTGAGTAATTAAAAAATGATTCAATTACTATTAGATTTCTTTTTTCTCTCTCTCTCTCTCTCTCTCTTTCGCTCTGGAATCGGCAGTAGCAGATCCTTTAATTGCATGACATAACATTAGTTATTTTCGATTATTTCGTTTAAATAGATTAGGATATTTTTGCAATGTTACTGTAGGTGCCCTATAATCATTCAGGTATAATTAGCTGATTTTAGAGTTTGTTTATGGGGTACTAACATCTAGGGCTGTGTGACCCTTATTATTTATTTAAAGATTGGGAATCCACCCTTCTGATGTACTGCAACTCCCAGAACAGCACAGCACCCCCCCCCCAAAGTAACAACGTGATGTCACACACATGTTTGCGTGATGTCACTTCCGACCTATGTCACTTCTTCCCTGCCATACTCCAAGGCCTATATCCCTCACCCCCTCAACTGCACCAGAAGATTTCTGCAGTAAGTGTTCTGCGGTGGTTGGGGGATATTTTTTTTATTTTCATTTTAAAAAATGTTTCCATTATTTAGGCACCCCCAAAAGCTGCTGCCCCAGGCACAGGACTTTTTTTGTGCATCAAAAAATATTTTGGACTTCTCCCATTGACTTATATGCAACCTCTGCAGGTCTGAGATGCCGGATTTTCGGATTCTGACTTTTTCCATCCTTGTGGTATAATAAATTCTGAAAAAAATCTTGATTTTTTTTAAGGTATGCACCATATCCACTATTTTGGATTCGGCCGAACCCTCGAATCCTTCATGAAAGATTCGGCCGAATAACAAACCGAATCTGGATCCTAATTTGCATATGCAAATTAGGGGTGGTAAGGTTAAAACATTTTTTACTTCCTTGTTTTGTGACGATTTTCCTCCCCTCCCCTAATTTGCATATGCAAATTAGGATCTGGATTTGGTTCGGCCAGGCAAATCCTGACCGAATCCTGGATTCGGTGCATCCCTAATTTTTTTTTCACTAAAAATTCGGATTTTTTCATTGGGTTTTTGCCATTCGGAGTTTAGTAAATAACCCCCTCTAGAGATCCACACTGACTCCTTAGTAACATGAAATTAGGTTCCCCTTTGTGGTTAACTATTAAGCCAGGTTATCTAATAACAAGCTTACAGGTATATGTCCAGAATGAGCTTTCATCCCAAATATGTCATTCCAATGGGTATTGACTACTTATAAACTCAACCTCATAGATATAATTGTCATCAGCACATAATGCCCTTAACACGGTCACAACTGCCATCAACGCAACCTTCATCCCAAGAAGCGTAATCAATTGCAATAGATTCCTATATTAGTTCAATAAAGGTATTATGTATTTTACTACTGAATCTGTTATCCAAGAACTTGTTTTTAGTTATGGAGATGAAGTAGTCTATTCCAAGTGGAACCCATCATCAGCAAAGCACATACGGAATTCTGAAGCACATGAGATGGAAGCAGAGATGATGAAACCTTTAGAAAATGACTTGGTCTGTACATACCAGCTAGAAAGCCACTAGAGTCAGAATTGAATCAAAATGTAATTGGAACACTTGCTCACCACTCAACATTATAAACCTAAGAAGCCCATGAGAAAGTAAAGGGGCGGTGGAGAACATCCTAACAGCAGCATTCCAGTATGGGGTTGAATATGGAACACTTTACACAAGGAAGTCAAACTGGAAACCCTGCAAATATACTCAATTAAATCTTTATCTTTAATTAAAAATTGGAGCCTTGATATTCTAGATCCATCTATCCCATGTATATCTTACATATCATTATAAATAAAGAGAATATATAAAACACAAAATCAATTTGTCAGTGGTAGAGCCGCAGTCCTGTAGGAGAACTATTCATATGTCCAATAACAGTTTAACTGGCCCTGAGGGGCTTGGAAGACCAAGAAAAGAAATAGGTTCCGGCACTCTAGGCGATTCCTTGCGTGTTTATTGCGTCACAACGTTTTGGGGGCATTCCCCCTTCGTCAGGTGATGAAGGGGGGACACCACCAAGGCCCGGGCCTAGGGTGGCAGGATTTTAGGTGGTCCCATGCTGCCCAACCACACCCACATTGGTTCAATTACAATGGGGATGTGCAGGCGATATGATCATTTTAAAAATTTTCTGTGCACCAATCCCCATTGCTCCAGTCCCGATGATGAAAATTTGCAGGAATAAAGGGGAGGGGACAGGGGCGACTGAACAGTGGGCCTAGGTGCGCCAGGGTAGGACTGGCGCATTTGGGGCCCACCAGGTTCCACCAAGTCCAGGCACAACACATTCAGCACGCACATTTATTGGGGGTTTTGTCCGATCGGGGAGCTGGTCTGGGTCTGGAAAAGACCCGGTGGGCCCCTGCCGGCCCTGAGGGCCGCCCACTATGTAGATCCGGCCCTGTAATCTGCCCCTACATTATATTTGTGTATAAATTGGGAGAGTTCCAATATGATTAATATATCATTGCTACTCAAACTGAATGCATTAGGCTCCATAATATTTCTAGAGCATGCAAGTCATTACTATCCATGGACAAAAACTACACCCTCTGAGTATTTAAAGATAAGGCCCAAGCTCAAGTCTAAACTTATTAAACACTGCCTGGTTTGCCGCATCAAAGATTATTTTTCAACATAGACGTGCAAGGCAGGAAAAATATAGTCTAACTAAGCACTACAGGAGAGTCAAACTCAACAGGCATTGAGTATAATTAGGCAGGAATAATGGTTACATTATTATATATGATTAGATTCCCATTTCCCAATTGACACCCATCAGCCCAATCCATCTTCAGAATAAACATACAATTCCCATGTTGTCCTTCTTGTTTTGCAAGCGGCAAACATGGAGAAAACAGGATCGTAGCACAGAGGGGAAAAAATGACCGTGCCATTTAAACTCCGTCCAATCGTAAATTATCTCTTAGCTGCATGGTACTTCCCTGGGACAGCAAAAAGAATGAACAGCTCCAGAGCTTTGCTTATATGGGTAATTATTAAGGAGGCAAAACCATCCATTCCAGGAAATGCAGAAAAGTGAATGATGTAGGGTATGAAACATAACAGTCATATGAGGGATGGTTTTTAAGGGCAAGATTGATAGGACATTCTTTCTGGACCCCCACCTCACTGGGAGCTCCTGCTCAGAAATCACAGGTCTGTACACCTAGGGGCAGATTCATTAAGGGTCGAATTTCGAAGTTAAAAATACTTCGAAATTCGACCCTCGAATTGAAATCCTTCGACTTCGAATATCGAAGTCGAAGGATTTAGCGCTAATCCTGCGATCGATCGATCGAAGGATTTTTCGTTCGATCGAACGATTAAATCCTTCTAATCGAACGATTCGAAGGATTTATTCCAACGATCGAAGGAAAATCCTTCGATCAAAAAATCACAGGCAAGCCTATGGGGACCTTCCCCATAGGCTAACATTGACTTCGGTAGGTTTTACCTGCCGAAGTAGAGGGTCGAAGTTTTTTTTAAAGGGGAAGTACTTCGACTATCGAATGGTCGAATAGTCGAACGATTTTTCGTTCGATTCGTTCGATTTCGTTCGAATTCGAACGAATTTAACCAATTCGATGGTCGAAGTACCAAAAAAATACTTCGAAATCCGAATTTTTTTCATTCGAATCCTTCACTCGAGCTTCATGAATCGGCCCCTTAGAATTGGTGAAGGAACCCTACGGCCAAAGGAAAAGCAAACACAGAAAAAGATTAATTTACATTTAACCATGCTCTATCGTGTGCATGGTATCTTTGTTTGTTCGTATGTTATCTTTGTAGCACAAGTCCTGTTCTTTATTGAAGGCTGTTAGCTGTCAGCAGCGCTTTTGAGTTCAGCCATCTTTTATCTGTTTCCCGAACAAAGCCCCATCTGCTTTGCTCAGTGGAGCTTCAGATAATACGTATTCTTTGACCTGCTCCCATCCCCCAAAAGAAAGAAATAAAGGCTAAAAATATCATGTCTTATAGAAATGATGAAGAATTCTGAAAAATGTATAAATATAAATGTATAAATATAGGGTTTTTAGATTTTGTTGTGTTACTTGCCCTTTAAGAGTAGGAGTAATTTAAAAAAATTCTTCATGCGGTGACTATAGAGATTATTTGGGACCAACATTGGATCTAAAGCTGGCCATAGATGTAAATATTTTTAAATTATCCGATCGTCATCGTGAGACCACGATTATCTGGAAACCAGAATGCCAAAAACTTTTTATCCTATAAAATCCGTATTATTAGTGAAAAAAACTACTCAAATTTTTCCGAAGATCCGGCATCTCAGACCTGCCCAGGTTGCATATAAGTCAATAGGGAAAAGTCCCGAAGATATCCTGATCTGCTTTGGTGGTTTTTGGGCAAAAATCTGAAAAATCTGAGTTTTGGAAAATCCGAAAAATTTTGTACGATCCAAATTTTTCACGATTTTTTCAAATTTTTTCCCCCGCACAGGAAATTTTTTGAAAAAATTTATTGATAAATAAGTGGAAATAATCTGTGCGGATTTGGAGTATATTTCAGAAAATAATGAGATCAATTTTGATTTTGATAAATAACCCCTGGGTTATTTACTAAAGTCCGAAAGCCAAAAACTCGACAAAATTCTAGTTTTTTTTACTATAAAATCCGAATTTTTAATGGAAAAAAAAAGATTTTTGGTGATTTATTATACCCCAAGGATGGAAAAAGTCAGAATCCAAAAATCCGGCATCTCAGACCTGCCGAGGTTGTATATAAGGGGGTGATTTATTAAAGTCCAAATACCAAAAACTCTAAAAAAATTATTTATTTTTACAATAAAATCAGAATTTTTAGTGGAAAAAAACCTTGAATTTTTTGTGATTTATTATATGACTATAGGGTCATTTATCATAACACTTAGGGGGTTATTTATCAAAGTCCAAATTTCAAAATTTTC
Source organism: Xenopus laevis (assembly GCF_017654675.1). Classification (NCBI taxonomy): domain Eukaryota; kingdom Metazoa; phylum Chordata; class Amphibia; order Anura; family Pipidae; genus Xenopus; species Xenopus laevis. Next base: position 14,707,285 of record NC_054377.1, on the reverse strand, counting down.
TGCTACAAAATTCGATCAAATCCGATTGGGTTTTTTGTGCTTATTTATTATTATTATTATTATTTCCCAGAAAATTAGCTTTGCGGGAAAAAAATCAGATTTTCACGATCTTTTTGGATTTTTCACTCGAAAACTCAGATTTTTGCCCAAAAACTTCGGCGTATTGCACGAAACCCAGCGCACATCAAAAAATCATTGGGACTTCTCCCATTGACTTATATGCAACCTCGAAAAGGTCTGAGATGCTGGATTTTTTAAATTCTGACTTTTCCATCCTCAGGGTTTAATAAATTCCGAAAAATTCATGATTTTTTAAAAATCTCATTTTATAAAAAAAAAAATCACTAATTTTTCGTGATTTTTGCATTCAGAGTTTAGTAAATAACCCCCTAGGCAGTAGAGCAAAAGCACTAAGGTGGAATAAACACTTCCGCCCTGGTCTAGGTCAGTGGGAGCAGGCCATATCGGCTATAGGGCACACAGTAAATATAAGACCCCATTGTGGCCTGTATACATAGATTGCATAGCTGAATGACACGTAAGTTAGGGGACAGGTCCTCGTTGTAGTCATTTCTCATGAATACTTCACTACCAATCACAGTCAGTACTGAAGGTGACCACATGCTTTTGTCAAAACCTTTCATTTTAGCATTGTGAAAGGGGGTTTGCTTTTCTTTTTGTTTCATCCTCTGCATGAACGAGGTTTGGTAAATCAGAGCAGTAGTATAATGTATACAGAAGACCATGGACAGGATAGGCAAGAAGAGATGGTCCAACCATGATTTTAGAATTATCTTGTAACCTACCAAATCCTCATTTGAGGCCACATGTTAACTCTCTGGTTATATATTTAGCTTCCATTTTCCAAAAACTGCAGAATGCCCATGTCTGTGTTTGTGTACGAGAGCCCTGGCTTAGCAGTCAGCAAGGGGCATAACAGTCATTTCTACCATTGTTCATCTACATTCTTTGATAAAGTACATTAAACAAAATAGCTATCCTATGGAATCCCTGGTAACTAGAAGAGGACCCGTCTTCCAGGAAAATCTTCTCGACCAATGCATGAGAGCAACATCAGAGACATAGTAAATAAAAGGTCTATTTTTAGATGACCATAATTGTGTCACTGTATGCTTCCTCTGGCTACGACAGATGGTACGTTCTATTAAAAGACACAGCACATTGTAGCCACAGAGAAAAGAAGTGACTCAAATTAACTATGATAAAAAGAGCCCTAATGTGTGGAACAGATTTTTCTGATGTCTATGGGACACCTATAAAATGCAACCTCACAATTGACTTTTTATTGGCCTCAGTGGCATGCTGGCTATGCCAAGGAAACTATGTATAAACCATTAAAATAGAACTGAAACCTGTTGTGGTTGACTTTCATGTTTTTGAGGAAGTCAGAACGGGGTGGACTGTCTCCAAATCAAAGCAAATCAGTGATTTTAGTAATGATTTAGCTAGCAGGAGCTAGCTCATTACTTTTGTTTACTTATTTTGATTCCACTTTTATCACATCAATTTCTTATGGAAAGACCATGGGGCAAATTCACTATGATTCGTAGTTGCGCCAGCGTCCGCTTCGCCGCACTGCACCAGACGAATTCTCTAAAATCCGAAGTTGCGCTCAGGGGAAACGAAAGGTTGCGAAGTTGCACTAGCGTTAATTCGCCAGGCAAAGCAAAGTTACGCTAGCGATGCTTAATTTGCATACGGCGCCAAATTTACCATTACAATGGAGGTATATGTATCAGCACTACACAAGTCTGGGAAACCTTCAAAACAGCAAATAAAATTTTTATTTTGCCCTACACATGTGCCCACTGTATAGTTAAGTTGCCATGAGTTAGGAAATGTAGGGGGGAAGGAGGGGAGCCCCAAAAAAATTTCGATCCTTTTGAGCCTATCACCCATAAAAAAAGAAAAAACGCCAGCGTTTTTTGGGACTTTGAAAAAATTTCAACTTTTTTTGAAGCAATCCCTATCTACTCTATTGCACTTCGCCTGGTCTGAGGTGGCGAAGGAAGTCTGGCGTAAAAGGTAGCATTCAGAAAAATGCGCGCGTCAGTGAATTTGCGTAGTTACGTCCATTGCGCAAATTCGCAAGGCGTAAGGGTGCGAAGTAACACTAGCGAATTTACGCCAGTGTCCATTAGTGAATCGGCGAATTAACGAAAATACGCTACGCTAGCGAATAAATGCTAGCGTCAGGCGCTTCGTCCTAGTGAATTTGCCCCCATGAAAGATAGGGCTATCTACTGTACCTTGCTGGTCATCTCCTGTAAGAGAGATAGGTGGCAAGTGAGTGCAGGAAACTAAATTTCCTCCCATCTGGGACCTCTGTCAAAAGAGACCAACCAACCTTGGCACATTTAGGCTTCAAAAACTTGGGGATAGACCTCATCCCCTGTTAAGAATTCATGTGACAAAAGACTAGAACATAACCCTAAACATATCCATTCATCATAGAGCTCCTTAAATTTGGGGTGGGAGGGTAGGATGATGCTTTTACCCTTCCTCTACGTTTAAAGGGGCTCCCCACTTCGTGTTTTTTTTTCTTAAAACCCACCTCTTCCCTCCACCCAACCTCTTCTTTGAATATTTCTGTTTCCTGGCCTGGCACTTCTTAAGATATCAAGGGCTCTTCCCCTTACTGTTCCTGGTCCAAGCCCCCAATATTTTGGGGTAAGATGCTGTTCAGTATTTGGCATTTGGGTAATACTCTCCTGAACATAAGGCAATGCTTTTGCACTTACCAAATAGATGATTGTAGGGTCTGATGTGTAAGGCAAAGGTGCCCATGGTGTTGCCTGCCCTACGGAACACACAAACTGAAGTGTTTCATGCTTTATACAGATAGAACAAGCTTTATTGTTGCCTACAGATAAACATTGTGCAACATGACACAGCTTCTTCTTGATGGTAGCAAATTGAGTTCTTCTTCTAGATATTGCACCATGTTAATATATATTGCATCATTAAAGCCTAATTCATCTATCTCTGAATATGTACAGTATATGAGTTCATAGTTGCTCTTCAAGCTGCGTTTGAAACCCAATGCACAGTTCTAATGCATGCCTACAATAGTTTGTTCTTTCTGTGTGTTTAAATATGCATATGTGCCAACAATTTCAGCCATGTGCCTAACTAAATGATAACCAATGGGAGCTGATTTATGAACGTAAGCAAAATTCCAGAAGTGCAGTTGCCAATACCAATCAATCAGCAATTAGCTTGAAAAATGAAAGCCCCTGTGTTCATAAATTACCTCCTATTTGTTATCATTTAATTCATTTTTATTCTACAGACAGGGACGGGGCATGAGGGGCAAACACTTCTCGCCGCCCCACTCCAACCCCTCTTGAATACAGTGCTGCTCTATGCAGGCATTCATTTAGGGTGCCTCTGGTCTATGTGCTGTGGAACAATAAATAAAGGGGTGGATAACACAAGCAATGCAGTAAAATGGCTGCTATTAATTGCTGCTAAAACAATGTTCGTCCCAGGAGAACCATCACAGTGATTTGGCTTTTTAAATGGCTTGTGTCATTACACTGCACTTCTATTTATAACTGTAAACGGCTATTTCATGTAAAAATGCATGCAGTGTTTGACTGGGGACTACAGAAGTTTTAGTTCCCAACAGTTGCATCACAAGTTTGTCATCGCTACTTTAGAGGTTGCTATGATCAGTATATATGTCTAAGATTTAAAATGAGAGGCTGAAACATTTTTAGAATCTTGGTGGAAGCCTTTTTTTTACCTGTGAGCAGCATTCAAATGTAAAAAGAGTTGGGGAGCAATGTACGCATGAAAAAGTCCCTGAGCATGCCAAATAGAGGCCCATTTGGTGGCCTCTATGTCGACATGTAGCCTACAGGAGGTTCTGATTAGCCTCCAAGCCCAGGATTTGAGGCCACTGAGAGCAAAATTCAAGGGGTTGGTGAGCAACATGTTGCTCAAGAGCCACTGGTTGGGGATCACTATTCTACATTATTTGTTAAAGCCACCATGATATCATTCCAAATCCAAGATTTGTGGAGTATGGAGTATTTTGGTGCTGTGGAGAGGGGTCTGCACAATTGACTAGACAAATCTGTCTTAGGTGACCTGGTACTAAAATTATAGACTCATGTGGACCAGTCTAGCAAAACCACAGAAAGGAATAACCCTAACACTAAATTTTAGATAGAAAAAAATAAAGATATGAAACTGGCACTCAGGGTGGGACCCTTATAATGTTTTCACATGATTGAGAAGCAAGGAGCCTCAAAACAGTTCTCCCAGTGAAGAAACAATGGGGTCTCTGCACAAAATAGAGGAAGCCTCAACCCAGTTTCAGGAATTTGTATGTGATAAAAGACCACCAACAATTAAGCTTACATCAGCCTTATACTTACTTATCTTGCTTCTCAGTAGAGCAATAATAGTTGTATTGTGTTCATATTTACAAGGTCTTCCAATATTCACAGTTACTGCAAAGTTCAAGTCTTGTAGATATTTTTATTTACAAGAATGAGTCTAGTTGCCAAGGTTCTTCAGTGCCTGGTCTTCAGATGCTCTCAGATGATGTGGGCCAGCAGTATACTCAGTGGTGTGTCATGCTCAGTGGGAACTTTTAACTTTGGAACCTCATTCACCAGGACCCAGGTCTTTGTTTAGATCATCCTAAACTTTTACAGGCTGTTGGAGACTCTAGCCCACCTTACTATGGTCTTTTCTAATAAATATATGCAAACTATTTCCAAACTGTACAGTGTCTCAATCTGGACTTACAAATCACTCTTTTATTGGAGGTTTATGCAGCTATATTGCAGAACGTATGTTAAACATCAGTGAACCACCCTTGATTTGCTTCCAGTATCTATTTTTGTTGAGTGACTCTTCCAACAATGTCCCCTTCTGTTTAACATTGCTACTCCCCAACTTATCTCTGTGAAAAGCATTTTGGTTGAGGAGATACTCTCTTCTTTCTTATTCAAACCATCTCATCATAAACCATTTTCCTCTAGGCGCTACCTTCGTGTGTAACTTCGAAGTTAGATGTGTGATAAATCAATGCATTGTGATTGGTTCTAGTGCATTTCTATGCATTGTAATAACTGTATTCAATCCAATATGATCTCAATACAATTCCAAAACTTACCATTTTTTGCTGCCCCCTTGCTTTGTACTGTGTACTGCTGGTTTAAAGTTGCTTCTACTCAACTAGGACTCCTTTTAGGATCCTTCATGGTGCTATACTCTGTATATGAGATATGCTTCACTTCCTTCAGTTCTTCTGACAATTATTATGCTAAATAGATACTCTGCTTCCATTGGAGCAAGAGTTGGGTACAGATCCACTAGACTCCAAGAGTACCTTGAGCGTACCTTGTTCAGGGTTATCTACTGTATATACAGCAATCTTCTCCACGTAAACCCAGAGGTTGGGTAGGACTGAAAATTTTTTGTTTGGGAAGAAGGAGGACCTTTGTGGTTAAGACTGTAGTTAACTATCTAACTAAAAATGCATATGAACAGGAATATCCATGTCAGCACATAAGCTATGTCCCTAACTGGTCTCCTGTCTGGACCTTCTATGCAATACACTGGCCCCCTGTAGGATGATGCCAGTCCCAAAGTTCAGGGAATTATACAGTTATGCAATCTTTTTGTTCAACCCACTGAATTAAAGCTGAAAGTCTGCAGTTCAACTGCATCTTAGTTGTTTCATTTAAAATTCATTGTGGTCATGTACAGAACCAAAGTTACAAAAAAGTTGTCTCAGTCCAAAGATTTATGGACCTAACTGTAAATATCATGGTTGAAAACACAACAATGAAGACTGTCTCTGCTGTGATGAATCTGTGATTATTTTTATGTACATAATTCTGAATAAGTTTAGCCCTTCCAAAGCTCCTCAAAGAAAACGAATTGATAATGACACCTATTATATACAATGTTTTCTTCATTAATACTGTGGATATTTATAATATAACAGAATAGAAAAATACATACTTTCAAGCATGGAGCAAGTGCAAGTATTTGCTGCATGTGACAGTATTTTCCCAAGGTTATGCCCTGATTCTAATGAATGAAAAGGTGAGAGAAGGTTTCCGAATGGCTAAGAGGTGTGGTTTACATGCCATGAATAACATTATCCAGCACAGCTATTCAGCACTGTCTTTAGCTTATGAATTTTCCATGAGAACAAGGGTGTTTGTCCTTATCAGTCTTAAAAGGAGCTAATTGGAAAAAAAGCCAGTGTGCAAAGTGTTGATGAATTGCAAAGACTTTTTCCAAACTGCTTAACGTTACTCATTTATTATGACCCTTTATTTCTTATTTCTTCTTTACGTTCACAAGTCTACAGTCCATGTAGAGCTTACAGTCTATACGGGGTTATTTCTATCAGTAGTCAATTTCCCTAACTCTGTGTTTTTTACTGCGGGAGGAATTCAGAGCACTTGGAAAAACCCCAGGCTGCCACATCATTGGCTGGGGGTGGAAGCCTCAAGCAGCAGTAGAGGTTTGGTTCCTGGTGGGTCCAAATTACTTCAGTCTGACACTTCTTGGGAGATTTCTGGCTAAACTGAAAGCAAATGAAAGTAAGAGTCAAATGCATGTTTATACCATTGACAAATAAGGGTCCACTTGTTTGGTGAGGTTAACAAATGAGTGGATCTTTCCCCAATATGTCCATCTTGAGCTACGTGATATCAATCATTTTGGCCCTTGGGCCAACAATCAGATCATAGTAGGATCCTATACTGGCCAGTTGAGAGAGGATCTCATCAACGCGTCAATGTGGTCCCTGCCTGATGCGATTTCTAAATCTGGCCGATTGATATCTGCCTGGTTTTCAGACAGATATCTATTGTATAGGCCAACCTTTTGAAGCCATGAGTTACATTCAGATGTAAAAAGATTTGGGGAGCAACACAAGCATGAAAAAATGCCCCTGAGTGGTGCAACATAAGTGCTGTGAATGGCCATTTGGTAGCCCCTATTTGGACTGGAAGATTATAGGAAGTTCTCTATGGCAGTTCACCTGTTTTTTATGCAACCAAAACTTGCCTCCATGCCAGGAATTCAAAAATAAGCACCTGCTTTGTAGCTGCTGAAAGCAACATCCAAGGGGTTGGAGAGCAACATGTTGCTCACCAGCCACTGGTTGGGGATTACGGGTAAAGGCTGTGGAGGAGGTCCATACACAAGCAGATAAGCTGCCGACTTGGTGTAAATCTTCCTGTGTATGGCCAACTAAACAGTATTTCTTACTATACAGAAAGGTATCCAAGGGAACAAAAAGACAACAGTAGTCTTATCAAACAAAACGGCAAACAGTTGTCTCACCAACAAGACAAAGGACAATTGTCTCACCTACAAAACAAAAAACCAACTATCTCACCCACAAAACAAAAAATCTTTACCTCTCCGCTAACATAAGAAAGAACATTAGGAGCCAAAAATTCTATCTTGACGCAATGGGTCACTTTCATGTAATATGAACCCTTGATGTAATCCAAGAGGTTTGGAAAGCTCCGTATTCCATCTTTTGGTTATATTACAGAATGTTTGTTTATTAAGAGGTATCGCTAACTACATCAGATTCTTTTATTCCTGAAACATGGCTGCAAAATACACCTTGTTCCATGCCTTTGTACAACAAAGCAATGATTTCAGCTTAGAGTGTTTTAAATTTAAGCAAAACGAGGAGGTTCTGTCCGGCAACTAAAACTTGCCTTCAAGCCAGGAATTCAAAAATAAGCACCTGCTTTGAGGTCAATGAAAGCAACATACAAGGGGTTGGCGAGCAACATATTGCGCGCGAGCTACTGGTTGGGGATCACTGCAGAACCAAGCAGGCTCATTCAAAGATATTTGAATTACATTGATGTTGGGAGGAAATGCAGCATTGTGGGTAAAAATTATGTCCAAAAAGTGCACCATATGCTGCAGTCATAAATGAGCATAGGCTACAGCTCCAATAAGGCAAATTTACCAATGCAATTACATTGCAAAGCATAAAAATGGATGGCTGTTGCCATGTTTATCACCTGGAATTCCGCATTGGTACATAGTTCAAGAAGCGGAACAAGTTTTTCTTTGTAGTTTGGTGCATGGATGCAGTCACGTCTGCAACACTAATGTGCAAGTTTTAGTGTTTGTGATTTCAAAGGTGCAAAGTAAATTGTGACTGTAGGTGCAACACAATAAAGGCAAGCTATATAGAACACCCCCTCAACACACGCTTTAATTCTAGGGTTCCCTTGCACCTGCGGGACCTGTATTCTGCACAGAATTGCGCTCAGAAGAGACTGACCTTTTCCTACGTGCACCATTAATACAGTAAAAGGAGAAATCCCATCCCCTTCCTTAGGTGACTGCAGCAACTGCCTCATCCTGATTTATTCATAACTGTGAGCTGAGCACAACATTTGTCCTAATTATCCTGCAAATCATCTGTTTAGAAGGAAAACACGGAGCGGCAACATCTGAATTGATATGCACAGTCGGATCCAGTTACTGTTTCTTTGCATTGTGCCATATAATAGACCCGCTGTCGTGCATGGAATGCTCTGGGCAGACCTGCATGCAGAAAATGGAAGCCCTTTACCCTGGAAGGAAAGAAAGGTTTTGAGAAACCCCCTATTAAAAGAAAAAACCTTTCCAGAGAAAAACACTGTTTTGGGCTCATTTGCAAAAATTAGAAAGGGTGCAAAGTGCAAAAAATGGGCACAAAGTGCTATGGGTTTTTCTTGCAATTTGCACCCTGCCTCATTCAGTTCTGCTAGGGTTACACACCACCAGCATTTACTGGCCGTGCTGGTAATTAACTAGATGAGGCCAGGACAATTATTACTTATGGGCAGGGAGGTAAATTTAATACCCCTACCCAGTTTCACCCACCAACTTTCCTTTAAATAGTCCTGAGTCCTCCCCAATTCCACACCCAACACAACCATCCTCCACTGAATCTGCTATCCGTCTGCCCACCTAGTGACATCACTGCCTATCCTTATGACATCACCTCATGATATCAAGTATACAGGAAGGGTAAGAAGTGGGTGGCACATGGGCAGACCAAAGAATCTTTGGCATTTCTTTGCATGTCATTCAGAATGCACAATTTGGAGGTTGCTGGGGGGCATAAGGCAATTTAAGGCATGCAACTTGGGGTGCTAATGAGTGCAGTGGCACAGGGGTTATGATTGCCTCCTGACGGCAGTAATTCTAGGCTCCATTAAAGCAAGGGAACTATTTCTAAGGAGGATGTGTTTCGGCCATGCCTCATGTTGCCCTGATAATGCTCTAAGTACTGTTGCCAGTAGGCAGGGGAGGTTAACAGTAATTTTGGTGCAAATTATGGGGAGCAGGAGACTGGGCTATTCTGTGGGTGCGGTGGGACAAAATATAGTTTCCATAAATGCAGCTAAAGCCATATAAATATATATATTTGCTTCTTCATGTATGAGTTTTATTCCTCTGCAGTTTAATTGGCCGTCGGTGCAAAGTGAAATGAGAGATGAACTATTGTTTACTGGTGATAGTGTTGGGTTACAATAATCACGAATGATACCTATTCATAAGGACAATAGTCCGACTAAGCCCAGCAGGCTATTTTCCATATACGCCCACTAATGTTTCATGGCTGATAAAAGATCACCTTTGTGGGGAGCAGTTACGATTTACTGACTCTCTTTTGTTTAATTGAAATTTCCAATTAAAAAAAATAAACTCATGTACCGATCGATTTCAGCTTTAAAGAAATGATTTGGGGACTTAATATAAATAATCCATTTGCACTTTTGGAGATTAATATACGTATATTTTATGCTAAATCTATCATTTGTGAAATAACTTGTAATTTATAATTAATTCATCTTTAAATAAACACTTAGGGGCCGATTCACCAAGGGTCGAATATCGAGGGTTAATTAACCCTCGATATTCGACTGGGAATTAAAATCCTTCGACTTCGAATATCGAAGTCAAAGGATTTTAGCGCAAATAGTGCGATCGAACGATCAAAGGATTATTCCTTCGATCGAACGATTAAATCCTTCGATCGAACGATTAAATCCTTCGAATCGAACTATTCGAAGGATTTAAATCCAACGATCGAAGGAATAATCCTTCGATCAAAAAAACTTAGGAAAGCCTATGGGGACCTTCCCCATAGGCTAACATTGAGTTCAGTAGCTTTTAGATGGTGAACTAGGGGGTCGAAGTTTTTTCTTAAAGAGACAGTACTTCGACTATCGAATGGTCGAATATCCGAACGATTTTTAGTTCGATTTCTTCGATTCGAAGGTAGTAGTAGCCCATTCGATGGTCGAAGTAGCCCAAAAAACACTTCGAAATTCGAAGTTTTTTTAATTTGAATCCTTCACTCGAAGTTAGTGAATCGGCCTCCTAGAGGGTTATTTATTAAAATCTGAATGTTAAAATCTTGAAAACTCAAATTTTTTGAGATTTATTATACCCCCATGCTGCAAAAAGCCCAAAACTGAAAATCTGCCATCTCAGACCTTACTCAATTTGAAGTTTTCATGGTCTGTGCTGGGTTTAGCCCAAAAATCCAACTCGAAAAATTTGAGCGATTCAGGAAAAAAGCCCGAAAAATTTGTGCAATTCAGGAAAAGGCTGAAAAATTTGAGCGATTCGGGTTTTCACTTGATTTTATTGAGTTTTTCTGCAAGTTTTTTAATTAATAAATACGCTAAAATTGGGCATGGGAATTTGGTTGTGATGTTTTTAAATAAAATATAGATAAATTCGAATTTTAGTAAATAATTCCCTTAGTGTGTTAAAGACCAGGACTGTACAATTGGAGATCCATGGGTCAGACATAACCCTGCAAAAAATGAAGACCAACTACAATTGACTTGGAATAATACTCTCTACATTATATTTAAAGTTTATTTTAAGGTGAGCTCTACCCTTTAAATCTTTCCTCTTTTTTAAAAAATTTAAAAAATTCAATGCATCTAGGACATTCCCCTCTTGCATATTGTACTAGGGCTGGGCTGCAATTTCTGTTCTTGTTCAAGTACTCCACCTGGGGGTTCAGCTCCAGTGTTTTGGTGGAGATTCCTACTGTACATTCAGCCCAATACTGATGTTGTCATATGGGTCGTATGAGGGAATTAATGTTGCTGTTTTTCTTGAGTGCCTTATAAATGTATAAGTACATAACTTTATAGCATATATGTCTTGGTACTGGACAAACAAAACTGCATAGTTTATAATTATTAGGCCTTCTGTAATAAGAATTGTACCTGGTGGTCCAGTGGTGCGGCGGGGACTTGCGGCTACTTAGGATGCGCGCGCCAGCGTCTCGTGGGCTTTATTGACGCGGGTGCGCCAGTGCGCAAACGAGCGCATTGGTGCGAAATTCAAATGGGTATTTAAGGGAGCTCAGTTAATTCATCATTGCCCATTATAGGATTTGTTTCCTGGTGCTGTTAGCTGTTGCTATTCTGTTTGAACCTGATTCTGATTACCTGTTTTGACCCCTGCCTGGGTTTTGACGAATTCTACATTCTGTATCCTGACCCCTTGCCTGATTACTGACTTCGATTCTGCTTAACCCTTTGATTGACTATCTGGTATTGACCCTTGCCTGTCTGACTACGAATATTCTCTGCCTGCCCCAACCCGGCCTGATTTGACTACTCTATTGCCTAAGGCCTTGTACCTTGACCTTCTGCCCAAAAGACTTCATTACAGTTGTGCCCCTCTGCCTATCCAGAACCTCTAGCCTTGCACCTCTCGTTTAAGTCCTGGTGGCATCCAAGTAGCTGAGCGCTCCTCCTGAGGCCAAAGGCAGTCACACTACATGTTAAGCACGAGCTGAGACCAGGGAGCTTGGCATTTGTTCTGGTGTTGGGTGCCGACCGTGACACCTTCCCTATCTATCCCTAACAATTGGTCTGGGGTATTATGTGCCCCTAGGTTTCAAAAGGGTGATTACCATGAGGTTCTGATTCTTTAGACCCCACTTGCTAGAAGCGGTAGATGGAGTTAGAGAATCGGAAATAGGAGTAGTAACTATAGTAAAGACAGTTAGGCTTGGGGTAGTTAGAAGAGCAGCCAGAGGTTCCAAGAAGAAATGCAAAAGGGTTAGTACCTTGGGTTTTACCTACTGGTGTAAAGACTCAAACACATAGGCTTAGTGATAGAGATATCTCAACAGGATCACCACTGTAAAGGCCTCTGGGGACTGGTGAATACTACTGCTGGCTGTTATTGATTCCCTGTCTGTCTCTAATACCATCAAAGGAAGCAATTTCAGATATACTAAAGAGAGTTGTAACTTGCCAGTTTGAGAAGGCAAAGGGCAATGCCCTCTGTACAGATCTTAAATAGCAATGGATTTTTTTATAGAAACGAGTCCATCCAGCACACACACCTGCTATGAGTAATGTCATAATGAGGGCAGTTATCGGTGGCAGCCAATCAGCTGTTTGCTTTAAATAGGTCTATTGCCAATAAAATGCTTAGTTTGGGGGCTGTGAAGTTTAATAGATAAAGCTTACTTTGCATACATTACTTCCTCTCCCCTACGTGTAATAATACCAGAAGATGTCCAACTATTTCTTGAAACCTCACAAGGGGACAGAGGTATCTCCATGGCAAATAGAATGTCTACTTTCTCTCTTTCTTTTCAGTGTCTCATTTTATTAATGCCCCCAAACATCTCACCAAATCTGCCTTCTGGATACACTAATACTGGCAGAACTTTGTTGTCTTCAGATTTGTATCTGATGAGCAAATGATGCACACTAACCACTGCCTCCAATTTTCTTCCTATGTTCCAAAAAAAAGATCTCACCTCAACTCACAGCATTTTTGTCTTTCAACAAGAACATTTATGACGCCACCACAGAACAGACTCAAACACCTCAAACATCAGTAATGTATTTTCATAGGATTAGAACAGAGCTTGCAATTTCCTCCCACAGTTCCTTTAGTGACGGAGAGACTGGGAATACTGACACAGAGCCTTTTGATACACCAGCTTAAAAATAAGTCAAAATCAGACCTCAGTACCTGTTATTTTTATAAACCTGAACAAGTCTAGAAGGTGAAATATCCGATTAAATATTTGCATCTGACTCAATGTATAAAGGGCCTTTTCATGTCGCCCAACAAAGCAGAAAATTCAGTCAATGTCTGCAAAAACAAGTCTAGGGAAGTAGGAGCAGCTTGGGGCCTTCCAGCTCCTGTTGAACTAATAGAACCAAATGAAATGGGAAAATTCTAAAAAAGATTAGAGACAAATGTGGTCCAGGAACACGTTCCATGATCTTGAGAAGGAATAAAGAAGGCTTCACCATCAGCAAGGAAAAACATCTCCTAAATTGTAGGAAAGTGTTGCCAAGATGAACATATCTTCATATTATGGGGAATGCTCAAAGCTCAGTGCCATTGATACCCTAGAAAAGTCTCAGAAACAAGGCAAGTATATTAGTCAAGACCAAAAAAGAACACAACAAACATGTCTGTCCGTGTTTGGTGCTACAAGGTCAGACAAAGAAGAACACAGCTTTTGCCATTTTCTCCTTTTAGTGAAGGCATCCCATTCATGGTGCACCAGAATCTAATCAGCTTTGAGTTCTTCATTTTCATACTATTCCTTCCAACATATTTCCATTTGCTGTGGCACCATATAAGAGGGTAGGCAGCTGATGCATTAACATTTGTGTAGGTTGGACTATTAAATGTTTATCAGCCAGGAAGTGGCCAAACAATTTTTAACTAAAAACCCTGAGTTCCTTAGAGAAGTGTTGATGATGTTTGTGGACCCTCTAGTTTTGGGCACTTTCATTAAATAGCTGTTGGATGGGTGTTTTGGATTTTTTTTGTTAAATTCTGTATTTTAATATTACTATAAAATGGGACTGACTTGGTTCCAACGTTGCACTTAATGGGTTTGTTTAGAACACAGATTTGTCTATAGCAATGATCCACAACACATAGCTCGCTAGCAACATGTTGCTGACCAACCCCTTGGATGTTGCACCCAGTGGCCTCAAAGCAGGTGCTTATTTTTGAATTATAAGCATGGAGGCAAGTTTTGTTTGCATAAAAAACAGGTTTACTGACAAACAGAGCCTCCTGTAGGTTGTTAGTCCACATAGGGGCTACCAAATAGCCAATCACTGCCCTTATTTGATATCACCAGAAACTTTTCTCATGCTTGTGTTGCTTCCCAAATCTTTTTAGATTTGAATTTGCCTCATGGGTAAAGCAGGTTGGGGACCCTTGGTATATCAGTAATTCATTTTTTATAACCTGCTCCAAGTTTGTAAGTGAGCAGTTGCATTTTGCTGCTGTACTCTTTGGGGGCATCTGACATTTTTGGATATGTTGAAAAGCATGAACCTACCTAAAAAAAATAAATTAATTGGAATGCCCTCCAAAAATGAAGGCTAGTATAACACGTGATGTTTTTATCATACCATCCAATACAGGTAGTCCAGACTGATGGATCGAAGAATGATAAATGGCCTGGTTTATGTTTACCCTGGGCCACCATCAGTAATCGTGGAGCCCCATACTATTAAATTATCAGCTCCCACCTCTTATAGGGTTCTAATTAGCCCTTCAATCACCTTGAACTCTCAGAGGTGGACACTGAGTAGATTGGGCCCTTAATGAAAAAGAAAAGTTTCATGCATACATGGCCATGCCCCATTATGCCAAAACCCCTCCCAAGATCCAATCAAATCTTACCCGCTCACAATACACATCTTAGGTATCTTTGGGCCCCTCTTGTTACCATTTAGCCCCTGATTGGATGACCCACTGTATGCCTATGATGGCAACCTTGGATATTTCCCTAAAATATATGCCAATTTACTAACTGGTAACGGAAAGTAACAGGAAAGTTGCAGGATATTTAGAATAATTTTGTTAAATCAGAAGAGTGGGACAGTGTCCAGGTAATAAGCCAAGCTACAAAGACATTTCAGACTCTTTCTGTTATCTAAATATTAGTTCTGGCAGCTCTTTCTGTGCGAGAGTTCAGTCTTTCAGGAAGCCCCATTCCTGCCAATAGAATTTTCTGGTGACTGAGTTGGCACGCGGTTTCTCAAAGTCATGTTGGCGCTTTGACTCAGGCAATTGCCCCTTTATTATCCGAGCTTAGGTTTTATTCTTTCTTAGAAGTAAAGTTATTTCTGGAAACCTGGATGAGACAAAACTGCTTTCTGAACATATTTCTCCGTGCTTTATAAATGTAAAATGTGCATGACTGCAGGTTAGAATACAGAATGTTCCCTTTTCTGTAATAGCTTTCAGGAAGATTTATTTGAGGAATCCGATAATTAAAGTCGACCAGGTTTGGTTTCATTACATTGGGGAGAAGGTGGAACATTATATTTTGATGAATACATAAGTTTTTATATATTTGTGTAATAACAGCTGTCCTGATTGCTAGCAAATGAGTCCCGCTGTGTTTCACTAACACCTACCATAGCAGATATTTGCTTTTTAGTATTCAAACTACAGCAGACTGATCAAAGCTAACTGCTAATTGGTTACTGCCCTGAGGCAATTTTGCCCAGTCTTAATAATTGAGCCCCACTGTGGTTCTTCTAGTCTGTAGGCAAAGGAAAGATTGTGCTATACAATGTGAGTAAACATGATATGTAGTTGAAATCTTTATTTTCTAAGAGAGTAAAGGTGGCCATAGACTCCAAGATCCGCTCGTTTGGCGACATCGCCAAACGAGCGGATCTTTCCCCGATAAACTGCGTGGCTATATCGGGGGTAATTCGAACGTTCGGCCGTATGGCCGAACGATCGAATTACGATGCGCCTAGCGGCTCCGACGGGTTGGTCGGGTAAAAATCCAACCTTCCCGATCGATATCGTGGCCAGATATCGATCGGGAAGACCCGTCGGAAGCCCCCATACACGGGCAGATAAGCTGTCAAATCGGTCCAAACGACCGATATCGGCAGCTTTATCTGCCCGTGTATGGCCACCATAAGCTGGCCATAGACGTGTAGATTTACCTTCATATTGGACCAACGATCGTTTGGTGCCATCTCCCGACCTGCCACTAACCATTCAGATCAAATAAAGTACAGGTATAGGATCCCTTATCCGGAAACCTGATATCCAGAAAGCTCCGAATTACAGAATGGCTGTCTCCCATAGACTCCATTTTATCCAAATAATCCAAATTTTTAAAAATGTTTACCTTTTTCTCTGTAATACTAAAACAGTAGCTTGTACTTGATCCCAACTAAGATATAATTAATCCTTATTGGAAGCAAAACCAGCCTATTGTGTTTATTTAATGTTTACATGAATTTCTAGTAGACTTAAGGCATGAAGATCCAAATTACGGAAAGATCTGTTCTCCGGAAACCCCCAGGTCCCAAGCATTCTGGATAACAGGTCCCATACCTGTAGTAAAAGAACAGATCAGACGATGTTCCGCCCCTGACAGCAATCGTGCGATAGTTATGTCCAACAAAAGCTGGTGACAGTCTCCCACTGATATAGTCAGATTGGTAATACATACAAAGATATAATCGGTAGCCGATAGAAATTTTCTAACCTGCCCGATTTATGTCAGGACACTCCACAACAGCCCAATAATCGTACGAAATGGAGATTCGTACGATCAAATCTTTGCGTCTATGGCCAGCTTAAGACAGTACATTGACTTTGCTATGAAGGAATAGTTCTCCAGAAGACTGGATTCAACCACTTAATTGTTGCCCCTATTTTAGGGGTAATTTATTAAGGGCAGGTTCTATCTCAAAGTGCAAAAAGTGCACTTTGCTCCAAAACATTCTAAAGAACTGAAAAAAGAGCAAAGATCTGCTTTCCCCAATGAATACAGCACTGCCTACATTCATGAGGAGCAGACAGGGGTGAGGAATGTAGGTGTCAATCCTTCTCACAGCCGTTACCCCACCAACTTGAGTAGTAGCTACAAATAAATGTTCCAATGGAGCCCTGTACTTACTGCGTACCCTATGACAGGCTTTAAGACAACTGATCCCCAACCAGTGGCAACACCAACATGTTGCTCACCAACCCCTTGGGTGGCCTCAAAGCCGATGCATATTTTTCAATTCCTGGCTTGGAGGCAAGTTTTGGTTGCATAAAAACCAGGTTGAGGCATTGCCCTTCCTCTTTGCTCCACCATTCCTCCACATCACCGCCCACCTGGAAACCAAAGCCCGGCTTATGAGAAATTTGAAAAAGGTGGCAACTAGCCCTGTTCAATTGACTGAAGATTTTGTGAAAATATCTGTTGATGCTGAAAATCGAAATTCCCAAATCCATACCGGACAAAAATTTTACCCATCACTAGTGGCAACCCTATCTGCATCCCACAGCAAATTCTTTATCTGGTGCAAGGTGTCGAGTGCAGCATTCCCCCAAAACCAGAGTTCTCCAAAAAGTTGCCCTGCCCTTAACTGTCTTGTTCTTTCACTGCTTTGGGAAGAATTTGCTAAATATTTGCAAGGTTTTTTCTGTTTTCCTTGGATAAGGTCAGACCAATGATCTCTCGAAGCTACATATTTATAAACAAAAAGTTAATATTCTATAAAACTATCACAAAATCATTCCAGAATACCATATGAATGTTTGTGCTTGGAGTTATCATATGACTCATGTTCCCATCATTCTTTATTGTCAGAGAAAGGTGCATCACTTTGTAGATTTGGTGAAAGGAGTCTGGCTGTCAGTTGCCACATTTCCTTTCAGTTGTGTGGAAAGTCTTAGAAGTCCGATCCTAATTACCAGCCGTTGAGTGTAACATTACCCCGGCTCTTGTTTCGGTGTCCCGCTTCACTATGGGCTCCCCTGATCGATTGCAACTAAGACTGGCTGTTCAAGTAAGAGTTTTCTTTCTAAAACGTATGCGTGTGGCTGTATTGATAGGTTATTAAACATGCAGAAAAGTTCATTTGTTGTAAAGACAATAACATTTATTAACATAAGATATAACAATAATAAGATCAGCTTCCTAAAGTGATGGCAGCAAAGAATTTATGGCTTAACGGTGGGGCATTTTGAGTTCAGCTCAACAGACACCTGAAACATTTGCCTATGGTCCGGTCTCCTATCTTCTTTCCTAGGTTGTACAGTATGTTCCTCCCATAGAATTCAATGTGAAAAGTCTCACCTTCCATTTAGCCCTTTCCATCCAGTAATTCAATATCAGCAGCACGTAGACTTAGGACAGGCTAGGAATACCTACGAACAGACAAGTCTGGATTGATGACACTGACCCTTTAAATATTTGAATATTGTGACGCATTTTCTCTTTTTCTTTTCACGCTTTGTGTATCCTCTGCACCTCACTCTCTCTCCAGTGCCATAGGGGCTCCTGTAAGATGCCATAGAGATTTACTGTTTATGGGGTCTCTGTGTACTTGAAATACCAGGGACAATTTTGAATCCCAGTCTAGACCTGCTCTCTCTTGTCCATTATCTATGTTTCTTACTTTGTCTTTGTTTATCACCCTTGGGGCTGTTGATGGGGAGAGCTGACCCTATGACCAGTGAGAGGCCCATGAGTTTAGGGGTACAGTGGAGCCATGACTGATGAGTAATTTCTATATATATATATATATATATATATATATATATATATATATATATATATATATATATATACAGTATTTCCAAATTCTGTCCAGTTTTTGCGCCTATTGAGGCACAGCAATGGTAATAGAAATTCTGATATTTTTTGATTTAGTAGTTATATTGTAAATAGGGGTTTAGGGATTGAGTCATAAACATGTATGGCAGTGATCCCCAACCAGTAGCTCGTGAGCACCATGTTGCTCTCCAACCCCTTGGATGTTGCTCTCAGTGTCCTCAAAGCAGTTGCTTATTTTTGAATTCCAAGCTTGGAGGCAAGTTTTAATTGCATAAAAAATAACTATAATGTCAAGTAGAGTCTCCCGTGGGCTGCCAGTCCACATAGGGTCTACCAAATAGCCAATCACAGCCATTATTTATCACCCCAAGAACTTTTTTCATGCTTGTGTTGCTCCCCAACTCTTTTTACATTTGAATGTGCCTCACGGGTAAAAAAGGTTGGGGACCCCAGATGTATGGTGTGAAGCAGGTGGGGGGAGTCACGTATGCATTCAGACGCAAGGTATGAGAAAGGAAGTGACACAAGTCGCCACTAATGCACTTGCACTGCCTCCCCAGGTCTTTGTTAATGATCCCTAGTCAGACTGGGTTACCCGTGGCTCATTAGGTACAAAACTCAAGGGTCTACCATCCAGCCATCGAAGGTTCTTCCACCACTCACTGCTTCCACTCTGCCCCAGCAAAAGCTGCTCCTTGCACTACTTACTTTGCTGATAAAAATGAAAGATGATTGTTGGGCAGGACCCAACAGAGTCAGGGCCAATGGGATTTTTTCTGGTGTCCCAGTGAGCCAGTCCGACCCTGCATGCACTTGATGAGGGGGCTGATGTTAGCATAGTTATGCTATAAGCTCTGCTCAATTATCACAAGCTTTATCTCTTTCTGCAACTGCATTTTCATTTATATCATTAGGTATCATAAATATGATTTATTTACTATTGTCTATAGAAGATGTCTCAAGTAAGGAATGTGGTATGGCAGCATACCTTATCTGAGCCTCCCATCCTTACGCAGAACTGTAAAAAGGCAGCTCGCTGCATGCATAGGCCATTTCTTCCTTACATATTTGAACCCCTATAATTAAATGATAGCCTCGGGTAAAGTAGGCCTCAAGCATGCTGCCATATTGCATGCCTTCATAACCTTATTTATGTGCATTTTTACAATTAAATCCAAGATATCCATCTAAAGATGAATACCTCTAACCCCTGTTGACCTTTTTTAGGGGTTTTTATGGTTTGGGTCTATGTATCCAGCCTTAAAAACAAAGAGAAAGATAGAAAAGGAAGACGATGGTCGATCATTGCCTTCTAAATATAGTAACTCGTTTAAAAGTTGATCTCTCCGTGAATGCAGCCCTGTTAAATTTCCTAAGATTAGTAGAGAGCTAATGCTGCAGCCCAATTAATCCCTGCACTGATGGGAAAGCAGCAACAAATGGCAAAAGGATTAAAGTTTTCAACATGTTGTAATCTTTGATATTTGATCCTCACTGGAGTTCCTGTAAAACAGAATGCCTACAAATAAAAGGTCCTCCTCCTGTTCCACCTTAAAGGGAGGCACTAATCATCAAACACAAGTTGTGCATTATTATAAAAATCAATGTTGATGCAAATATAAACGAAGTCCCAAAAATGTGTCAGAGCCTTATTTCCAGAAAGAAAACTCTACTTCTTTAGGAGAAGATCATGGTTTCTTTGGTTGCTTCTTCACCAGGTATTCTTTCTTTGTTTGTCATCATTGGCCTTTGCTTAGATCATACCAAGAGAGCTAGATATCACCTACAATAAGGTTTATCCAAAAAAAAGGACTATTAGACTAATAGGAGAACTTTGGGAGGAGATTATTAGCAAAGGTGAACATATATTGGCTGATCTTTTATCCAACCCAATACCTTGTGAGCCAAATGGATGGCTACCATACATGGGCTATATGTTGTACAGCCACCTTTCTATTGCTCTGTTCATTTGGGGTGAAAGCCCAGACGATTGGAACTGTAGGGAGAGAAGAGGAGGAGTCCTCATCACTTCCTTATCTGCTGATGGACCATGCTCTGGCAGATATGATGCATCAGCAGATCACATTTTCCAAACTATACATTAACAGAAAGATATCCATGCTATAATTATCGGAAGCTTTCTGTGAAATTTGATAGGTATATGTATGGCCAGCTTAAGAAACACCTTTAAAAAAGTAAAGGAAAGCCCTGCAAGAGGAATATGTAACCAATCAGAAAGTAGCATTTTATGGCCACCCATCTGGGTGCAGACATCTGATTAGTTGCTATGGGTTCAGAGAGAAAAGAAAGAGATTTGGAGATATCTCCGGCATATTTATAAGGAAAGGATAGAAAGAACACTATGGGACAGATTCACTAAAGGACGAAATGGCTAACGCTAGCAACTTTTCGCCAGCGTAGCAACCTGCAGGGACATTGGCAATTCACTAACAGGCGCAGGCGCCAATTCGCTAGTGAACGGGACTGTTGCTAGCATTTATTCACACTCTATCACCATGCGACTTTTTGCTCTGCCAATCGATCGTCACTCCGCAAATTCAGTAAAGTGCGGATTTTACTGAACGTTACCTCTTTCGCCAGAGTTGACTTCGCCACCTCCAGGCGAAGTGCTAAAAAGCAGCTAGATCTTCCTCAATCTTCTGTCACTTACATCATATCCTGTGTGCCGAAAATTAATTAAAGTTCACGAAGGCACAAATGAACGCTCGCTATGAAATGCTAGCACAGTTGAAGTTACGGTAGCGAAAAGTCGCCAGCGTTTGACGCCCGGGATGAAGCTTCGCATTTTAGTGCATTAGCGTATTTGTAATGCATTTGTGCCCAGCCAAGTGGTGCGAAGTGGTGCGAGGGGTGCAAAGCTGACGTTCGTTAGTGAATCTGCCCCTATGTGGTGTATGTGCAGGCAGAGGTAGTGGAGGGCAGCCAGCAGCCTCTTTATGTGCAGAAAGAATGATAATTTCAGCAAGCCAAGAGAGTCTACACACAGACCACACGTAGGGGGCAAAGTGCAATACAACTAATGGAAAACACTGACGGATACAGCAAGATCCCAAGAGAGTCTTCATCTCCACACATTATTACTCTTCCCAAAACTGAGTGTTTGTTAATATGTGTTATCTACATTACGATTCCTTTGCTACCAAATATGACTATTTTTGGGTATTTAAAAACACGGTTTAGACATCCTGGTACACTGGGAACCTCTGCAACTGCTGCTATATAGAAACTAGCTTTCTGGATAACCTCTCTAATAAAATCCAACAGCAAATATTAGTAAAATAATAATAGATCCATGGTTTAAAAGTGAATCGGACACGATTCAAGACATTGGTCAGTTGTGCCTACATTCAAAAGATTCCAGTGACCTAACAACTTCAGATGAGACATATTTATTGCAATAAACCTAAATTATAAGATGTGTGAGTACACTTACAGAATGTAATTCGGAAAATTAAACCTGTGAATTACTTAGGGGCTATCCAATATTCATATCTCCATAGCGCTCTGAGTAAAAACTTCTGGAGAACATTGCTGTTCTAGCAAATGATCTTGATCATGTCATGGGGTTTTATTCCCATGGAAATGTCTTTATTGACCTGGTACCTATTAATGTGCAATACTGTATATTATAATAATAATGTCCCCTGTCCCACTGGAGCCTAAACTAGATCTCACCTTAGCAGGTGCCTCACATGATGGGTGCCAGGGCACAGCACAATTTCTGATATATATTTTATAATATAAATAAATCAAAATAACTTTTAATTGGTGGCGTGCCCAAAGAAGCACAAGTGGATAGGGAATTCACATAGACTCGGGGTTGGCCTGACTCTGGCAGCACCAATGGAACTTACTAGAAGGGTAACTGAAGTCTAGGAGGTCTAACATATCACCCCTGCAGAGACTTAACCCCAACCACTTAGTGGGAGGCAGCTGCACTGAGATGAAAAGTCAAACAAGCAGGGTTCAGGGGGATTGCGGTGAATTATGTCCCTGGTCCAAGATCTTACTGGGGCCCAGCAACTTGTCATGCTCAGATATTAGGTTTACCCTCAGCCAATGGCAGACAATTAAAATATCAAATGACCTTACATATAGTCATATAAGTGTGAGGACT
Source organism: Xenopus laevis (assembly GCF_017654675.1). NCBI lineage: Eukaryota > Metazoa > Chordata > Amphibia > Anura > Pipidae > Xenopus > Xenopus laevis. The sequence goes on along the minus strand of NC_054377.1, from coordinate 14,684,513 downwards.
GACTTCGGAAGACTGACCTGTGCAGCCAAACAGGACACAAGATTGACATTTATACTTGTTATATTATCTCCTAAGACTATTATAGTACCTTGTACTTATTAGTCAGTAATAAGCCCGTTCCTGTATTGTTTATTATTCCAGGAGCAAGGAGACAGCCAAGGTATGGAATATCAGATGAACAGTGGTCTGGCCAACTTTAGCATATCATTGCATTTGCAAAGCTTTGAGCTAGCATGGACATCAGTGGTCATTACAGGAGAACTAAACCATAAAAATTAACATGGCTAAAAATGCCATATATTATATACTGAAATTATTGCACCAATATAAAGTTTCAGCTTCTCAATAGCAGCAATGACCCAGAACCTCAAACTTATCACAGAGGGTCGCCATCTTTGAAAGTGTCTGTGACACTCACATGCTCAGTGGGCTCTGAGCAGCTGTTGAGCAGCTACACTTAAGGGTCATCACTAATTATCCAGCAGAAAACGAGGTTGGTCTGTACTGGTTTCTGTGCTGCCATGTAGTAATTATTTGAATTAATTACTAATCAGCCTTATATTGTGACATTTCTATTCTATGTGTACTGTATATTGTGAGTGGGTCCCTAAGCTCAGTAAGTCACAGCAGCACAGAACATGTGAATCAGCAGAAAAGAAGATGGGGAGCTACTTTCTTTGGAGACACAGATATTTCCTGCTAAAAGGCAGTTTTTGCCTTGGGTTGGTACAGAAGCCCAAAACATAATGTACAACATTTCTAGCCTGCTTCTTAGTTAAGCTTTAGTTCTCCTTTAATTGTAAGCTGAAAATGTTGCCTGTATTGACACCATCCACACACCGGCAAAGAAATTAGACAGTTTTAAATAAAATGTCCTTTATTGGTCCAAGGGCATTACAGCAACTTTTCAGACCATATGGTCTTGATAGAAGACCATATGGTATGAAACGTTGCTGTAATGCCCTTGGACCAATACAGGCCGTTTTATTTAAAACTGCGGGTGCTGGACTAATTTCTTTGCCAGTATTGCCAGTGGAAAGTGGCCATGGGAGGACGTGCACCCAGCCAAGGAAGGAAGTGGAAGTCATGCTGACTACTAGTCTGCACCATCCACACACCAACACACCATTCTAGAACCCTGCAACTGGTTGGGTACCCACGGAATACCCATAAATCGATCAAGTTTCGAATTTGCACGGCAACTGCCACCCTGAATGTGGCATAATACCACAATGGGTTGCATCAAGAGGTATAGCAGACCTGCTCCAAAATAATCACACTCTAATGCCATTTCAAAGCCATGGGGAGTATTTACAAAAACTATTTATTCTCATTTTTTTAAGTAAAACAAAGTCAACAACTCCCATCCATGAACTTTAAATCATCTACCAAAAATTCTTCTCGAAAAAGTCACGAAAAAACTTTTCGTCAAAATTGTGCAACTTTTTCGAATTGGCCTTTCCGATTGTCGCTGCAACAACTCGTATTTATCAGATTATCGAACGAAAATCAGTGCTGATCAGGATGTCAAGGAACATCTTCAGGGACATGTGCCATTGACTTCTACATGACCTCAACAGGTTTTCGATGGAGTATTTTCGGATTTGGATATTTTGCAGCTTTGGGGTATAATAAGTCTCTAAACATTCAAGGTTTTTCCCATTTAAAAACTCAACCAGAAAAATTTGAGCTTTAATAAATAGACCTCCAAATGTCATAATTAATGCAATTCTTACTCTGTATCTGCTAGCCACAACTTGCATCCGAAGGACAAACTCCAATTGCATTCACATTGGCTACAATTGCAGCAGACACAACATGGAGCATGTCCACAATGATGCTGAAATTCTTGAAGAAACACCGTAATGAGGGTAAGAAAACATGGCAGTTGCTCTTTGCACACTAAACTGCGTCCTTAATGGCCCTTAATGTGTTCTGTTTAAATTAGGCCAAGCGGTTCCTCCAACTTGTTGTGTAACAATATCCTCCTTCTTTCTCTGCCCTTATCCCTTTCTCTTATTGTAGCACAGCCAACGCGAAAGGTTTATCCATTTCTATCTATCCTGTAAATAAGGTACAGCATGTGTAGAACTGTAATTAAATTCAAGCGCCCGATTTATAAAACCTAAAGTTTTTTCTGGTAGAGGGGAAAACTCAAATTTTAAGAGGAAAAAAAACCTTATATGTTTAGAGACTTATTATACCCACAAGAAACACTGCTAAAAATCAAAATCCAAAAATACTTCATCTTAAACCTGTCAAGGTCATGTAGAAGTCAATGTTCCTGTATATGTTTATTGACATTGTGATCCGCGCTGGTTTTTGACTGATAAACTGATAAACATCAGTTTTCGGAGCGTCAATTGTACAATTCTAATTGACTACAAATTTGTTGTGACGTTTTCTCCGCTCTGACTTTTTCGAGAACAGTTATTGAAAAAATAGTTAAATTCATGGGTGGGAGTTAAGTCGACTTTGTTTTAGTTAATAAAAAAATTAGATAAACTGGAGTTTTAGTAAATAACTCCCTAAATGTAATGTGATTTGCTATCATTCTATTAAGACACTGGCCTTAAAATAAATTTCTGGGGTTTGTAGATTTTTTTCCGCAAATGTGTTTGGACGGTTGATCCTCTGGCTTCTCCATTTCAACACAAAGAGCCATTTAGTACCTGTTGCTGGTACTCCACATGTAATAAAAGGTGCAAAGGTTTGCCCGGTAACCCATAGTAACCAATAAAATGCTTGCTCTTAAATGGGTGAACAGTAAATGCTACATTCTTAGGTCGCTATAGGTGAGTAGACCTGTAGCAATCTCTGCATCTTTTGTTAAATAACCTTATAGGTCTTTATAGGTTTCCTGGTTTATCTGAAGATATTACCCTTAACCAGTGGCTTACCTTCATAGCACCTATACCCATCAAAAAATCTCATGCACAGCATGCACCCACAAGCCCCTATAGCCAAACCAAAACCCCCCAACCATACTCTCTCCCACCCACTGCAAATGACCACGCAGTTGGTATGTTGGATGTTTGACATGGCTGTACCCCCTTTTACCATGGACCTCTCCGCATTGTGCCACTGCCCTTAACAGAGATCAGCACAGATGAGATCAATGTTGGATGGGGGGAGGTCTGGGCCTACTGGAGCCAAATCAGGGGCTGCACATCCCCCTAGGCCCTCTGCCCCAGCCACAACCCCTCTCCACCCATTTCCCGTCCCCCCCCCACCAGTGGGTACCTACTAATTTCTTTGGGGAGGTCAGGGTGTCTCTCAAGCGGCCGTGGGGATAGGGTCTGGGATGATGGGGCCCACCAGTCCCGTCGGCCTAGTCCGACCCTGGATGAGATAAACAACCAGCACTTTTTGTAATATAACCTTCAACCAGTTCTCCATCCAAGAGCAAACTAATAATAATATTCATTCATTTAACCAGCATCGGACTGGGGGCCAGGGCCCCCATGGGCCCCCTGCCCCAGCCACCCCCCAGAGTACACCCCACCTCCTGTGTGTGGTGCTTACTTTCTCCACTTGCAGCCGCGATTGGGCGAGGGGTGAGAGATCAGGAGACAGGCAGGTCTCATTGGGCAGTGGGTCTGGGTTGCTGCTGCCCATGAAGGCCAGGGCCACCCTGTATTTAACCAGTAACCTTCTATGAGGGACTGTATAAAATGTGTTACCAATTTCTAAGTAGATCATGCCCATTGGCCAAGTATAAAGTGCTGTTTCTTCATGTGATAATAGGAGATACACTGAATGGTAGAAGGTGATGGACAGTTGTCTTATTTCAACCATGTATCTTTGTATCATAAATAACACATGGGGAGCTATGTATATTATGAAGCAGTTTTCTGCTCAGAATTCTTCGCAGGTATCTTGTATTTTCCACTTGCCATCGATCTGCGCTTTCCAGCAATTAATTATCACACCTGCTGATATTTTCTGCCACAAATTACCGACTGATCTACACTGAAATACCATGAAATATTGACCACTTGGCCTAATGATTACATTAGAAACTGACATATATTGATAGGGGACAAACAAGAGCAGGACAATCGCCTTACACTTGGGAAACATAAACACGCCGGGATCGGATCATTGACATCACGGATCAATATGTGCATGGGCTTCAACTGTTACAGTCCTCCAGATGGATTTATAGTTGTTGTTACTGCTTCTCTTTATATGGTGCTTTATTTTATGGTTGTGTTTGTGTGTGATTATGGTTTTACCAAGCTTGTCCCTTTAAGGATCTACTCTATAAAAGTAGAAGAAAATGTTTCACTCTACTGGTCTGCGGTGGGATCATTGAACAAAATATAAGGATTGGATTTGACTTGGCCTTATAGAACCAAGTACAGCCATCACTCTACTCTTGGTATACCATATCGCAAGCATGACTTCCCTTGTTGACTTTGAGGAACCCATCAAAGATTGTCATAGAAGTTCCTATTAAAGATTACTGCCATGCCAACAAGGTGAGGGCTAATTCGATGCTCAGGTTTCTCTTTCAGTTGGTTTGGTTCATCATCTAAGCTGTCCCCATGCAATGGCAGATCGGGTCACGTGCTTCATCATTCAACCAATGCTCTTTAAAATGATAAACTGAACACTATATGCAACTTGGCTTGCTACTTTAAGCAGAGTGTAGATAGTACAGATATGGGATTCGTTATCTGGAAACCCATTATCCTGAAAGCTTCAAATTATGGGAAGGCCATCTCCCACAGACTTCATTTTAATCAAATAACTAAAGAGTTCCTTGTTCTCTGTAATAATAATATAGTAGCTTGTACTTGAAAATTATATTGTTGTAGACTTAAGGTATGGTGATCCAAATTATGGAAAGACCCCTATCCAGAAAACCCCAGGTCCTGAGCATTCTGGATAACAGGTGCCACAACTGTAATTCATATCTACGTTGTCAGCATCAAATATTCAGGAACCAGTTTATACCTCCTTCCCAATTCTATGAGTAAGCCCACCTATCCACTTTATATACAGTGCTAGACAAGGTCAGACTGGGGGGTCTCGGCCCACTGGGGCTGCTGCCTCAGGGCCCCCACCCAATCACAAGCTCTTCCAAATATCGCCAGCCAATGGCTTTCTCCCCCTCCGCTTGTGCCACTTACCTTTTTACCTACCCCCATTTTGTGGGAGGGGTTAGGGCTGGAGCAGCTATGGTTCTTGCCAGGGAGCTGGAGCGGTTCTGGGTCGGTAGGGCCCACCAGGTTTTTTTCCAGTTTCCCACTGTCCTAGTCTGATCCTGATGCTGGATATGTACATGAAATTCTTGCTTGGAAATATGGCATACATGCTGGGATACAAGTATATCTAGTTTATTGTATGTACGCCTACTGGTCTTTTGGGGATTCCTTGTTCCTTAACTTTCTCTCACAATGGGGTTGATGCTGTTTTCCTAAAGTACTTTTATTTTAAAGACAAACCTTAAAGGAAAACTATACCCCCAAAATGAATACTTAAGCAACAGATAGTTTATATCAAATTGAATGACATATTAAAGAATCTTACCAAACTGGAATATATATTTACATAAATATTGCCCTTTTACATCTCTTGCCTTGAACCACCATTTCGTGACTCTATCTGTGCTGCCTCAGAGATCACCTGACCAGAAATACTACAACACTAACTGTAACAGGAAGAAGTGAGGAAGCAAAAGACACAACTCTGTCTGTTAATTGGCTCATGTGACCTTACATGTGGTTTGTATGTGTGCACAGTGAATCGTACGATCTCAGGGGGCGGCCCTTATTTTTTAAAATGGAAATTTTCTATTTATGATTACCCAATGGCACATACTACTAAAAAAGTATATTATTATGATAATGGTTCATTTACATGAAGCAGGGTTTTACACATGAGCGGTTTTACTCAGTATCTTTTAATAGAGACCTACATTGTTTGGGGGGTATAGTTTTCCTTTAAGATGCTTTAATATGGATTTAACATCTCACAGCCATTGAAAGAGATTTTATCTGGCCATAGACTTGGTCTGCAACTGATTTGGTCACCCCTGGTATAATAGGAGCCTAGGTAGACCTGTTGGAAGGTCCAACAGGATTTTCTAAAACACTTGATAGATTTATTGCCAAATTTCTGCTGGATATTGGTCAGAAAGACCACCAGGAAGCCAGTAAACTTCTGACTTGGTGTGGAGAAGCGAGACTGGCTTTTCTTTAACTGTAAATTTGTGTCATACAATTTTCATTGAGCTCTTAGCCCCAGCATTTGATGAAAAAGGAAGCGTGATGATGGCGGAGCAGTGACTTATGGGGGTTATGAAATTTGGGGGGGGGGTGTTTGTGCCTGATGCCGGGAAGTGTTTTGACATCAGAGGTGGTTTTTGTTCAGATTATCGTCAAAACCGAACAGCTGGCAACCCTATTTGAGGTAGTAGAGGAAATCTGCAGTCAGTGTTATAATCAGCTACTTCTGTTGTCACAACTAGTCAATTATAATTATTATTTATCATCTTTGTCTTTTAGAAATGTCAATTTAGGTTTGAGGGTCACTTATCAGCAGCTTCATCATCTTCTAAGACAAAATGGCAATTAAAAAGTGGTGGCCATGAACTACTCCTGGGTTAAATATCGCTACATCAAACAATTTGGCCCTAAAGAAGCAGATTGGCACAATAACTATGCACAGTCAGGGAGAAAAAAATGGCCACTGAAGTGTGATTTACACAACCTCAGGGTGAAGCCTCCTTGTTCATGAGCTATATATAGCACTGTCACATTAAAGAACGCTTGTCAGCCCAAATTAATTTACGGGAGCAGCAGCGTTGTCATTGGATGTGGGCTAGAGGCCTTGCACAGTAATGTTAATAGAAAGCTAGAATAACAAGTAATGTGCCTAATCATATCATATAAATATTGTCACTGATTTAATAGCTCCACTGAATATGCGACTAATGAGCTGCGGGGTAGCTGTTGTTAGAGCCTTAAAGTTGATTGCAATCAGTGCACTATTCTATAAGCACGCGTATCCCCTGTACAAAACCACTGCACATATGACTCCGTAGCATGAGTACGCCCGAGACATGCAAGCCATTAGGGTGCTGCCACTTATGAGCCGCACGGCCCAAGTGATGGTAACAAGGACATGATGATGTGCAAACGTCTCAGTGATGCCGACTATTCAGCAACATGACAGGCAGATCAGGGAGGATTAACGTCTATGTGTGATACCGGCTCAGTTGGTTTTGCTGCAGAAAGTTCATTGAGATTGTATTTCTCTATCTGTCTGTCTATATTGATGAACTGACTTTTCCCTTCTTCACCATCCAAAAAAAAAACATGCGGATTTTTTGCATGTTTCACCCTGCCTTGCATGTGATAACCCTTATATCTTATTATCTAATTTGTGTTTAGGGTGGCCACCTTCTGATAAGAATCATAAGGACCAGGCTGTGGTGGGTGGTGATAAAAGGGGCAGTAAGGTGATGTAAAGGGGTGTGGTGATGGCTCAAGGAGCCAATGACATAATTGGTGGACTGTGGATACTGTAGATTCTGCAAGGAACAGGGAAGACAAGGGGTAAGACCGATGTAAAATTGGGTGGATTGGGGCTTCATTGGGTGGGTCAGTGTCAGAATCTATCTATTCATCTATCATCCATCCATTATCTATCTATCTATCTATCTATCTATCTATCTATCTATCTATCTATCTATCTAGCCATCCATCCATGTAAAGGGGTGGGGTGATGCCGCAAGGAGTCAATAACATAATGGGTGGACTGTGGGTGGATTCTGCAAGGAACAGGGAAGGGGTAAAACTGATGTAAAATTGGGTGGATTGGGGCTTCATTGGTTGGGTCAGTGTCAGAATCTATCTATTCATCTATCATCCATCCATTCATCCATTATCTATCTATCTATCTATCTATCTATCTATCTATCTATCTATCTATCTACTCATCAATCCATGATCCATCTATCTATCTATCTATCTATCTATCTATCTATTATCTATCCATGTATCCATCTAACTATCTATCTATCTATCTATCTATCCATCCATCCATCCATCGATGTAAAGGGGATGGGGTGATGGTGCAAGGAGCCAATAACATAATGAGTGGACTGTGGGTGGATTCTACAAGGAACCCTAACAACAAGAGGTAAGACTGATGTAAAATTGGGTGGATTGTGGCTTCATTGTGTGGGTCAGTGTCAGAGTCTATCTATTCATCTGTCATCCATACATTCTTTATCTATGTATTTATCTTTCATTGATCTATCAATCTATCTGTATATCTATATATCTATCTAGCTATACATCCATGATCTATCTATCTATCTATCTATCTATCTATCTATCTATCTATCATCTATCTATCTATCTATCTATCTATCTATTTTTCTTGGTGCCTGAATATTTGCTCATCTGCCTTTCTTGATAAAAATTACTACTGCCACAGAATTTGAGATTTACAGGCAATTTTTTTCTAGATGATACAGTGCGAATATGACAAATCTGGTTTTGTTTGGGCAAGTAGCTGGGACTTGTGAATTAAGCAGTAAGTAAGGTCCTTCCATTGAAGGTATCATGTTGAAAGTAAGAGGCAAAAGCTTTGGCTGGAACAGATGGAGACACTCGCAGGCTTTCCACTCAGGCCTCTAATGTATTCTGCGTAGTTGATGAAATGGGCAAAGAATTGATTATCTCCACCACAATCTATAGCAATAAAAACAGTGAAATACTGTACCATTGTCACGTTAATGACTCCATTTTTCATACGACTTACTTGTTGAGAGAGGCTAATCCTTATGTTTATGGCTTGCCGCTTCATTTTTTCGCTTACAGCTCTTGAAGTGAATAAGTGAATTATAATGAGGACTTTCCCCCATAGCTCCCCATCTGTGTTAGTGTTCATCTCTGCTTTTCTTGTGGCACACAGCTTAATGTGCCTTGAAAATATATACAGTGGGGGTCATTTATCAAGGAAGCACAGGGATTGAACAGAAGACTTTTGCTTTCTGCTGTGAGATGTCAGCACGGTGGCTGAGTCTCTGTATCCATGTGGGACATCTGCTATATGAACAGGACTCATACTCATACCTGCCCGTTTATTTTGGTTAATTTTTCAGGGGCTAGACAAAAGTTTGGGAGCCCATATAGGCTTATATACATACCACTTATATAGTACCCCCACCCCCCTGCTGACCAGGACCTGCACATCCACCCCCAGCTGGCTAAATAGGCAGGTCCCAAGAGGAGACAGGAGGAACATAAGAGGGTGTTGGAGGGGTGGGAGTTAGCCAAGAAAATGAGAGTGGTGGACCCTTAAGTTGGATGACCTGGTGGGCCCTGAACCCATAGGCCGACACTGCTTTCTTATATGAGTCTCTGCCAAGCACAGTCAGAAACTCATGCTTTGAAGGGAACAACTCTTTGCAGTCTATTTTAGGAGCGCAATTAATTGTCTTTATGACTGACTGGGGAAAAATTATTGGGGAGAAAGGTCTACTTTGTACCTATGGCAAGCGGTAAGGATACACCACTCCTGCACCCACCTGCAGACATTATAATCATTCCCTTATCAGTATCTTTCCTAAGCTACTTACACTTAAATGTTCAGGATTTTTATTGGCTCCTCCAAAGTCAGTAGCTTATCTACCTGGACACTCAGGTCTGCCTGCCCAACAGATACCTGGCTGAAAGTAATACAGCTATCTATCAGGCAGGTTTGAAAACTCCCACCAACATTGACCCTTGCCCTTCAAATCACCATAGGCTTGCAGTATGATCAGCTCGATCTGGTCCAGTGCATGGGTGGCCAGATGAAGCAAAGATCCATTCATGTGGTAATGTCACCTAGAGAGTCATAGTTGTGTCTTTATTTAACTGCAGAGCATCTCACTGGGTTGAGGACAGGCAGTTTGATTCACTGTCAACACCATGCAACATGTTTCTCACTATGGTAAGAATGTAAACCTACAGGGCAAGAACGGAGATGCCAAGAAGTCACAAAGGTCTGCAGAAGGAAAGGGAAGACGTCTGTGTGACATTTGTATGTAGTAGGTAATGAATGTCAGTACTGGGGGTGGAGGAAGCAGGAGGGTGGCTATTGTGTTGGCTGGGGGAATGGCTTAGTCCACCTCTACAATACTGGGGATGACTATAGGCTTGAAACAGAAGTTATATATGGGAAATTAAACAAGAGTGCATCAATCCTTTGGGACAATCAGGGTTGCTACATTTTATGACATTTACACTTTTCACCTTGGGACCGTGACTAATATCTATGACTTTCATACTGAAGGAGTGACATCGGAAGACCTTCAATGCACATGTGGATTAGTGCTAAAAACCAGTAGCTTGTAAGGCCACAACTGGTTCTGGTTGCAATTTTAACAGTGACACACATGACAATGGTCCACTGTGGTCCACAATTTAGGTTAAGTACATGTTACAGCCATTACACAATTTATGGGATCATTTCTGACCACTAGCACAGCCCCTCCAGTCAGTTGCACGAAAAAAAAATCATTAAATGTATAATTGTGTCAAAGAAAAATCATTAAATGTATAATTGTCTCAAGAGGCGTTCGCCACATAGTACTTACTACCTCCTGTTGTGCCTATTGATGTAAGGAAAGACTGGAGTTACCGCCACATCCACACCAGGTTCCCACATTGCTCTGCATCAATTGCCCAGCGTTGTTGCACTGGAAGAACAGGGCGTACATATTGCTTGCACACCGAATGCCAGACATGACGTCAACTGGAATTTTCAGCACAATTTCATCCTCGTTGCGTCAAAGTGCAGGTGCACTGTGGGGATTGCACTTACTGTAAATTTGTACTTTGCTCAGTGCACTTGCAATTTTTTACCTATATTGTGGCATAGTCATGGGGCAATTGCAACCCAGAACACAGGTACGTATGGCAACTCTATTTCAGGAGACATATTGCTATACAGCATAAACTAAGACTGCAACCTACTTTTAAGTTCAAAATGCAATTTTGTGTGCAGATTGCTGTGTTTTTTTTATCCATAATGCAGCATGTTTCCCATAATCCCAGCATAATTGTGGCCATGTTGCATCCTCAACAATTACACCCTATGCACCAAAATGGGCACAATGACTCTTGCATTTTGACACAAATGAAGTTGTGGCTAGCATTTTGTGCATTTCCATTTAAAACGGCATTTGTATCCGATTCACCGGTGGCAAGTCTGGTGTGCCATTGATGCAACCTCTGTGAGAAACCTGGAGCTACCCCCAGGTCCAGGGTGGAGATAGTTCTAGGGTTCCCCACTGTCAACATGGGCAGTTACAGCAGAAGAGCCAGGTAGATATCATGTAGAAGTGCAAGAGGGTGTTTGGGTGCAAGGACCTTAGAGATTGTATCAATATGCTCTTTCCATTGTGTCCATTTTAGAGCATTGGCACCACCTGGTGAGTTCATTAATGGCTCCTGCTGTTTTATTAATACTGTCCCATTAGTAGATCCAGGCATAAGAATGTGCGCTAGTGAGTGTCATTGTTCTGGCCAGCCTAGGTTTACATAAATATTCTCTTCACTGAGGACAGCCTCTTTCATGTCAATCTATTTTCACAAATCTTAGAGTCTGAAACAGAAAAGCTCTAGGAGGAAAATAAATAAATAAATAAATAAATAAACGCAATCTCCCTGAACTTGGTATTTGGGTCACGTAGGCATCTCGCTTTGAATGTGATATCGCACTTATTGATTCCTGTGCTAAGGGTGTCAGAACAAAAAGACAAACAATCCAGCAGAAACTATGGTAATTCCAGCCTCAGATAAAAACCTGTTCACAGATTCCTCCGTCTTTGTTATATCCGTGTCCTGTGGGATCCCAAGCTGGAAGAGATGACTCAAGGCTAGTGATGCTTCAAATGAGCGGGGTTCCTGGAGACTCGACGTAGTATTTTAGGAGTAGGCTGCAAACTTGAGAAAATAAACAATAAGCATTTGTTTGTTTGTTTGTTTTTTGTTCTTGTGTTCTGGGGCAATGTGCCAACCAAGATGTTTGACTTCCACATACAGCTTAAGCTGCAGAGTCTTTTCCCTGATCAACAAAGGCAAGTTATGATAGCAACAGCCTACAGAGCTCAAAGTCTTACAAAAGTCATTGCTAATAAATTAAGAGGGAAATCACCTTCCCCAAGTGTAGATGCAGGAACCATTAACTTGGATACATTTTTTACAAGTGGGATGGCTATTAAAGCAACAGCCATATATATACCTATGTTTTATTTAAAGCCCTTATATGAAGACTTCTCTATTCTTGAATACAAAACCAGAACTTGGGTTCCATCAATGTCTACAAATAACGAAGCTACCCCTTACTACACATCAAGTTAGATCCATATAACTACTCATGGTGGCCTAACTATTTCATGGTAATATATTTCTGGTTAAATCAAGAGCACTCTAGAGAGCTTGTCCTGCCACATGACTTTGTGAGTAAGTGGCTTGAGAAAGGGAGTAGTATTCTCCCAAAACATCTGTTTGTGTAACCAGTGGTTGAATAAATGTATTTGATGCAGGATTACTGCTCCTAAGTGTTTCCTTTCAATCTTAGATTGCTCTATAGGAGCGATAGGTTAGCGGCCAGCACCAAGGCTAATATCAGACTGAATGATGTGAAGTCTAGTTTGGGTGAGTATATTGATGGTGATTCTTAAGAATCTCTTCTGTTTGGGTCTTCAGGAAAAATGGCGTATTGAGATTTTGTCCATCTGCCTTGTCCGTTTCCTACTTCCTCAAATCTATTTCCAATGAACGAAGTCTTCTCATAATGGGCCAGATGCAATTCAATGTGAATAAATTATTTCATAGTTTATCACACTGCAATAGAATCTGTTGTAAGATTGGAATTGACTTAGGAAATAACGTTTTTTTCTCATCCGATTAAATATTGCCCAATTATATCCAAAATAAGTCATCTTCATTCTGGTTGTTCTAGTTTGTGCTTCATGGGGAAGGTCAGGTTTGATATGACCTCGGATCCATTTGCTTTGAGACATAGAAGTCTAAGTAGTAGGCATTAATACCTGTCCTGCCCTGATTCTTCATTGTCTACCTTTCACAACCATAAAGTGTTACAGACAACACCCTAAATACAAATCATGTAGAAGTCAATGGAAGTTACTGTATATCAGCAAAATTCAAGCTATTTTTCAAGCTGAGTTTCGTGGATTTATTTGAAAATTGGCAGGCTCATTAAAAATGATGGGTAGAATGTGATTTCACTGCTTTCATATTTCAACCCAATGAAATGAAATTATTTAGATCCAAGTTTTTTATAAATAAGCACACATTTTTCAAGCTGTTTCAACATGAAAATTCAGTTTTTGGAAAATCGGTCCAAATTATCCCTTTTCTCATGATTTTTTGGAATATTGTGGACAGGTTCTTATATTAAAGGGGTAATGTAGTATCAATCTCATGAATCACATGAAATCTTGTTTTTTTATTATTTTGCTATTTTTTTCCTTCTTTTTGATTTTTTATGTTTTTGCACTGATTTTCCAATTTATCGTTTTGTTTATTCTAATTTTTAATACCCAAGTACCTGTACTATTTTTTTAAGTAATTTAATTACAAAGTAATTTATTACAAAGTTAAACAGAATAAAAAAATCTATAGACATATTACACCTAAAATATTACATATTGAAAGTGCACTTTGAGGTGAACTTTGCTTTAAACAATATGAAGAAGAGAGGCATCTCTAGAAATAGATACCACTTTTTACATATTGTCTGTCATCATGTCTGAAATAGCGAAGCAAAGGTCAGATGGGACGAACAAACATAAAACATTCAAGAGATAGTGGAACGGTCCAGTAGAAAGGCAGTGGGTCTTTCAACAATTGGAGGCCTAAAGGACAAAGTTCCTACGCTGCTAAATGTGGTTGGCTTTATCTGTGTCTCTTTATGGCCTTAGATAGATTTATCAAAGGTTAAATTGTGTTTCCTATTAAAATTTTGGATTTTTCTTATATGGCAAAGTTTAATTCACATTCATTAAATATTTTTACAAATTTTCAAGACTTTTCTCCAAAGTTGGTCAATGGTTTCCCACCTGCCTGTATAGGGCTTACCATCAAAACCATTTACCAGCAAATGGGCAAGTCTGCTCCAAATTCCTTGGCAGACCAAGGTGAAAAATCATGAAAAGTTTTTCAGATCATGGGAAAAATTGTCAGTAATGTTTTTACATCTTTTCTCTCAATTTCATTCTCCATTTCTTCTCTCGATATTTTTTATTCTGGTGAAAAATATTTTTTCCTTGACCCCTAGGTATTTTGTTATTGATGATTTATAGGGGCTGATTTATCAAGGATCGAATTTAGAGAGTTTAAGGGAGTTTATAAAAACTCCCATAAACTCGGAATCCGGAAAAAAACCGACCAATTGAAATTCATTTAAAAATTAAATTTTTTAAAATTCGGGTGAATAGAATCAACCTGCAAACTCACCAAAAAAAAAAAAACAATAGGCTAAAACACCAATTCAGCAGGTTTTTAATGGCGAATAGACAAATTCAAATTCTTAAAGGCAGAGTACATGATAAATTTCGAATTTTGAATTTTTTTTCAAAAAAATTTGGATTATTCCCTAGTCGAATTACACTAAAATAAACACGAAATTCAAATTTAAAAATCATAATTTTCAGAAGTTATGAGGGGGAGCTGGAGTGGTATCCGTGGGCTCAACATCTGGAGACTTTGCACCTTAGAGGTACTGTGCACTGATTTGAATTTACTATCTGCCCAGACCTAGTCAGACCTGTCTACTTTTCTATTTTTCTTGTTTCTTAAACTAACATACAAAAACTTCTTCTACTTCCATTAGGACTCAATGTTTCGTTATTGCAATATACATTTTCAGGATTTGTTGCATAAGTGTTGGTTGAGCTAATTTAAGAGTTCTGTTTAAACTGTGCAACATCTGTAACAGTCAACTGAATAATTTCTTACACCACTGTTGTACTGTTATCTTTCCTTGGAAGTGAAGATCAATGAAAAGTTGAATTACAAAAAAAAAAAATCGTAATTTTCAATTCGACCCTTTATAAACCTGCCCCTAAATGTAGGATTTCTATTGATTGAAACAAAAAAGAACCATTAAAAATGTTACGGTAACAAAATGCATGCATTTGTGCTGAATATTTAATCATTCACCATAGACAACGTGAAACGTAATATTTATACCAAATTTGAGAATTGCATCCCCTTTCTTGGCTGCTGGATTATTATTACTCTAGGGTTGGATCACATTTTTGCAATTGCTATTTTCTTCTCTGTGCTCAGGTTTTTTTTTTGATGATTTATTTAAAAAAATAGAAAACTGAAAAATTATGAAAAAAAATCCAAGCAAAGAAAAAAGTTCAATGCAAAAAAAGTTGATTGTGATAAAGAAAACACCCACTGTTTTTTTTTTACATTGATAAACCCAATCCCATGGCTCAAATTATAATAAATCAGCCCCTAAGTGATCCCTTTTAAATTAATAAGAAATGGTTTGGAAACTCTTTGATCTTTATCTACGTTTCTCTGTTTTGTGAGTTGTTGACTCTTTTCGTCTTTCTGTTTTCTGGTTCCTGTTATTCTATAAAATCAGCAGTACTTGATCAAGTGAGCGATCCAATTACCAGTTTGGGGCCAAAAAGGGATTTATATATGATTTTCTCTTTTTTTTTGGAAGCGGAATTGGCAGCTAGAATGTGGGAGTGTGTTTGTTTTATTCTCATTTTACTAGGAGAGAATTTAGCAGGGTTTAACTTACTGAACTTTACTTTTTTTTTTATTTATTTTTTTTAAAATCAATTTACTGTGTAACTGTGTAACAAGTACTGGGGTCACTCCAGAACCACAAAGGAATGAACGTTTAATTATATTAAAGCTAATTGCAATGAATGCTGAAAATTGGAATATTCTTATAATATTCAATCAAATTCTTATTGCTTCCCACTGTCATATTCCGCACATCACGATCTAGGTCTAAAAGCCACACAGCCGAACTACAAATTTCCCAGCATCCTCCTGTGTTGCATGGTCTTACATAATGTATTATGGTGTGGGAGCCGGTTGATGGTGATAGATGCATTCCAATAAAATTTTTGATATCTTTAATAGGTTTTAGTGACTTGCAACTTTTGAATGCCATACACTGATAGGGTATCAAAATAATCTGAGGGCTAACTGCTATTGTTCTGTTCATTTGAGAGGCTGCTGCTACTCTTCAATTCCTTATCTGCCATTGCACCAGGAACCTGCCAATCAGGTCCATGAGCAGCAAACAACATGGCAAACAACATGGCAAACAACATTTTTGTAGGCAGTTTTGGTTTGTTCTCCTATATACACCTTAGGGCAGAGACACACGTGAAGATTCGGGGAGATTAGTCGCCAAATTGCCTCTTCTTTGAGCAACTAATCTCCCTGAACTGCCTTCCCGTCGGCTAGAATCGAAATCACCGGCAGTCACTCGGAGCACTTCATTTTCCGAAGTCACCCCTTGTGAGGCATCTTCGGACAACTTCGGAAAATGAAGTGCACCAATTGCCATCCCGCCGACGATCTAGATTCTAGCCGGCGGGAAGGCAGTTCGGAGGGAAAAGTTGCCCGAAGAAGAGGCGATTTGTCGTCGGCCAATGAATCTCCACGTGTGCCTCTGCCTTTACAGTTCATGTATTTTCAAATGATTAGCCTTGCTATTTAGCCTATTTCTGTTCGGTGAAGGTAAATGCTATCCAGTTGTCAGGGTCACTGACCCCATGAGTAAAATAAATAATGAACTGTGAGGATTTCATTATCTTGATTTCCTTATTTTGCGCTGCTTATCTTTCTATTCATCTCCGGTAATTAAGCCAATCAGATTTATTCTCTGGACTACTCTCAGCAATGAATGGGGGGTTCAGTGGAAAGCGTTTGATTGGCAGCAAAAGAATCACCAGCAGTAATGGGAACCCTGAGCAGCTGCACCATTCAGGTTTCCATGCACATCATAGACCCTCAGTTTCCAAGAATAACATAACAAGAAGCATTTATTGACACGTGCTATTATCACTTTAAGCTTATGCATACACTAAATAGCCAACCCTACAATGATAAATAACATTTCCTAGTATTTTTAGAACTCGTTAACAATTTTTTTGTTTTGTTTTTGGAACTTCCCAAAATCTGGACAGTGAGAAAACTATTCCTTTAAAATCTTTGGTAAAAGGCAATATTGGAAGTTTTGGTATTAACCGTTCAATTCGGTGTTCCTTTTTTTTTGAATTTTTTAAACATCCGTGTACAGAAAACAAAATAAAACATCCTTTTTTCTTTTTTTTTTTGCTTTCCAAAATCTCCCGGTGGCTTTTCTGTAATGTATGTTTTCATCTCGGTTGTTTTAAGATATCTGAGCGAAGATGGGAAAAGAAAATCTATGAAGCAGAAAAGTTCTTCAAAGGAAAGCAAAGTCAGCCCACATACATTCCCATACACCTAGCTTCCAATGTGTCCCCAGAGGTTTTTTATGGCTCTGATGCACTCCAGGTAAGAAATGGTTTGCTCTTCTCCAAGTTCTCTCATTAATTACATTTATTTTATTTTTTTTGGAGTAAACCTAAAGTAAAGTCTGAGCATTTAGATGGACTATTCCTTCCATGAATATTATCATGTAGCTTTATTTTACTGGGCATTGGCATGGCTTATATAGGCTAATGGATTCTCAATTGATTACAATAGAACTGGGCAGTTTTTCTACTTTTGTATATGACGTAGGGAGCATTTCAGCAATCCTTTGTAATTAGGCACAAGAGTGAGCCCATTGTGCTCATTTACACAGCATACATATATGTGTGTGTTTTAGTGATGTGCGGGCCAGCCCAAAACCCAGGGGTTCAGGCGACTCCTGCACCAAATCTTCGGGTCCAGCTCTTCTGCTCTCCCCACCCGCGACCTAGCACTTCCGGCACCTACATTTATAGACTTGAGCCCGCCCAGCATCTTTTGTGACATCATCACTGTGGGCTGGGAGGGATTGGGAGGGAGCAGGTTAGGATCTGGTGCGGGTCAAAAATTTCAGTGGATATCACAGTTTAGGTTGGACCTAGACCTTCGGCCAGATGTGCAGAGCTGTTTAAAAAACGTTCAACAACGTTCCCATCGGTACAAAAAAGCTAAGAGAAATTTGCACTATGAAGGAGCCAACATACAATAAACATGAAAGTTCATATGGTTATTTTAAACTGATAAACTGGTCCTAATTTGGCACAAGGGTCTTTGGGTGATGTGAGGGTTGACCTGAAACTTGTGGGACCTGTATGTTGGGTTTGTAAGAAACAGATACTGCACAAACTTAGCATCTCAAGCTGGGGAGCTTGCATTATTTATTATGGCAGTGAAAGGACAACTATCAATGTTACGTGGGGAAACACTCCCTCCTTTCCTCAACTGGTGTTACCAAATGGAAATTTAAGGTGACCATTGCTGATTCAGGTTGGATGCAGGTAAGACTGGGGATGTACACTCCTCTTCTGCTTCCAAAGATTCCCCGTCTTAGAATCAGAGGAACGGGCAGAAGTAGCGTACGGAGTGGGAGGACGCGGGTATGGGTTGGGGGCAACATTTGTGGATCAGGGTCAGTGGTGGGTTGAGTTTTATCTGACCCTCACATCACTAGTGGATAGAAAGGGGTTGACATTTTGCCCCACAGTTATATGAATGGTTGGGTGGGTCAGTCCCACTCTGTGTCTGAAGCTCTGGGAATGGGATAAGACACCCAAAAGACGTCATCATAATCTGCCTTACGGCCCCCATACACGGGCTGATAAAAGCCAGACAGAGTCTGCAGCTTGTTGGCCCGTGTGTTGGGCCATCCAACGGGCTTCCTCGAAAGTCGGGCAGATCTCGATCGGTCAGGTTAAAAACTCCTGTTGGATCGCGGCCGCATTTGTGCGTCTATGCAGTTCCGCAATCCCACCACCCGTATCGGATCCATTCTGATGCCTAGGGCCCATGTTCGGATCAGCCCGATAATGCCCACTTCAAAGGTCTGCATATCGGGGAGAGATCCGCTTGTTTGGCGACATAGCCAAATGAGCGGATCTCTACGTCTATGGCCACCTTTAGTCTATACATGCTGTATGATAGTATTTACCTCTGGGTATAAATTACCATTTCTTTTTCTGTGTAAAGTGCTCTGTATACTTGCGCCTCTTTATAAATCAATAAGCGCATACACAGATACCTAAGCAATATCTTATTTCAAGGGGAAAAATACCGAAGGGAAAATAAAAGAGTTGCAAGCGGAAATAAAAATGCACTTAGCGAAATGAAAATCTTTGAAACTGAAAAAAAAGAAATGAAAGTGAAGTTTGAAAAGAAAAAGAGATATTTATGAGATGAACGCCTCTCACCGAGCCATTTGTATACGCTTTCTGCCTGCTTTAAGTTAATTATAGGTATAACTTTTGCTTGAAAAGTACCATTTTTATTTCTTTTCGTTGCTGTCTGTGGGTGGACTTGAATGGAAGCACTTCATCTGCTGCATTTTGCCGCAACAATTATCAAAGATGAAAAAAAGAGAGATATTATGTTCTACTTTATGGATCACCAGTTCTTTTAAACGAAATGCCGACACAGCAAACGTACTCAAGGGGAAATTTAGCACAATTGTGTCTGTTTCTGAAGGGGCTTTTATACTCTTAACAGCTACAAGCCCAGACGTTAACACACACACATACAAGCTATGGAAATACACAGCACAAAAATCAAAGTTGGGGGCACCATAAGTCGCATCCATGGGAGAATCCGTGCCAGGTGCGCAGTCGGGGTACAGGGTTGCGGAGAAGGCAGTGGGATGTGCAGCCGGGGGTTCTGTCTCTTTTTAGAAGGCACCAGGACCAGCAGCATCCCGTCCACTTTCAGAACTTTTGTTTATACTATTATTTTTTGTAACAGCTTTCAGGAATTATTACAAAGGAAGGACCAACCATAGCCCAGTAGGGTTACCACGCAAACGAAATTTCACTGGCCTAGCAGGTAAAATTGCATCAAAGGCAAGGGTAGTTATTACACATTTATATACAGTACTTGCTGATACATTTGTAATACCCTTCCCTTGTTCCACCCCTGATCTCCCCCAATTCCTGCTCAGTCTTATATTTTTTGTCCTGAACCCGCAGAATCCAGCCTATGGCCCATTAATTGACATCATCTCTCTTTAAGTTACTGTTCCTCCCCTTCTACATCATTGGTAATTTGATTCACAGGTCAATACTATTCACCTGAATTTAAAAAAATCTAATTTTTTTAATACATTTTAATTGGTCTTTTTTTTTTTTTTTTAAATTTAGATTTTCAGAAGTCCGCCAAATGACTCCAAATTGATTGTAGGAGGTCCCCCGTAGGCTATAGATGGTGAATTGTCAAAGTCTAATTCTTAAAGGAATTGTATATGATAAATTTCGAATTTCGTTTTTTTTTTTTAAACTCTAATCGAATTTGGCCTATTCCCTAGTCGAATTACTCTAGAACAATGATCCCCAACCAGTATCTCGCGAGCAACATGTTACTCAGCAACCCCTTGGATGTTGCTCTCAGTGGCCTCAAAGCAGAAGCTTATTTTTGAATTCCTAGTTTTTAGGCAAGTTTTGGTTGCATAAAAACCAGGTGTACTGCCAAACAGAGCCTCCTGTAGGCTGCCAGTCCATATTGGGGCTACCAAATAGCCAATCACAGCCCTGTTTGTCATCTACAGGAATTTTTTCATGCTTTGCTCCCTAACTCTTTTTGCATTTGAATAAAAAAAGGTTGGGAACCCCTGCTCGAAATTCGAATTTAAACACACGGTTTCCTCAGACACTCCAATTCATAAAAGGATGTTAACTGGCTCCTGATAAAACTGAACCTACTATGTGCTAATTTGATAGATAGATTGATTGTAAGATTAGATTGTAAGCTCCGCTAGGGCAGGCAATGATGTATAATCTCTGCACAAGCACAGCAGAATATGTCAGCACTATATAAATGTATTCAATGTCCCTGAACCATAGCCATATAATTTAATCCAGCTGCCAGACTCTTTCTAAAACACAATTCACAGCAAAATCTCAAGGCCAATGCAATAATTCCACTTAGGGCAGATATAGTGTCCCCAGCCTATCCTGTTCCTTCTGCAATAATTCAGAATTAAATTCAGTTTCAAGATAAACACAGAGGTACAGTCAGTAAAGGTTTTCAGTTCTTCTTTTCCCCTGACACCCCTGTTTACATTTTGTGATGTTCCCTGAGACGATTCTGTTCAAATCCAGCTCTTCATTAGAAAACAAGTCAAAAGCCTGACTCCCGTTATCTTCTGCCCACAAATGGAGGTTCTGCTGACAACTATATTGTGTTTGCCGTCAAAGTGACTGACATGATATTATTGTACAATGAAATGCTAATGGCAAATGGAGATTTAAAGAAAAATTTGCTGTAATCACTTTAGTGACTGAGAGGTATGCAGTGTATTATGAAAAAGGACCAGGAAACGCTATATTTAATATTTTTATAAAAAAATACATATTTTTTTTAAAATGTGAAAAATATGGGGTTTTTTTCCAGCATTTGAAAACTTCACAGTCAAATAGTTTTCTTTTGTATTGTGGTCTATGGAAAGCAGAAAATGCCATCATACAGTGTCCAACTGAATACCTGTAAGGCTCTGCTGGGGTTTGAACTGGGAATCTCCTGGTTATTGGCTGTTTGCCTTAAACTGCTTAAAAAAAAAGTTTAAATACTTTTTTTTCCAGCATTTGAAAACTTCACAGTCAAATTGTTTTCTTTTGTATTGTGGTCTATGGAAAACAGAATTAGAGAAATGTCAGCTATACATTGTCCAACCTGTAAGGCCCTGCTGGGGTTTGAACTGGGAACCTCCTGGTTATTGGCTGTTTTGCCTTACACATTTTTCATAGAATTTGAAAACTTAACAGTCAAATTGTTTTCTTTTGTATTGTGGTCTATGGCAGAATTAGAGAAAATGCCGCCATTCAATGTCCAACTGAATACCTGTAAGGCTCTGCTGGGGTTTGAACTGGGAACCTCCTGGTTATTGGCTGTTTTGCCTTAAACTGCTTAAAAAAAGTTTAAATACAATGTTTTTTTTCTAGCATTTAAAAAACTTTACAGTCAAATAGTTTTCTTTTGTATTGTGGTCTATGAAAAGCAGAATTAGAGGCATTTCATCTATACATTGTCCAACTGAATACCTATAAGGCTCTGCTGGGATTTGAACTGGCAATATCCTGGTTATTGACTGTTTTGCCTTAAACTGCTGGGCCAGGAGATCAGCTGGCAGGTTTCTGCTGAATCTCATCTACTTACTTGATCCGTTTAATTTAGATGAATTCTACAAGGTTGCACAGAAACCAGTTCAGGCTGTAGATCAGGGGTCGGCTACTTTTTGTACCCATGAGCCACATTCAAATGTAAACAGAGTTGAGGAGCAGCACAAGCATTAAAAATGTTCTTCGAGGTGCCAAATAGTTTTTTTTATTTGTGAAGACGGGCAGTGGGGATGGGACCATGATGTAGGGGGGTGGGGCGGTGATGTCAGGGGACGGGGTGGGTGATGTGGGAGGAGGGGCAGGTGACCACGGGTGAAAAGTTCCTGTCTAGATTTCCAAATTAGGAAATCCGGACAGGACATTGAAGTGAATGACATGGCAATCAGCGATTGCCGAAATTTTCACCCGGGCAGTAGTGAGGTCAGGCCCGGACTGACAATCTGTGGGTTCTGGCAAATGCCAGAAGGGCTGCTGTATGGTTCCATAGAAAGTTACCATATAGTGGGCTGGTAGGAGGCTGTTTGGGCCTCTGTGTACTAAGAATGGCAGGGCCTATTTTGACTCCCAGTCCAGGCCTGAGTGAGGTGCAGGCCGACCTCGCACACTTATTCGCGGGTCGGGGGAATTCTGACATCACTACCGGGCAGCCCTTCCATAAACCGGGCTGTCCACGTGAAATCCGGGTGGCAACCCTAGTGCCAAATAAGGATGTGATTGGCTATTTGGCAGTCCCTATGTTAACTGGCAGCCTACGGGAGGCTCTTTTTAGCAGTACACCTGGTTTTTATACAAGCAAACTTGCCTCCAAGCTTGGAATTCAAAAATAAGGAGCTGCTTTGAGGCCACTGGGAGCAACATCCAAGGGGTTGGGGAGCAACATGTTGCTCATGAGTCACTGGTTGGGGATCACTGCTGTAGTTTATAAAAGATACAACACTCTTTGAAATCCCTGTTGGTTCCTTTGAAAAGATGATGTTATGACTTGAGGTTCTTCATCTTAGATGATGAAGAGCTGCAACCAATTAAAAGTGTATTTATGGCCAGTGCTTTTATATCGGAATGTCAGTACTGAGAAGTATCTCCATAGACAAGTGCATGGAACCAGCTGCACAGCCGAAAGTGGCTTTGAAACCGCGTAACTGACGGAGAAGCGGCTGAGAAAAAGCAGATCTCTCGTAAGCTGCGAGTGGTAATTGCGCGGGAGGATAAAAGGAGCTAATATGATATGTGACAGGATAATTTAGGAAATAAAGTAATACTAAATGCACTTTTGTCAGAGCCATTTAACAATGTTATCTGTAGCAGATGCACCTCGGAGAGATATTAATATGGATCAGCAATGGAAATAGAATTCACATTCCAGAAATAAAATGGCTCCTTAGCACATTTGTTAAATAAAGGCCACGCTCTGATTCCCATTCTGCATGTCATGAATCAAAGAGAAAGATAATAATAGGGAGCAAATAAATTCGGATCTCTTTCATCATTTTAATTGCCGCTATTAAAGCGGGTCAAGCGATCACCGTGGGCATGCCTCGGACATACGACAGGAACCAGCGACCCAGAAATAGTTTTCAGAGTCTGAATGACTTCAACTGGATATGTTTGGGCTAATAGTCTTTCTGCATATGAAGAATAAGGGAATATAAGAATGAAAAAGCACCAGATATGATTAGTATGGGACTTAAAGGGCAAGTAAAGGCAAAAAAAATAAAATCGCATTTTTACTTTCTTTAATGAAAAAGAAACCTATCTCATATATACTTAAATTTTCCCTTCATTTACTGCTGTGGATAGGAATTGTCAGACGGTCCCTAACTGCTCTGCAGGGAAACAATCATACTTATGAACAGCAGGGGGAGCCCCCACCTTACTTCTCAGCCATGCAGAACTCAAGCAGCTTTGTTTGTTTCCCTGTTTTGATCATTTATGATGATCCCTAAGCAGCCCAGACCACACTGAGTATGTGCACAGTCTTGGTCTTGCAAAGATGTTTAACAAAGTTACAAGATGGTGACCCCCTGTGGCCAACTTTGAAATTATAAATCATTTGTTTGATTAGGCTTGTGGTGCAGTAAGTTCATGTTTATGTTTAGTTTACAAAATACAGCATTTCATTTCACTCTGATTGCAAGTGTGGAAAGTGCAATTTTGGACTTAAAACAACGTTTCTTCCTCAGTTTCAGGCGCGCTGTTGCAGCCGTGAGTTGCATCCATCACAATTGCACCTAAATGAATGCGGCTGGACTTGCATTTGAATCAGGTGTGAGGTGTGTCTAGCATTTTCGGATTGGGGACGGCTTCACTTCTGTAATGCTCGTCAAAGGGATGTTTCACATTAAGGGGCAGATTTATCAGGGAATAGTTCAAATTCGACTAAAATTTGAAAAAGATTTGAAAATTTAGAATATCGAAATTTATCATGTACTGTCTCTTAAAAATTCGACTTCGACCATTCGCCATCTGAAACCTGCCGAATGGGGGACCTCTTAGAACCTATTTGGAGTCTTTGAAAAATCAAAGTTTTTTTGGGGAATCGAATTTGATCAATTGCGCTATTCCTTCGATTGGTACGATTCAAATTTGGCCGAGTAGGGACCTATTCAATTAAAAACTGACCTATTCGACCAAAAAAAAACTTCGAACCTAAACTTCATTTCGGTTGGTCTTTTTGAATTCGAATTTCGAGGCTTTTCCATTTAGAAATTCGATCCTGAAATAGGGTAGAATTACACAAGCGTCTTTAACGCGATTCCGGGGGATCCGACGAGGTGCGCCATAACGCAGGCATCACATCGGATGCGATGGAAAATAAGGTAAGCAATAGCAATGTCGGATGGTGTTGCAGCGTTCAACTGAAACAACACGACTGTCGGATGCAGACGCTGCATGCATCGTATCGTGTAGGATGAATGCTGCGACAACATCCGACATTTGTATCTTACCTTATTTTTCATCGCATCCGACTTGATACCTGCGTTTTGTCGCACCGCGTCGTATCCAGAATCCGGAATCGCTTGTGTAGTTCTACCCTTGAAATTAACTTTTAGTATGTTATAGAATGGCCAGTTCTAAGCAACTTTCCAATTGGTCTTCATTTTTTTTTATAGTTATTGAATTATTTGCCTCTTCTTCTGAATCTTTCCAGCTTTCAAATGGGGGTCACTGACCCCATATACAAAAACAAATGCTCTGTAAGGCTACAAATGTATTGTTATTGCTACTTTTTATTATTATCTCTCTATTCAGTCCCTCTCCTATTCATATTCCAGAAAATGCATGGTTGCTAGGGTAATTTGGACCCTAGCAACCAGATTGTTAAAAAAACTTGCAAACTGGAGAGCTGCTGAATAAAAAGCTAAATAACTCAAAAACCATGAATAATAAAAAATGAACACCAATTGTAAATTGTCTCAGAATTCAATAGTGTGAAACTTCATTCTGGGTAAAATGATGTAGATTTTTTCCCTCGATATTAATAAATTGCTCTCTCCGTTGCGCCCATTTTAGGGTGAATTTATAAGTAACCCTTTATATCTTTTACAAATAAGGAAAATTTTTTTTTGCATAACATTTGTTTTCCTGACCAGCTCCTGATTCCTTTCTTCGTTTGTTTGTTATTCTCCATTGATCCACCATTGATAGAAACCCAAATATACCATCAGTTCCCTGACTACAAGAAGCGTTAGATTAATCGCGGGAGTAAGATCAGTATTCACGAGAAAGACAGGACAACGGAGACTCTTGGCAGAAATAACCTTGTGTCCACAGACTGGTCATTTATTTTGATCAGAGCTGACGGATGATAACGTGCCTGAGATTATCTGGAACCAGATATGATTTAAGTGGCTCCATTAATCATAGAGTGTTTGGATACGACACTCAGCCTTTGGGGGCAAATTTACTAACCTCCGAAAATTCGCCAGCGACGGCTTTGCTCACAGCGCAACACTTCGCCAGGTGTAGATTCGCCAGGACAACATTAATTCACTAAACTCCGGTTGCGTCCAGGGCGCAAAATGATGGGGAAGTAGCGTTAGCGTTACTGCGCCAAGCAAAGCAAAGTTGCGCTAGCATTGCCTAATTTGCATATGACGGGAAGTTAAAGTAAAATGGACGTAT
The DNA here is from genome assembly GCF_017654675.1 of Xenopus laevis. Taxonomy (NCBI): domain Eukaryota; kingdom Metazoa; phylum Chordata; class Amphibia; order Anura; family Pipidae; genus Xenopus; species Xenopus laevis. The sequence continues at coordinate 14,658,055 of NC_054377.1, read as the reverse complement.
ATGTTGCAGCAAATACATTACACTACACAAGCCCGGGAAACCTTCATAAAATAAAATAAAGTTGTTATATTGACCTACACATGAGCCCAGTGTATAGTTTAGGTGCCATATGTAGGGGAGAAGCTCTTTTGCAGTCTATCACCCTGATAAAAGGAAGAGACGCCAGCGTTTTTTGGAACTTAGAAAAATGTTCAACTATTTTTTGAGGAGGTCCTATCTACTCTATTGCACTTCACATGGTCTGAGCGGATGAAGGCAAGTCTGGCGCAAGAGGTAACGTTAAAGGGATACTGTCATGGGAAAAAAACATTTTTTTCAAAATGAATCCCTTAATAGGGCTGCTCCAGCAGAATTCTGCACTGAAATCCATTTCTCAAAAGAGCAAACAGATTTTTTTTATATTCAATTTTGAAATCTGACATGGGGCTAGACATATTGTCAATTTCCCAGCTGCCCCAAGTCATGTGACTTGTGCACTGATAAACTTCAATCACTCTTTACTGCTGTACAGCAAGTTGGAGTGATATCACCTCCCTCCTTTCCCCCCCCAGCAGCCAAACAAAAGAACAATGGGAAGGTAACCAGATAGCAGCTCCCTAACACAAGATAACAGCTGCCTGGTAGATTTAAGAACAACACTCAATAGTAAAAACCCATGTCCCACTGAGACACATTCAGTTACATTGAGAAGGCAAAACAGCAGCCTGCCAGAAAGCATTTCTCTCCTAAAGTGCAGGCACAAGTCACATGACCAGGGGCAGCTGGGAAATTGACAAAATGTCTAGCCCCATGTCAGATTTCAAAATTAAATATAAAAAAATCTGTTTGCTCTTTTGAGAAATGGATTTCAGTGCAGACGTCTGCTGGAGTAGCACTATTAACTGATGCGTTTTGAAAAAAACATGTTTTCTGATGACAGGATCCCTTTAAGTAAAATCTGCATCTTAGTGAATTTGCGTAGTTACGTCCATACACCAGAGCGCAAATTCGCCTGGCGTTAGGGAGCGAAGTACCGCTAGACTCTATCTCCTTCATTTTAGGTGGCGAAGTAGGTGGTCAAAGTTTTCTTTAAAGAGACAGTACTTCGACTATCGAATGGTCAAATAGTCAAACGTTTTTTAGTTCGAATCGTTCGATTCGAAGTCGTAGTCGAAGTAGCCAATTCGATGGTCGAAGTAGCCAAAAAAATACTTCGAAGTTCGAAGTATTTTTCATTCTAATCCTTCACTCGTAGTAAAATAAATGTGCCCCTTAATAACTGGAAATCCAAGTTATGGAAAGCACCCTTAACCAGAAAACCCCAGGTCCCGAACATTCTAGTTAATAGGTCCCGTACCTGTAGTTCATAATTTCAAAAATGATTTTCCTTGTACAAGTATGGGATCTGTTATACGGAAAACCGTTCTCCAGAAAGCTCTGAATTACAGAATTACAGGATAACAGGTCCCATACCTGTATTATTATAGTCTATTGAATAGTAGGGATGCACCGTATCCACTATTTTGGATTTGGCCGAACCCCCGAATCCTTTGCAAAAGATTCAGCCGAATACAGACCAAATCCTAATTTGCATATGCAAATAAGGAGTGGGAAGGGGAAACATTTTTTACTTCCTTGTTTTGTGACAAAAAGTCTCACGATTTCCCTCCCCGCCCCTAGTTTGCATATGCAAATTAGGATTCATATTCGGTTCGGCCGGGCAGAAGGGTTGGGCTGAATCAGAATCCTGCTGAAAAAGGCCAAATCCCGAATCGAATCCTGGATTCGGTGCATCCCTATTGAATAGCCACCTCCCAGGCTGCGCTATTAATTGGGAAACACGTACAGCTCGGCATGCACAAGATTCTTGGTATATAAATAGAAATATTTTAACAAACAGGAGTGCTAGAGAACTACGGTATACAGGCATCTCAATTACATTAACAGTGTTATGCCCCAACCCACCGCAAACAATCAGAGGCTTTCAAATTACTACATGTAACCTTCATGTGACTATTAGACAAGGAAGGCCGGTATGAATGTGAAACAGTAGAATGTGACCATGTGTTTCCTTCATTTATATATTTAAAAAGCTGTAAAGAGTCAGAAAAAGAAGGCAAACAAAAACTGTCAAAAGAGAAATAACAAAGGTCAATTGGAAAATGGCTTAAAGGGATCTTGTCATCGGAAAACATGTTTTTTTCAAAACACATCCGTTAATAGTGCTACTCCAGCAAGATTCTGCACTGAAATCCATTTCTCAAAAGAGCAAACAGATTTTTTTATATTCAATTTTGAAATCTGACATGGGGCTAGACATTTTGTCAATTTCCCAGCTGCCCCTGGTCATGTGACTTGTGCCTGCACTTTAGGAGAGAAATGCTTTCTGGCAGGCTGCTGTTTTTCCTTCTCAATGTAACTGAATGTGTCTCAGTGGGACATGGGTTTTTACTATTGAATGTTGTTCTTAGATCTACCAGGCAGCTGTTATCTTGTATTAGGGAGCTGTTCCCATTGTTCTTTTGTTTGGCTGCTGGGGGGGGAAAAGGGAGGGGGTGATATCACTCCAACTTGCAGTACAGCAGTAAAGAGTGATTGAAGTTTATCAGAGCACAAGTCACATGACTGGAGGCAGCTGGGAAATTGACAATATGTCTAGCCCCATGTCAGATTTCAAAGTTGAATATAAAAAAATCTGTTTGCTCTTTTGAGAAATGGATTTCAGTGCAGAATTCTGCTGGAGCAGCGCTATTAACTGATTCATTTTGAAAAAATGTTTTTTTCCCATGACAGTATCCCTTTAAAATTTGCCATTCTATAACATACCAAAAGTTAACATAAAGGAACCACCCCTTTAAGGCCTTTAAAGCAGAGGCCAGTTGCAGTCCACATTGATTCACACACTATTTAGCGGGCCCTCGCAATGGCCTAGGAATTTTGACAAAAAGAACGCTGCATTGTGGGTAAGAACATGGCAATTTCCATCCAAACTGGGCTCTGCTTTGGTAAATAAGCTAGCTCTTCTTCAATTTTATGGTCTTTTGGGGGTTTTTTTAACGATTCTTCCCGCAGACACATTCACAGGAACACTCACTAACTGTGTTGACTTTCTGCGGTAGGGAATATTCCACACCGAGTCAGATACTTTGCAACTCTTAGCAAATAAAAACTAAAAAAAAGAGAATGTGCACTTTATGATCACTGGTGTTCCTTTTGATGCATATGGAAATGCTGTAGTCTTTTATATTCCAAATATATTCATATATATACACACGGTATGTTTTAGAGGCTACAATGCCTTTCTGGAAGGCTGCTGCACATAGGAGCACATAAAGTGCTGAAGTTCTTATCCACACACAGGTATAACTCTCCTAATGAAAAATTTATATTAAAGGAGAACTAAACCCTAACAATGAATATGGCTACAAATGCCATATTTTATATAGTGAACTTATTGCACCAGCCTAAAGTGTCAGCTTGTCAATAGCAGCAATGATCCAGGACTTCAAACTTGTCACAGGGGGTCACCATCTTGGAAAGTGTCTGTGACACTCACATGCTCAGTGGGCTCTGAGCAGCTGTTGAGAAGCTAAGCTTAGGGCTCGTCACTAATTATCCAGCAGAAAATGACGTTCCCCTGTAATATAAGCTGATGCTACAGGGCTGATTATTAAATTCTGATGCTGGTTTCTGTGCTGCCATGTAGTAATTATCTGTATTAATTACTAATCAGCCTTATATTGTGACATTTCTATTCTATGTGTACTGTATATTGTGAGTGGGTCCCTAAGCTCAGTAAGTGACAGCAGCACAGAACATGTGCAGTGAATCAGCAGAAAAGAAGATGGGGAGCTACTGGGGCATCTTTGGAGACACAGATCTTTACTGCTAAAGGGCTGTGGTTGCTTTGGGCTGTCACAGAAGCACAAAACATAATGTACAACATGTCTAGGCTGTTTCTTTGATTAAGCTTTAGTTCTCCTTTAAATAGAGAACCCAGAAAAGTAGAATATATGTTGCGAAACGCGATTGTCTGAGATGTACGTCGTACAATATTGGCAGCCAGAGGGTTAAACACACAGCACTGCAATTGAAATGAGCCCATTTACGCTCTACGACAATTATCTTGCACGACAGAATATTCATAGGTGTTACCGTGGTTACCGAATACACAGAGAATAAATGTCTTTCATTGGTTCCCAGCTCAGTTTATACTGTATATCTGATACACGCAAGGATCTGTATGTGTAAATGCAATGCACTTCATATAGCAATGAAATGAGACACACATAAGGTTTTTGTACGGGGTTTATCGAGCTGCAGGGTGAAACAAATGATGTCCACGTCCTAAAAGGGGATGTAAGTGGCAATAGTAGTGTTGTAACACCAATGCCTGGATCTGAAGTTTAGCAACATCTGAACTGGGTTCTAAGGAGGATCAAAACCCACAAAACTTATTTAGAGTGCTCCTCTGAGCACTTTTGCAGTTTTTATATTTGCTTTCGATTTATAGCTGATATTAGCAGTTTTATACTGTTTTAGCCAGGTTTAGCTCAATGGCCGTCTTTGAAGGTCACAGGGTCAGTGGTCCTAAGGGATTAACATAATAAATGGTCTTGCTACGAGTCTAATCACCCATAACAACCAATCAGCGGGTAGCAATCACTGATCCCAAAACATTTGATTGGTTGCTGTGGGTTAGTAGATCTGAGCACACAATCCTGCAACTCTTCATGCAAACATTTGCCCTAAAAGGCCTTTTCAGCTGGGCTTTCAGGCACTTCACTGGGCCCAACAGCAAGTCCCACAGTTTCCAACCTATTGCCTAAAGCTGGCCATACATACTGTACATAGATTCATCTGCCCATTTCATCCCTTCAGACTGAAGTGTATGAGGCCCACCAACAGGATAGATATCAATTGGGCAGGTTTGAACATGTTGTTGGGCAAGGAGTACTTTGGCACCCTGATTTTGCCCTCATGTAAAGGGTCTCTGTAGGCCTCAATGGATGATCTGATCGTTGACCCTATAGCCAACAATAAGATCAGCCAATGGATGGCCAAAGATGACCCATATCTGCTCATTTGGCAGCCTTGAGGATCTGGCCCTGTATGGCCGGGTATAGCTTTAGTTTTCTCAAATGTCTTTCCTTTTATCTCCACCGGAAAATGTATCCCTTCCCACTTCCAAAAAACACCCCCTTTAAGGTAGATTGTACATTTTAATAATAAATGGCAGCCTTCTAGACAACTACTCTATATATAAAGATGGCCGTTGGGAGAAGGTCTAACTTGTAGGGACAATGCGTTGGTAACAATTGTCATATTTCCTTTGCAATATGTCCATGTCTACCAGGACCACCAAGTGAGGTTAACCTTGGCATCGATAATGTTCAATCAAACATGGGGCAAGTGAATGTGATATAGAGAAGCTTCTAAAACTCACTGCCTGCATTTCAAGGGTACAATTATATAGACACAAATCGTTGCTTAAGCATCTACGTTATGGATTTTTGCAATTTGCCAGAAATCATCCTATTCTACAAAATTGTTCTGCACCGTTCCATATCTTTGTCAGTGAGTGACAGAATTATTAAAAAGCCTTTAGAATTACCCATTCGCATTTCCATCATGCTGCCAATTCTGATCTCTTTTACTTTTTCCCCATCTCCCGAGGAAAAAAAAAAAAACTAAAATAAAATGACCGTCAGAATTAGATAATGCTATCAAGTGCCTCTAAATGGAATGGGGAGTCCTCGTTCATGAAGAAAATGAAACTCACCTTAACTTATTTATTTCGCCAATCGATTCAGGTACGGTAAAGGCAGATCCGTTATACGGGGACTAGGGCAAGCGGAAATATTTATTTAGTGGAGAGAATTAGCAGAGGCAACGTGTGTAGGCATGTGTTTTATTGTCCAGCATCATTACTGTAATGTACCTTTAAGCGACAGATTTAATTCCTGGGATGCTCAGAGTTTGGCGTAAGCAATTATACTTTAAATTGTCTACATATAGGGGCCCATTTACTCAGTTCGAGTGAAGGAATAGAGGAAAAATTGTTTGAATTTCAAATGGTCGAATATGGCTACTTCGACCTTCGACTACGACCTTCGAATTGAACGATTCGAACTAAAAATCGTTCGACTATTCGACCATTCGATAGTCGAAGTACTGTCTCTTTAAAAAAATCTTCGACCCCCTAGTTCAAAGGAAGGTCCCCATAGGCTTCCTAACAATTTTGTGATCGAAGGAATATCCTTCAATCGATGGATTAAAATCCTTCGAATCGTTCGATCAAACGATTATTCCTTCGATCGTTTGATCGTAGGAATAGCGGTAAATCCTTAGACTTAGATATTTGAAGTCGAAGGATTTTACTTAGATGGTCGAATATCGAGGGTTAATTAACCCTTGATATTCGACCCTAGGTAAATGTGCCCCATAGTGTAAGACTGTGGACCCTTGGGCCCATTGGTGGACCCAATAAAATCCCCTGTATTCCCTACCTGAAGCTTGTGCAGGGCCAACTTAAGTCTGTGTCAATCTGAATTTCTCCTGGTATCCGGGTGGCCCGGTCTGATCTAGGGTTGCCATCTTTTTTTGGCAAAAACTAGTAGGGGGCAGGCCTGTGATATAGGGGGGCGGGTCAGTCACGCAGTGGGGGCAGTGATGTCGGTGGTGATGTGGAGAGGCGGATGACATCAGAGGTGTGACTGATGAAGTGGCAATCAGCAATTGGCTGATCACCATGTCCATTCACTTCAATGTCCTGTCTGGATTTCCTAATTTGGACTTTTTACCCAGGAAGCCCATCAAAAAACCGGGCTGTTCGGGTGAAATCTGGAGAGGTGGCAACCCTAGTCTGATTTTGTCTACATCATTTTTTTAAATTAAATTCTATAGATTCTGTCTACATAATTGAACGCATCAAGAAAACTACTAATGGTTCATAGAATGTTGAATTATTTGCTTAAAAATGGACTCGATGGCAGTTGGTCTTCCCATAACTCAGAGCCATCTGGATAAAAAGCTTTACCTATACCTATATATCTTTCTGTTTGTGCACCAATCTTTTCTTTGCAGCTATATGTCAGAAAGTTAAACAGTCCTTATCGAAAAGCCTTATACAACATCCAGGGGTATTTATATCTATGTTCCTGTAATGTGAATTTTTGTGCATTCCACCATAAGAAATCATCCCCATATCGGTCCGTACCAATAGAAGGGAACTGGATGGACTGAACCCATGTCAAGTGAATCCTATGGCAAGACCAAAATTAAGAAATTAATTGTACTAAATTCTGCTTTATTTTGGCTAACCAGACAGAACAATGGTATTTCCAAGTACTGACTTTGTACACACTTTGGGTGTGGTTTGGGGGATAGGGAGGCATAACAAGATTTTCCGGCGCTAGCAATAACTTCTATTTATGCTCTGGAGAGTATTTTTAGCGTGCGATCCTGGAAAATATGCCATCCAAATATTTTCCTTTACCCTATTCTAGTTCTATCATGAGCCTTGCACAATACCATTGATCAATATTAACATTTGTTGAGCTTTAAAAATATATTTTTTAAAATAAAACAATGTACATTATTACCGGTAGAGTGTATGCTCTTTTGAAAAGTGCCAGGGTCCTACTGGGCCAGACCCATTCCCTTAATCTGCCGAGCCCCAGAAAAACTGAGCCGGGTTTGCGCATGCGCAGTCTACGTCTGCATCCTCTACAAAGAAACATAATAGAGGTCATTTACACAATCCGCTATGTTTTTTGCACTTTTCACATTGGAAAATTGCTGAAGTCCTCAGCAGAGAGACCTGCATTCTCCACCATTAATACAGGAACACCTGCCTTGCACTTGTATATGCGGTGCGACTAAATGACCCCTGACGAATGCAGAGTATATAAAAAAAAAATCACATTGTTGATTATGTTTTTACCCATAATGAAACACGTCTTCCTTGAATTCCAGCTTAACTATGGTTAAAGGCAGTTTCTGCAGAAATTTATACACAAATGGGCACAGCTTGTGGCTGCCAGGGAAAGGGGTTTCATGCAATTCTGCCCCCCATATTTGCGCCTAGCTGTCGTAAATGAGCCCTAATGTGCTTTAGCCGCATTTCAAGCGTAATCTCATCAATCTTCTCTGGTATGATAATGGGCACGGGAGCTGTCTGCATTCACAGAGCATGTCCAGGAAGCCAGGCATTTGGGAAAAAGGCAATTCTTAAAATAAGCTCCTTAAATCCTTGGCTGTTTCACCACAGCAACGAGGTAACAGCTGTTGCAGTCTCTCTCTCTCTCTCTCTCTCTCTCTCAAGCAGCCCTGTATTTCTCTCTCTCTCTGTGCCGGGGAGAGACATACATTCTAAACAGAAGTGAGAATCGTTGGGGATTATTCATAAAACCACAGCAGCGCCGTTCTACTGGGAAATTTCTATTTATGTCGAAATATTTCAGCAGCGATGTTGCTGCCCGTTTTAGCTGCATTAAAACCAGGTTTAGCACCCTGTAGATTAATATATGCGAGTGCTGTCAAGGGCAACTTAGAAATCACATCCGTTGACTTGTATTGAGGTGGAATGTAATTTCTGTGACACCTTCTTTATTCATTGTTGCTGGACTACAAATCCCAGCATACTTCAACATATTATCCAGGTTAAGGCATTCTAGGAGCTGTAGTCCAACAATATCAGGGTTGCAGTTGTATTCTTAAAGCAAGATTGCACAAATGGCTTCACAATAATGCAAAATAAACCTCCAGTGAGAATCCCACCTGATCCGTGTAATTCTCGCTTCATGTTATTAGTATATGGGGGTTTAGAAGAGGTTCATCCCTTGTACAGATATGGGATCTTTTATCCAGAAAGCTCCAAATTACGGAAAGACTGTCTCCCATTCAGGGTCGGACTGGGCCAGCGGGGCACCGGGAAAAACACGGTAGGCCCCTGGGTCTTGTGGGCCCCGCCAGCCCAGATCCGCTCCCTGCCTCATCTCCCTGCCGCAACTTCCATTTATCGGGCAGGTTGCGGCAAATACAAAAGGTGAGCATGCACAGTGCCGTGGGTGGCCCGGCTCGGAAGGGGACCCGGAGTGGGGCCCAGTCCGACCCTCCCATTGTCTCCATTTCATTCAAAAAATCAAAATTTTTAAAAATGCTTTCCTATTTCTGTGTAATAATGTAATAATAAAACAGTAGCTTGTACTTGATCCCAACTAAGATATAATTAATCTTTATTGGAAGCAAAACAACACTATTGGGTTTATTTAATGTTTACATGATTTTCTAGTAGACTTAAGGTATGAAGATCCAAACTACAGAAAGATCCTTTATCCAGAAAACCACAGGTCCCAAGCATTCTGGAAAACCGGTCCCGTACCTGTATCAACTGCAGGGGTAATTGGGACCCTAGCAACCAGATGGCTGAAATTGCAAACTGGAAAGATGCTGAATAAAAAGCTAAATAACTAAAAAAAACACAAATAATAAAAAATGAAAACCAATTGCAAATTGTCTCCGAATATAACTCTCTATGTCATACTAAAAGTTAATTTAAAGGTGAACGTCCCCTTTCAAGTCAACTTTTTAAACCTCTGATGATTGGCATGTGGCAACTGCAGAGACATAAACTGTACTGTGCCCAGAACTGGAAGGAATCACCTTACACAATGACTTGTTTTACAATTTATTTTAAGGTAAAACTTCTATTTTGAAAAAAGAATTCCTAGGAAAGAGTTTTCCCTTTTGTGCTCAGCCTGAGGGAAAAGCCGTCCCTTGGCCTCCTACGAGGAAACCGTGTAAATAAGACCAACATATGACTCTTTTATGAGAGACCATAAAGATAACCATTATAAAAAAAAAACTCTGTCCTCATTCAGCCAGTTATAAACGGCAAGAAAACAATTAAATATTTAAAAATACTGCAAACGACGCCTTCCTTTTGGATTTACAGATACATCAACTCTAGTTTTCCTAGAATGAATTGAAAAAAAAAAATCTAGCTGCAGATTTAATATCATAGTCAAAGGACAGACCAATACATCATGTACCTCCAGATCTTTTAAATATTTAGATCCCGGCTCTTACTTAAATATACAGAGCTGTAAAACAAATCGGTAACCATTGTGAAAAGAACATACCACAATGTAAATGGCTAATGGGAAACTTCTTTCCTTACTGTCACTGTGTAAAGCTTTACCTTGGTATTCATACATTACGGCAGTAAATATCAATCTATAGGAGAGCCAATCAGCTTCGTGTAACCTTAGGCCACATGTCATTCTCACAGTTGGATCAAGGTAATGCCATAAGTTTGTACCGACTGCATCATAGAACATCATTAATTATGTATCTGTTAACGCTTCCCTTTTTCTAATAGGGATCGTTTATAAACCTCGGGGCAAGGTGCAAAAACGCAAAAAAACGGGGCACAAAAACCTTTTTGTTACCCTATGCTGCCCTGAAAATTTGCATAAGAAGGCTCCTTAGCAGTCATTTATGAGCACAAGCGCATTTGCAGTCAGTCATTGAGCAAAAAAAAAAAACGTATAGTTGTCTCTTGGTCAGTCCTGCCTCCTGTTCAAAATGGACTGTAGTTGCGACTATTAATGCAGGGGAACACTGGAGCTACTGCCACCTCAGAAGGTGGCAGTAGCTCCAGGGTTCCCACAGTGGCTACTGGCTAGTGATGTGCAGGTCAATACATTTTCAACCCACACCTGACTCTAACCCAACGATGTACTACCCGCACCCGACGTGCGTGTCCTTATATGTCCACACCCGTCCCCAACTCTGCCCTCACGGATTGTGTGAGAAGGGGCTGTCACATATCTATAAATAGATGCCACCTTATGTGGAAGTGGGGTACAGTTAGGTTGTGGCCCGGATCGTTTATGCTTGGGGGCCGGCTCACACATCACTAACAGTGACCTATGACAATTGATCAAACACATTCGTTGATGCCAGAAATTATGCCACCAAACTTTCTAGCATAGTTACGCCCTGCACATCACCCCTTCCTTACTAAAATTCAACTTTAATCATGGGGAAAACATTGCCTTGTCGATGAAAAAACAAGCCAACATGTGTTAGAAATACGCACAGGATTTATGGTCCTAAATGACCACTTTTGTGCTCTCAAAATGAAGCCCAAAGATTTGCATTTTCTCTTGAATACATCACTGACAACGTATGGCCATCATGGTATTTATATGGGTGAGCAGTTGGCGGTACTTGGATCCCCTGGATGACTGGCTAGCTTCTCTATAATTCAACAGCAGGAGATACTCAGTGATGTCCCCCTTATAACCGCCCTCCTGTTATTTAGACACTGTGCTGCAATACAAGTATTCAAAATATTGAAATTTAGGAAATAATTGTGTTTACTGTGCCGCCTACCTTATGCCCTGGGGTGACTTCCTTATTAAAATAAATCCATCAGACCAGTATTTGGTATGGTATTTGGTTGGAGAGCTCTACTCTTATTTTGTCTCTGCCAAGTAGTTCTTATGGAGCAGGCACATGGTAAGAACATTAAGACTCACCTGAATTGCTATACTGTACATGTGTCCATCCGAAGCCCAAGCAAGGACTTCTTGTTAGAAAGTAAAAAATGGTGGCACAGCACTCCCCAGTCAAGTACTTTGGGCTGGTGCATTTTTTATGGAAGAAGGGAACTGGCCAGGGGCATGAGACTGGGGGCCAACAAATTGGCCCCAAGTAAATAAAACTTTCCTTGTCCATTAACAGCCTTTATGCCACCCCAAATGCTTCACATCCCAAGGGACAGCCCTGTCAAAAATGGTAAGTAGGGTTTAGTTAAATACCAACCACATAAAACTCTTTCAATGCCTATAAGTATTGAGTTCAGGGACTTCTTAGAAACCAGTGCAATTTTCATATATGCTAGGCTACAACACTCTGTATGAGGACCTTGGCCAACAATCCTAAGCATGTATCATGTGATACAACTAGATCCTAGTCAGTCACTCTGGACAAAAACTATGGTCAACTGATTTCTCCCATTCGCTAGCCTAATCCCTAGCCAACAGAAAATAAGGCCATGGCTTCCTCCACTTTCTGTGGCATTGCACAGGCAATTGATTGGGTCAATGCACTGTGACTTCTCCGAATGTGTTACCGAGTTTTGTGTAATATAATCTGCTTGTCTGTAGGCTAACCCATCGGGAACTAGTCTGTGTGAGGTCAGCTTGAGAGCTGTAAATAGCATTGTGTTGCCCTTATGTTGTCATTTGTGTTCTAGTTTCCATAGACAAATAGGGACCCTTAGTGATGCCAGGTCATTTGACCTCCCTAAGGCTCAGACTGCAATTACAGTACAACATGTTCATCATCTCTGCTTTCCAAGTTCCCTCAAGCACTCATGTGATCCCTATCTGCCATAACATACAATCCACTATATTTGGATATCTGGAAATTTGTACAGAATACTCATTATAACATTTCTAATATCGTTTGACACTTAAACACAAACAGTTTGGACAGTTTAGAATTTACAAGAACTATGACTATTTAGGGCACCACTGTACAGTAATAAAGAAACAATGAAAATAAAGGAATCATCAATAGCAAACACCCATAGGGATTAATTATATTCTGCATGAAACTCCAATAAAAGATGTACAGTAGGTCAACAGCTATTGTTGCTCATCCCTATTGTGCAGAGAAACATTATGATTCACTTAACCAGTTGAGAAGTAATTACAGACAATAAAGTGGAGGATGCACTTTTGTATATTAAAAGCACATGCATTGTAAACATATCTTACAATTGGAGTCAATATTACACGATTATAGAATTTTAAAGTCATCTTAATGTGTGGGGAAAATGAGAATCTACAGGGGCAGATTTACCCCAGAGACACCTTAAACCCCCTTTGCTTTGCCACCCCTCACCACCACCCAAGCCACAAACTGTGCTTTAGCCTAGCTGTAGGACACCCAAGGCTCAGGCCTTTAATAACTGAATGTATGAAATAGCTTGGGCACTGTCACGTGTATCATGTATCAAATATCCTGCAGAGATTAAACACCAGGGAAGGAGATTAACAGCTCGCTTCTAAAAATCAATGAGAGGGAATTGACACGGGGGCTCTTTGATTGCTGCTACATGTAACAGCGATAAAAACGTTAGCCACCTGCTTCCACTCATCGTACAAGGACGATCAATATGTAAAACATACATACACACACACTGGTGCCATCTCAAGTGATAATCTGGAGTCCAAGGTGACCCACTGTGCTGCTCATACAGACAACGTAAAAAGGTTGGCAGATCCATGATAGAAGTAATCGGTAGTCAACTGACAAAATCAGATTACACAAAAGGTATATTAAGAATCATTTTCTGGCATGACCAGTTTGTCTTAGTGTTATAATGGACTTCATGAGAAAATAGGCTGAAGGCACCTTAGGCATGTTGTCATGGATGAGTGTTTTCCCTAGACTGTATGGATCAGTAGAGCTTGCTTTGTGTTCCAAAATGGAGTTCAGTGCACTGTGCCCAAATAAAAACAAAAGTTGAGAAAGACTTACTGTTTCCCAAATGATATGTAAAAAGTAGAAAATCTTTATTTAGGACATGCTAAAGCCTGACGTGTTTTGTGCCAATGGTGGGCACTTACTCATAGGCTTGCAGTGCACTGCCCCCCCCCCCCCATAAATACAGCACTGCCTGGAATCCAGCCCCCTAACTTGAGTGTCATTAAGAAGGTGGGTGCAGACTACAACAGGGCCCTATGGCATGGTGTAAGGACAGGGCTGCTTTGTGGCCACTGATGCTCCATTCTGCACCTTGCCAAGGTCTTTTTTATCTGGCACAAACTGCAGCATGCAGCCAGATCCCAGACGGAATTGATCTTAAAATGAGTACTAAGGAGCACATGGCCCCACCTAGTTGTCTAGTTAACTCACCCCTTAAACATCCAAGGAAACTTGCAAACTCACCCTGAATTGTATGGGTATGATCCAACCAGTCTCCTTCAAGCTAGCCAGATATGTCCCATGCTGCCAAAGCCAAAGATGAAGTTTCAACCTACAATCTTGGATGCGACTTGGTGTTCTTTACAACCCAAGAAACTTCATGACTTTGAAAGATGTTCATATGCTATATTTCCAAAAGTATCCCAACACTCCTTCTAAGCAGTCATAGTTTATTTAAGCCACATCCATTGTTGAAACAGGTGTAATTAAGATGTTTAGATGTTGTTGCCTGGTCAACAACATCTAAACTGGTCAACAACATTGTGTAGAGGCTCACTTTCTTTTGCCTAGGTGGGCAGCCAGAGAAAGTGCTCTCAAATTAGTTTTGTTGCCAGCTTTTCCTTAATATCCACTCTGGCAAATGTAAAACAGAACATTTTACTATATTATATCAGGTGCATGGATGCATGGATCAGAGTTAGCATATTTTTGCAGGATTTGAATAAATCTTTAAAGTTCCATTTTGGTTCATTGGAATACAAAGTCAACTTTAACGTTCTGGACAATGTTTTAACTCTCCTGTCAAGGGCTTGGTATTTGCCCAAATCCAAAACAGATTTGGTGCATTCATACCTCTACTTAGGTGCTTGGCTCACTGTTTACCTACTATTAAGAATAGGCAATCTGACTTTTATAATCATACACACAATAGCCTTCAATATTATATAATTCTAGCTGTGCCAAAGAACACCAAGCTTACATGTTGTGTTTAATGCACTTAATGTGCAAATGTTTAGCATGCTGGTATACAACTTCATCCACCTTAATTTATGACCCCCAGGGAGTCAGAAAATAAGCTAAACTTAGATGATAATGCTTATATTTCCACATAGCATTATGACTTGTATAGACTTATTTCTTTTAGAATTTACATTAAATGGCTCAAACGTTTGCCTGCATTGCCACAAAATACGGGAAATGTTGAGACAAACTCTGCAACAGACAGTAACAAACCACAAGGAATGGGGTAGCTTACAATTGACAGGAAAGTCTGCTGAAGCATCATTCCATAAATATTTGGGAGACATTATGGCTCATTGGTCTCAAACACTGGACTGATGTAGGGATGTCTGAGATTCCTATGCCAGCGCCTTAATAATTTAGACAGGTATGGTAATTCGGCTTGAAAAACTATACAGTATCCTATTAGTAAAAAACGTTCGCTTTTACTGTCATTGTCTGTAAATTTACAGTATAATTTATTTTGCAGAATGCTTGGGATCTAGGGTTTTGCTGAAAAGGGCGTTTTTTCCATAATTTGAATTTCTATACTTTAATATAGTTAAACATTAAATGAACCCAATAGGTTTGTTTGGCCACCAAAATATATTAAAATGGACTCTTTGGGACTCTGGAAGATGGTCTTCTTGTAATATCGGGATTTTCGAATAGGAGATTCCATACCTGTTCTACCATGTGATTTTGGGGATATAAATGCATTTTGGGTACAGTATAAGAGGGTATGCAAATCACTTTGGGGACATTATGATTTTGGAGCACTCTGGGCCATTCAGGAAACATTCAAATCAAGTTCTGGGTATAATGACATGAACTCTTGAGCCCACTGTAGGGCATTCAATGCATTTTGGGCATTACAGGGTGAATATTGGGTTACATGTGGTGGTGGTTTATGGATGTAAAAACACTGTTATTGCACAGGAACTCATTTTTCTCTTCCACCAGCTTAGATGTGATGAATGGACAGATAGACAAATAGACTGACGATGAGAATGCTATAATCACTGTTTATGGTATTGGTTACAATGAAAAATGATCTCATACAGGTCCTACCATTGCTGTCTCTCCAATTTTGTCATCTAAAAATCTGCAGTGATTAATATACATGTATGCTATCCAGAATGCTCTTTAACGTATCTTTCCGTAATTTGGATTTTCATACCTTAAGTCTACTATAAAATCCTTTAAACATTAGGGGGCTGATTTATTATGGGTCAATTAAAAATTCTAATTTTTTTATGGTCAAAACTATTAAAATCGAGGGAATTATCCACTGAATTTGAGGTTTTTTTAAAAAATGTAAATTAGATTTTCAAAATGTATCATACTCTGGCCCTTTAAGAATTAAATTTGACTATTCGCCACCTAAAACCTGCCGAATTACTGTTTAAGTCAATGGGAGAGGTCCAGGGATCAATTTAGAAATGTTTGCAGCCTTCTTGACATTCTAGTTTTTTTCCGGAAGGCCCTCAAATATCAGTCATCTTCTAATCAAAATAATAATAAAAACAAATATAAAGCATATGAACAGAAGACAGATTTAATGGTACAAATGTCCATACAAAATAACACCACACATGCACCAACTTTTTTCATAACCAGATATAGTCCCCAATTATATGTAATCAAAATAATTTTGAACAGAAATTTGAATATTCTAAGAACTGACCCTACTTTAGATTCCGTGCTTGATAATGGCTTTAGAGCAGTTACTAGACGTACCCTCACTATAGGAAACACTGTTGTGCCCAGTCATGTACAGAGTCCTACTACAGGTAATTGGCTTAGCACATATGGCATGTTCAAGTACGGGGCAACTCGATGCCTCACATCCGAACATGTCAAAAACGAAATACTTTGCATCTTCAAATACACACAAGAGATATAAGGTACCATTAAACATTTTATAAATTGTAACACACCGGGGCAGATTTATAAAGCTCGAGTGAAGGATTCGAATTAAAAAAACTTCGAATTTCGAAGTGTTTTTTGGGCTACTTCGACCATCGAATGGGCTACTTCGACCTTCGACTACTACTTCGACTTCAAATCGAACTAAAAATCGTTCGACTATTCGACCATTCGATAATCGAAGTACTGTCTCTTTAAGAAAAACTTCGACCCCCTACTTCGGCAGCTAAAAGCTACTGAAGTCAATGTTAGCCTATGGGGAAGGTCCCCATAGGCTTGCCTGCGTTTTTTTGATCGAAGGATTTTCCTTCGATCGTTGTATTAAAATCCTTCGAATCGTTCGATTCGAAGGATTTAATCGTTCGATCGAAGGAATAATCCTTCGATCGTTCGATTGTAGGATTAGCGCTAAATCGTTCGACTTCGAACGATTTTAGTTCCTAGTCGAATATCGAGGGTTAATTAACCCTCGATATTCGACCCTTAGTAAATCTGCCCCACCATTTGTAGTATATCTCTTGGAGTGCACAAACTGCAAAATTGGGTCAAACCTCGCATTAGGAAACATATTGGAGATATTAAAAATGAAAATTCAGACTCAAACGTGGCACGCCATTTTAATCAATGTAGTAGAGGGGACACACAAAAACTGAGGGTTGTGGGTATTGATAAACTGAGAAAAAACCGGAGGGGTGAATTATTGGATTATTTGGATATAATGGAGTCTATGGGAGACGGGCATTCCGTAATTCGGAGCTTTCTGGATAACGGGTTTTCAGATATCGGATCCCATACATGTATCACATCACGAGACGTTTGACATTGATGTTTGATGTCAAGGGTTCCCAATATTTGTTGAAAATTCAAGTACCAGAGAATTACTGCAAATCTCCTCACATTTTATTCTCTATGAGATTACTGCATTATCAGTCAACTATGGAGTCGGTGTGCCATATTTCAGAAGATAATAAACCACAATCTGCACCAGTTCCCTGTGATTTAGCACCATGCTCCTAGAAAGACATTTGGAATGGCCATTTTTAGCCATTCCATTGATAGTATCATGGGCCCCTGGACATATCTTATTTTCAGCACTTCTGGGGACTGCTTCCTATTAACAACTGTCATACCAGTGTCTTCATGTGCCTTAAATCCATCAACTACTTGTCTTGCACTTTCAAGTACTTTATTTAAAGATAGTCTGTCCTGACCCTCAGACTATTTAAACAGTCATCAGAATCTGAAGGGCTCCTGGCACCTGTTTTTTTTTTTTGCACTTTATACTGATACCAGCTGCATATAGGTAAAACCTATATCAAAGCCCAACCAGTTGTGCCTCACTCTATATGAAGAGTTGGATGGAACATGGGCTTCCACTAAGTTTTTTTTTTTAAGTCTTCTAAAAATTTTAATATATTTTGAGTGCTTGGCCAAATGCAAAAAGTATGTATTCAGTGCCACCTATTTAATGGATAATACCATTTAGAGGTACATAAACAGCATTTATTATGTATTAAATGGTCTTAAGTTTGCTACTTGTCTATTAAACATGGCAGCCAATCAGCAGTTAGCATTTATTGGGCAGCTGTTTGAAAACAAACATCTGATTGGTTGTTATGGGTTACTAGATGTTGGCACACTAAATATGTTTTATTAAATTAACCCCTCTTTACATTGCATTCATTTTTCAGTTCAGGGATATGCAGTGTGCAGGGATCCTGGAAGAAGCCCTGACTAGCTCAGGGATGCATTTACCATAGAGGCACCTGAGGGTCCATGCCTAGGGCAGCAGCACTGGGAGGTGGCCCTTAGGTGCCTCTATCATAAATAGTGCACATGAAGAGAAGAATCCCCCAGCCTACCACTGTATACTTGTGGCTTAATCTGGTTGGCGGAGCTATGGGGTGATCGAGGAGTACCCATCTCTACTGCAATCGGTGCATGGGGGCAGCACTGGACCTAAATACAGCAAAAGGATTGATCAAATGCAAGTAGATTCTGGAAAGCAACGCAACAGCATTAGGCCTAATTAAAAAGGTCATTGTTTTTTAAATCTTCCTTGTATCCCCTATGAACCAAATCAGAGACGTAATTAGAGGGGGGCGGGCCCTGGCACGGAACGTGCAGCCGGGCCCCGCCCCCCCTCCGTACGGCCGGAAACGGCCACATTTCCCTAAGAAGAGAGTGGCGCGCGAGCTGCCGGGGGGCCTGAGGGGGTGCGGGCCCTGGCCCAATCGTACCCCCTGCTCCCCCGGAAGTTGTGCCACTGAACCAAATAAAGTTCAGCTTAATTTACTAGAGACGAAAATGGTAACATTGTGCTTATAGGTACAGTAAAATCAAAAAATTAATGTGCTTTAGATTAAAATATGATTTACTGTTACCTGCACTGGTAAAACTGATCTCTTTGCTTCAGAAATGTTCATACTGTAACAGATAAGCTCTGTAGAACACCATTATATTCTATAGAGCGTATCTGCTATGTGACAAACAAGGGAAAGTTGTGCTCGCCACTAATTTTTAAAAACATTGAGGTTGTGACCACAAAATTAACATTGACAAATACAAGAGGTCCTCTGCACTTAATTCAATAATGGTTTGAGTGCAGAGGACCTCTTGTATTGTCATCTGCTATGTAAACTAAGCCTTTGAATGGCTGCCCCTGCGGCTACACAGCAGCTTATTTATATAAACTATGTTGTCTTTCTGAAGCAAACACCAGTTTTACTAGTGCAAGGCAATACTACGTTATATTGTAATTCTTTTAAAACACTTTCATTTGTTGGTGTTACTGTTACTTTAAAGGGGACCTGTCACCCAAAAAAATCCTATTTTATCACATAAGTCAAGCAAAATAAACTTTAATTACACAATAACAATTATTTGAATCTTGTTTCCTTCAGTCTGCGAATTCATAATTATAGCAAGCAGGCAGGAACCAATTTGTGGACACTGTTATTAAGGCAAGCCTTGCATCATCTCAAAATCTTGTTGCACCAGAATGGGGGACCCAATGTCCATCCCCAAGCCCCACAATAAAACAGTGAAGAGAACTGGGGAATGTGGGGAGAGCAGTGACATCTAGGAACTGCTGAATGGAAAGTGAAAGTAATTGTCTGCCCCTCCTCTATGCCTAAGGCATAGAGTGGCAGGCAATATTTGATTGACAGCTGAGATTTTTAAATGAGCTTACAAGAGCTTTGAATGCAGGATAACAACAACATCTACATCTTCATTCACTGACCTATGAATATCCACCATTACCCCCAACCAGAAGTAGACTTGGTAAACATGAATGCCAAGCCACATACATGATTCACAGAATCACACATAAATAATTTTTTTGGTAGCTTACGATGGGGGCATTTGTATTTGTTAGTAAAAAAATTGTTTAGAAAATTCAGTATAGTACTTTAAATATGTTATCAACTCAGCAAATATTTAAGTTAATTCTCAGCCATCAGTAGTGACACTGGAGAGATTTACAGCAACATACAGAAGCCACGCCAACAATACAGAGATGGAGATGAGACAGAGACATGGAAGATGTATAGTTTTGTGTAGTTAAGGAGCTTAAATGAGAATGTTTTGTTATTTTGCTAAATTGCTTGGCTTCTACCATATTACATGCTCTAAACCCAAAAGGGCTTTACAGATGTATTTAACCCTAATCCATTTTAAGATTTAGCTCTCCATTAACAAGTTATTATTTAATGACGTACAGCAGGTTTTGTTGCATATTTACAATGCCTTTTGCTTGTATCTTTCACTGTAGCACATACATCCCGGGCAAAACATTTAATGCTCATTATAAAAATGTGATATACACTGACAGATTAGTGCTTTAAAGACCCAAAAATGTATCCTGCTGTGGAACACAGCAGCCAAACGTCTACAGCCTGCCAACTTTAAATGTCAACAAACCATTAAATGTAAAAGGTCTGCAAAATAATTCTCGTTTTTGTACCTGACAAAAAGAAGAAAATCGTTTCCGACTGTGTAAAACACAGTTTTAAAAATAATGTTCAATCTGTCAACAGTAAAAGAAAAAAATAGAAACGACTCTTTCTGTATATAATGATAATTAATGTGTTTCCATGGAAATATAGTATCTATGCAAGATATATACATAAAAACATATTCACAAGGGCAATGCAAGGTAGAATTTTTGGAAGCAAAATGTTTTCATTTAGGGATGCATCAAATTATATTAAGATTCAACCAAATCCTTTGTGAAAGATTTGGCCAAATGCCAAACTGAATCTGAACACTAATTTGCATATGTAAATTAGGAAAACAAGGGGAACTTTTTTTACTTCCTTGTTTGTGTGACAAAAAGTCACGATTTTTTTGGAGTTGGATTTGGTTCAGCTAGCCACTTGGATTCAGCTGATTTTTTTTTTTACCCACAGTGCAACACATTTTTATCAATAATTCCAGTGTAATTAAAGTAAATTGCATCCACCACAATTTTTATGCAATGCACCAATATAGATGCAAATGTAGTATCCATATTAGAAAATTGTGCACAATGTGTTGGAATGGCATCAAGTCCAACAGAAACATTAATTATTAATAATTAGTGCCCAATTCACTTGGTATGAATTTGGCATTGCAGCTATTGACACAACCTGGGAATCCTGAAATTCTCAGCTGATCAGGGCCTCTTGAAATTTCTGGGTTCCCTTGCATTAATGCATGCTTTTGTGTTTGATGCAAGTTGCAAAGGGACATGTACCCTACTGAATAGTATCAATTCTAGGAATGCACTGAATCCGAGTTTCTTCTGCAGGATTCGGATTTGACTGAACCCAAGTGCCTGGCTGAACCTAATCCAAACCCTTAAAATGATGTGACTTTTGACCATGTGACAATGGAAAGTGCAAGATTCTGTTGGCGGAGGTCTAGAATTCATCTAATTTGAACTAAATGTACAGGTAAGTACTGCAGCATAGCTTGCTGTGTAGAAAAAATATTCACTTTTACATTTATACAGAAGAATAGAAGCTACCATACTGCTTAATAAAATTTTTTACATCTTGACAGTAAATATTAAAGAGAATAAAACATAATTGATTCATTCTGCTCTGCAAATTCGCTTTAGTAAAGATATAATTTAGGATCAAACTCTTATAATTTTCAAGTTAGTATTTCAGTAAGTAGTATTTATTAAATTATAATGAGAAATATAATGAAGACCCACTACTTTGGTTGCTGGGGAACACTGAATTTGGATAATTGTTTCTTCCTACTAAGGAGACCAGATCTCATCCTGAGTAGGGATGGGCGAATTTGACCCGATTCGTTTCGCCAAAAATTTGCCAACGGGCATTAAGTCTATGGGCGTCAAAAAAAAATTGTCACGCGGCGAATTTTTTGCCGTGCATCTTTTTTTTTTTCCAGACAATGCAATACAAGTCTATGGGCGTCAAATCCGCTGCGAAACAAGCCCATCCCTAATCCTGAGCTCTCTTCCAATTGGTGTGTGATTGGAACTGAGCACTGAGTGCGATATGATGTTGGTAAATGCATTTAGCAGATGTAAATAATCATTTAAAGGCTAAATTTGCATTCCTAATTAATCCGTTTATTGTCTCAACTGCTGACAGAATGGATCTGGGCCTGTATTGTCCAATTTAGCCCACTTGCACAATCAAGGGTGCACTTGGTCATTGATACCATGCACTCAGTATTCTCAATTCAGAGGAACCTACAATGTGTGTGCAATACTAGATTGACCATGGGGCTTAATTAAGAGTCACAGTCCTATGGTGAATACTCGTCCTCTAGAAATCTATCCTGTGTACACATTTTATTTATAAAGTATATAATGCATAATGCAACTTGTGGAAACAAAAGGAAAAATTAACTGTTCCCTGGGACACAAATGCTTCAGCACTAAAGGGCACATTGCTGATCATCTAACAAGCACTTACAGTATGTCCCAGAGAAAGCTGCACTCTGCTCCTAGCACTAGACGAAAAATCTGGCAAGAAGAGCAGAGTGCAACATCAGGAGTTTCAAGCCAGCTGTTGCAGCCTGTGTCTCCTGCTGCTCCCTTACTTAAGCGTCTGAATGAAAAGTAAGTTAGAGGATAGGTATAGACAAGAGAGGGGACACCTACACCTCCTCCTGACCCTCAGAGACACACCACTGTGGACACCTACTCCTCCCGACCCTCACAGACACAACGTTGTGTTGATGGGGCTAGCTCAGGTTTCTGCACTTCATGAGGGAGCAAAAATCTAGGAGCATCAGAAGGTTGTGTTCAAAGTGCAAAAAATGGCTGATTGTTGTCTTTTTTTTGTACTTTGCACACTGCCTTCTGTAGTCAATCAAAAAAAGTCAATGACCCCTAAAGTCAATTGAATCCAAACTAAAACTAAACAATTACCTAAATAACACGTCTCTTAATTGTGTCAATGACCATTATAAACATTCTAAATTTCAACTGTCTAATGGGAGTGTATTACTAATTATTATAGTTTCAACAAATGATGTATTTATGCACGCTACCGTCTCATACATAAGAATTGTAAAATATTACTCCTAATCCAAAATTCACTGGCATCGACAACGGCACAACCATCTCAGTCCAACCAAACTGGATCAGAAATTGCACTGTGCAAACGGCCAAGAGTTCACATCAAGGGCTTTAAAAGTCATGGGAACTAAAACCTAGGCTAGGCTTGCACAAGCCTTTTTTGACACCAAAGACTGTTACAACGAAATCCTGATATAAAGAAGACAACTGCTGATGTCCCTGTCATGACCCAAGCAACTGAAAGCCAAACCTCAATACTAAATTATTTGGAAACACAACCTATGATCAGCATGTACGAAGCATCTTCTTAGTATAAGTTTGTTTACCATCAGCAGTCACTTGAGAATGCAGAACAGGTTTCCACATTTTTCATTTATGGTGCCTTCCTGTTCTGATTATGTATCAGGAAGGCTTGCCATATCTTCTGTTTCTAAAGCTGTGTACAATTAATCGGGTATGCACAAGTGTAGTGCATAAATGGCAGCAACATTCCTGATGTTTAAGACATCTTTAGCCAGAGCACTGAGACATTTATATGATGATTGCATACCACTTGGAAGCCGTACTCATTTTTAGCTTGGTCTAATAATTTAGCTTACGGTAGAAAGCAACCCTTTGACATCAGACAATTTGCTTAGCTAGTGTGAATATAAAAAGACAAGATTTGGGGTGTTTATAGGATACAGAAATAAAACTTTCCCTACAAGGTTTTCCTTGTCACTGCCACCAGTGTTTGAACATATGGTATGTTATATAGACTTTCCGAACAGGCCTACAACCTTTGCTTGTACTCTCAGTTGAAAGAAAATGAAGACTCTAACAATTCATATTCATTACCACCAATGACCCACAGTTGGTGAGGCAAAACCAAACTGTAAAATGTAACAGGCACTTAAAATTAGACCAATAAAATAAAAATAGAGCGGCCTTATTCCTAAAATATAACCAAAAAATAAAAGCAACTCACACAGTCAGCCTTTTCTCTGTTATTGTAAAAACTCTTAGAGTACCAATAGTCTTATGCAAAAGATTGCTAAAGGGATTAAAAATTAGTCTAAATTAACACGTTAATTGCAATGGCTCATGTATTGTCCAGAGAAGTATGAGGGTTGCTGTATATTTGACACTTTACATGTGGCAATCTGGCTTGGTCTCTGGATTGCCAGATATAAAGTGTGTGCCAGCGATCCCCGGATCCCGTGTTTCAAGGTCTTTTTTGTTTTTTTTTTACATTATAGGGATACTCTCACTGATTTTTTACAGTTTTAAACAGTAAAACAGTGCCAATACCAGAACCGGATAACCAAAGGATAGCACTGTTTTTCCCTAAGGGCTTTTTTATAAAGAGGATGTCTACCCTTTTCAAATTTTTACCAGGTATATAGGACTTTGCAAGAAAAACTTTTCCCAATATAATGGTTTAAAAATGTCTGCTTTGTATCATAGACTGTAAATCATTAAAATAAGCATCTACCCAATCCTACAGGTATGCCAACCCTCTCCTACACTACCCAGAGATTGACAGAAAAATGTGCGGACAGTGTGATGTTAAGTGCTTCCTCAGATGCTTTCTTGTTTAATTCCTTTCTTTATACAGTGCAAGCCAATGGGGATTTATGTTGCAAAGAAATGACAACAGCAAAAATAGCACCACTCTATCGATACTGGCTGTCTTTTTTATTGAAATAGTTATAAAAAAAACATTTATTTTGCAAAGTCCTGCTACCCTAGTAAGACTTTGCAAAAGGTAACCATCCCCTTTAAGAAGCACTTTGCCAATCAGGTTTCTGTGTGCTCCCATAGGGAATATGTTTTTTGGTCATAGGAAAGGAACTGTTATACTATTTAGAAATTTTATAAATCAGAGTCAGTAACCCTTTAATATTACAGGATGTCAAGAATAATAGTGGTAAGGATCAAATCACTTTGAACTGCAATAAAACTGTACTTAGATATATGAAAGGTGTGGGAGACTAGCCTTCAGGTTATTGCCCAACTACAGAATTCCCAATCTCCAAACATATTTAAATTCTCAATAAAACAATAATCCAGCTCACTGTTAAGTACAGGAAAAATGCAATTTTCTTTTTCAGCAGCTGAATTTTTCTACTTGTGACTTTCAGTCTAGTGTGAATTTCCAGGCATATGTAAAAATAAACTGGAGAGAGTAAAAGACATGGAGAGAGAAACATAAATTAAGAATATATTGCTAAAGAAAAACTATAAGAAGTTTTAGCCAATAATATTAGAACACATCAGAACTAATAGCATGTAGTAGCAGTCTGCTAGAAGTTTACAGTCAATAAATGTGAAAACATAATGCTGACACAAATCATTCCTTTTCCTCCTAACTCTTGAATCACTAGGCCATAAATCTTAATAATTTTAACTTTCCAGCTATATTAAGCCAAACACTATGCAGTACACCCTTAGTGAATGTCATTTGATCTGACAAACTGCTGCTTTTTTTGTAATGCTGAAACCCCAGGACAAACAAGTCTCACAGGGAGCAGTTGTGGGATAAATGCAGGAATAAAAGACCACGATGGCAATATCAGGTCAAGACGATGACAGTAACACTTTACATGAGTGATGCCTCCACTATAGTCCTTCAGTTGTCACTGAAATACAACTCTCCACACTCATTATCATAGGTGCTTAAAGCTAAAGGGCAATAGGTGGACAGTTTTACAGGGTCTCACCAAAAGCCTGTCCTGATGCCCTCATTTGATGACTTTTTTAACCATCCAATTTTACTGGTTTGCTTGGATCTTTCCCGACATTCTGAGCAACATAAGACATTCTTTTCGTTCTAAAACCATAATTATAATTACATACAAACATTTTCCCCATAGTGATAACTCTTTGCTATGTTAACAGGGACAAATAAAAGTTCCATAAACCTATTTTCTTTGAGATGTTGCTTTAATTCCATTGTCATCTAGTTGTCTGCCATACAAGATTGCAACATGACTGTTTACAGTTAAAAAAAAATGAGTAATCATCAATAGTTCATCAATAAGCATCCAGTTGAGTTTTACATGAAAACAATTATAGAATCAAAGCTGAAATCATAATCATATCCATAACGGGGCTACAAATTGCTGCTTATTGAAATGTACTTACCCAACATCCAACAAAATAATAATCCCTTTATTTTTAGATTTCCACCAGGCATGGCTTCAGGACCATGTAAAGGGAAGGATTTCACAAGGCTATGCAAATGAATAACCCATTCATGAAGGTTTTAGGGCCAGGAGATGAGCAAGGCTTTTCGTTTATACTTCTGGCACTGAAATATATTAAAGCAGTTCTAGTTATAAGTAGGGATGAGTGAATTTGACACGTTTAGTTTCGCCAAAAATTTTCCGCCCATTACAGTCTATGGGCGTCAAAAAAATGTTGTCGTGCGGCGAAATTTTTTTGACGCACGTCTATTTATTTTGACGCACAACACCATACAAGTCTATGGGCGTCATTTTTTCGGCGAAACAAGGCGAAATAATTTGCCGATCCCTAGTTATATGCAGATATGTATTATTGTAAACCCATACTGTAGACAAGGCAGCATCTAATATTTCCCTATATCCCAGCACCTTGTTTCAGATTAAACATATTGCCCCCAGAAAACAAACAATGCGTAGCAGCAAAAGGGTGGACTGTAAACGTAAAATGATTTACTGATTTATAATTATATATTACTTCGAATATTGTGGAATGCTTCAGTTGCACCACACACCGTAACTGGATTTCTTTTTCTAATAACATAGTAGCTGTTTTTCTGAAAATCACAACATTAAGACCTCTGTCACTGTAAACCAGACATTGTGTTTAACACACGCCGTCTACATTACTCTTCAGTGTAACAGGATGAACTAAAAACTAGCATTCATAAAAAAGTTACTTGTTGATTAACTTTTCCAAAACATGGAGAAATGTTCTAATCAATTGCAAAAGATTTTTAAATTGACTGACATTACACAAACTGGTTATCTGTTTTTATTTTTTTCACTTAAAATATATATATATATAGGTTGTTATAAGCTGTAATTATAATGAAAATATATTAATTTTTGGGCTTTGGTATATATTAAATGTTTAAGGCCCAGTTCACAGTACAATAAAGCAACTGTTTGGAAAAAAAATATTATCAATTTAGCTGTGGCTAAAAAACATACTGTAATGTTGACGGAAAGACAGAAATAATAATATAGTCAACTGTGCAAATTCACCAATGATCTAGAATGAAACATATACTAAAACAAACTGCTTTAACTACACAGCTGTATTAAATACAACACTCATGTCGAAGTTAACAGCACTTTCCCAGCTGCAGTGAACAACTTTCACTGAAATATAACCAACAGGAATCTCCAGATGTCCTGTTTTAGTGATTGTCTACAAACTTCAGAATAACAGAAATGGTTCACAGTATGATGCCTCGTCAAATTTCCTCATTCATCCAGCTTATGCTGTTATGTAAAAAAAGCATTCCCAATCAATGCACGACAAGCAGCAAAAAAGAAAAAGTTTCAATCCTGTCGGGAGTCTCACCTAATAAATGCTCTGCTAGCAGCGATAGTGTGCATAGTTGGAAGCCCTTACTGATTGCAATTTGGGATAAACATTTAGATAAAACTCTTATCCAATGGAGGCAGGGGGCAGCTTTTTCATTTATAAAACTGAACAGTAAATTATAATATAATTAAGTGTAGCTTAAGTGGAACGAGAAGAACATTGTTAAGATTGTTTCTCGCCCAATATCAATTATATATTCGTGCTAATCTCATACTGAGGAATTTAGAAAGAAACGGAGAACTTAAAAATAAAACACAAGAGTTTTCAGAGCATTCATGTGCAATGAGTTTAGACACCCTCCTCTATCATCTATATATCTATCTCTATAATCTCTAAAATGCCTTAGTCTGCCATTTTTTTCTTTGATATTTAGACATGATGAATATAGAACTACAGAGTATAGAACTACACATAAGAATTTAGTTCCATAGTCATTAGTAAAAGCACAAAATTCATTGCGGTATTGGGATCAGAATCTACAGAAAAACTTTTTTTTTTTTATTATTCTTTTGATGTGGAATTCTTTGAAGAATAAACATTTTAATAAAAAAATAAATGTTCATAAGCAAACAAGTAAACAATGTAATTTTACTGGGTGCCAGGTATTTTTGAAAACATAGCAGTCATGTACAAAAAAATACATGCTGTTCTCTTTCCATGGTTTCTGCTCCATATTAAATAAGCATCATGTACCCCTCTCTAAAGTAGGAAATAGTGCAGACTGTCACACTGCAATATTTTTATCTATGGATGGACAACTCACTTTAGAAAAAAAAACAAAGCCAGAGAACAGGCACTGCTATTCTTGTAGCATTTGATCTGGTCCCAAGTTTGTATGTTCTTACAACAGGAAGCCACTGTATTTCATAGCTAATCAGAAAACTGGCTGCCGATTTTCTGATTAGATTTGCATATTTCATTTGCTTGATCACTGCACTCTTCAATGCATAAATAGACTCTGAGAAAGTTCCAAAAATATATTTCACACATCAGTTTCCAGAATTTTTAAATTCACACAGTTATACTTAATGGTCTCGTTGCCATTCCCTGTCCCTTCAATAGCTTTGTCTTTTACACAGAGAGACTCTTTGAGCCCTTCCTCCATCTCTAGATATTCAGATTTGTCCTGAAGAGAGGAAGATGTGGAGCTCCTCAACTTTTTCAGTAGGTTCGTGGGTAAGTATGGGCAGCTGGAGCTGCTTTGTGTTAACTGTGTTTGTTCTTCATTATCAGTTTCCCTATGGTAAAAGTAGTTAAAATTTGAAACTATCACTGGCACTGGTAGTGCGATAGTCAATACCCCTGCTATGGCACACAGGGAACCCACTATCTTACCCCCAACAGTAGTGGGCTTCATATCCCCATAACCCACTGTGGTCATTGTAACAACAGCCCACCAGAAGGCATCAGGGATGCTCTGAAAGTGGGTTGTGGGTTCATCGGCCTCTGCAAAATAAACTGCACTTGAGAATAGAATGACCCCAATGAAAAGAAAAAAGATGAGTAATCCCAGTTCCCTCATGCTGGCTCTCAAGGTGTGACCAAGTATCTGCAGCCCCTTTGAATGCCTGGACAGTTTAAAAATGCGGAAGACCCTAACCAGCCGAATTATCCTCAGAATAGCAAAGGACATGGCCTGTTGTTGCTGCCCAGATCCCTGGGGAAGTTGTTGCCCTGTGCCTAGAGCAAGGTGCTGCTGCTGAGGGGGATGCTGCTGCCCAAGCTCAGTACCCAGGGTGATAAAGTAAGGCAGAATGGACACAATGTCTATTATGTTCATTATGTCTTTAAAAAATCCAGGCTTGCTTGGGCAAGCAAAAAGGCGCACAGCAAACTCAAAGGAGAACCAGATGATGCACACAGTCTCCACTATAAAAAATGGGTCATTAAATGCAGTGTGACCACTATCTTTCAATAGAAAAGTTGCATTATAAGCCCCTCCCTCTCCATCCTCCCCTGTACCATCATCTCCCATCCCCGGAGGAGACAGCAAATTATCCTTGTCGTCCCTGAACTCGGGTAATGTCTCCAAACAAAAGATGACAATGGAGATTAGAATGACCAGCACTGAGACGATGGCAATGCCCCGAGCTGGACCCGAACTCTCTGGGTATTCAAACAGTAGCCACACTTGTTTCTTGAACTCATTTTCTGGCAGCTGTTTTTCTTCCTCTTTAACAAACCCTTCATCCTCACGGTATTTCAGCAAGGCCTCCTCTCCCAACTCGTAAAACTTGACCTCCTCGGAAAAGATGTCGAAGGGCACGTTGACCGGCCGCTTCAGCCTCCCCCCGGACTGGTAGTAGTAGAGGATGGCGTCGAAACTCGGGCGGTTTCGGTCGAAGAAGTATTCGTTTCTCAGGGGGTCAAAGTAGCGCATCCTTTTTTCTGGGTCGCCAAGCAGCGTCTCGGGGAACTGGGACAAAGTTTTTAACTGGGTTTCGAAACGCAGTCCGGACACGTTGATCACGACCCTCTCACAGCACTCAAACTCGCTGTAAACAGGGTGATAGCCATCCTCTTTGGGGCTTCTCCTCCTGTGCAGGCTGCTGACCTCCTCCTCATCATCATCATTTTCACATAAGTAAAACTTTTGGTCCTCCTCAGCCACTTCTTCCCTGAGCATCATCTCCTCAGAGCCGCATGTACCCAGCTCCGAGGGGAAGGTGCCGTCGTCTTCTCCTCCTGCTCTTCCTCCTCCAGCGCCTCCGCTGCATTCGTTGTGCCGGCTCCTCCACCTGTTGCAGCCGCTAAGTGGCCAGTACCTCCGCCTGGCACTTTTCTTTTTCTGCGATGACTTCTCCTCCTGCTCCTCTTGCACTTGGCTCTGAGGCGCGCGTCGAGCGTTCGTTCCAGCGCCACCGCTGCTCTGAGTGGCGGGAGCGCGCCCAGCCCCTTGACAAGCGCCGCCCCCCGAGTTCGCGCCTTCTCCAGCAGCTGCCGCCGCCGCGGCGCGGGAATGCGCCAGGCGTTCCCGCTCGCGGGCGCGCGCCTGAGCATATCCGTAAGGCAGGTGGCTGCTACAGCCGGAGCTGTCCACGCTCACCATGGCAGCCTCCATCTCTGCTGCTGGGAGGCGCGCGTTCTTGTCACTATTTACTGTGTGGCAGGGAGACTGCTGAGTGGACTGTACCACCCTGACATGGTGGCACCCGAGGCAAAAAAAAAAAAAAGAAGTCTTTAAGATATTCAAACTTAATCCAGTGTTTTTGTCCCTCAGTTCCCTCAGTAGTCACCTGAATCAGCCGTGCAAGGTCATGAAAACAAAAATGAAGGCAAAAAACGCCTTCATTGTCTCAAGGGTATTCTCCCGCCTTTGCAAGTGAGGAGAAATCAACAGGAAGTGTTGGAGCTCTGGGCAGGTGAAACCAACTCGCCAGAGGGGTGCACAGAAAACAATCACTTGAGACGTGCCAGTTGGCAGAAGAGGGGGCAGCCCCAAGAAACAGGTTAAAAAATGTCCCTAGAGCTCCCTTAAAGCCAAATTGTGCTGTAGGAATTAGGAGCCGGTGAATAAACAAACAGACAAGTCGTGTAAAAGCAGCCACATTATATCTCTCCAGGTATTTGTCCTAGAAGCAAAACCAGTTGCCAAACTCCACATGTGCCAGCGGTTTCATGAATCACAGCTCAATAAAATTGTTTTTTTTTTTTTTGTTTTTTTTAAATCCGCTTGGAAGGCCTTGGGGATGTAATGCTGCGATAAACTCTTTTGCCAAGCGGGTGGGGGATCAGCGATGTGTTTTGTGCTTCCCTCCTGAGACCCTCCACTTCATTTCACCACAGTCAATATGATGATGGATCTCATTGGATGTGGACGGGGATTTGGCCTAGTGACATATGCAGGTAACACGTTGGCGTGCCAGGAAGCCATCACTGTGTAAACACTGATCCTCCCATGACTTGTCTCCAGCCTCCTCCTGCAGGCAGTTTGGAGTCTGGCAATGTCAGCAAGGAATGAATCTCGTTAGGTATCCATGAAACACAAAATGTACCATCTCCCAGTTACTTGGACTCGACGGAGGTGATCCATAGCCTGAAATACAAAAGAAATATAAGAGAAGAGAGAGAAAGAAGATACACTTTATAATATGATCACCTCTCAGCCGCTTATTTAATCTCTTAATACATTTTGTCTGTCTCGCTTTGTATTTTAGGCATGATATTGTGAATTCAAATCTCAAATTCAAACACTGCTGTGGAGCGTTATGTACAGTTTTTTTGAGGGGGGCAAATATTATCAGGCCTAGACATAAAAGCATTACGAGGACCTCGAATTTCCTGTGCCTACTAGGTACTGAAAAAACACTCATCCTTTTGGACAGTGGTTGATACAGACCTCAGCTGCCGCAGAACTACTTGGACAGAGGAACATACAGACCTCAGGTGCCGCAGAACTTCTTGGACAGAGGAGCATACAGACCTCAGCTGCTGCAGAACTATTTGGATGGGGGGTATACAGACCTCAGCTGCTGCAGAACTACTTGGATGGGGGGGCATACAGACCTCAGCTGCTGCAGAACTACTTGGGAAGCAGATTAATCACAGTCATGAGCTTATTCCTTATAATCATGACATCATCAGCGATTCGCTTATTCCTCATAATTGTGACATCATCAGCAATTCGCTTATCCTTCATAATCATGACAGCATCAGCGATTAAAGAAGTGATCCCCAAGAAGTGATGCAGCAGTGACAGTCAGATCAAAGTCTTCTACACTCCTACAGGAATAAAGTCACCCGGTCCACCCATATTTACTAACACACAGATACAGACACAGAATAATAATAAATGCATAAATTATTTTTTTTAAATGCCATTTTTTGTTGTTTCATGATTTCACCATTCCACAGTGAAAGGGTTAAACTGGGTGCACTGTGGCTTTTGTACTGCACCGCTGCTAATTTGTTGCACGCAACACAAACCTGTCACTCTCAACCCTGCTAAGCATTGCTAATCCCTTGCACAAACACCACCGAAAATTTAACTTTTTCTATTTAATGATGAATTCCCAGAACAGGTCTCTTATGATATCATCAAGCACAGAAATAAAATACTCACAGGCTTAGAGGGCAGCAAGCCGGAGCCCAGGGTTTTCCTTTGCACTAGGCTTTTAGTTGGCAATTGATGCTGGCCGTTATCTCCCCTTTAATATCGCCTCTCAATTTTGGAGACAGGGTCTCTGATTAACAACAGGAGTTCAGGGGCTCAGGGCAGGGATGATCCTCCTCTCTTTGCATTGATGTTTTGCAAATCTGATCCTCATCCACTCGCCTTGAAGGCTGGCACTGTGTTTCCATGTCCTCATCTGACTGTCATATTGACAAAAGGGAAATGACTGCTTAGGGGCTAAATCTCACAACAGGCATTTAATGTAGCTCTTCTTCCAGATGGACCAGACTCCAACTCTCATCTCCAGCAGCAGCATCCAGTAGCCAGCCAGCACTGTTGATCACATCCAAGACGTTGTGCATGCAATGATCTAACCTAAGTGCAACAGAAACCATCTATAAATCAGACTGTTATAGGAACAAGTGCCTGTGTCTCCCTCCAATTCCCAATTGTGTTTATATACCACTGAAGGACGAGCAAGTAAACCCAGCCTGATTAATTCCCAGGGCTCTCCGGCTCCCTATCAGCCTCTAGTGGCAACAACCCATCACTGCACACTGTCTGGAGCTCCATGAACAATTGGCATTCCCTCTTGGTAGAAAGAAAGATAAATTATTGAAGCAAATATTCCCAACTTAAATTATGCATGTCACTCTAATAAAACATATTGCTAAGGGCACTGCTTTTCTTAAGAAGGAAGGGACAGCAATGAAATAAATAGGCTTCACTGATCTAATGTTAAACAGGAATTCCAGAGGTGGATCTGACTCCAGGTACTAATTCAGGTTAAAAATGACAATTTTTTGTTCCCTGGGTGATCACTCGGAATTTTATATTGGAGTAGTAAGTGTGTTATGGTGATTCTGCTGATCCTGATTGGGCGATCATATTCAGTCTTGCGCACAGTTCAATGTGATTCTAATACGTTTTCGAATCAGCAGTCACCGACCATTATTTCATAGTAGAAAATTGGGGTTTGTGGGGTAATGGTAAACAGGGGTCTGGTATATGATACCAGTCAAGAGAATGGGAGTGATTTCAAGTACTTTGTCCCTCCCCATGTGCCATTTTCTATAGCAGGTTTTCTCTATATCTGCTATGTTATGCCAACAATAATA
Organism: Xenopus laevis; assembly: GCF_017654675.1. Lineage (NCBI taxonomy): Eukaryota > Metazoa > Chordata > Amphibia > Anura > Pipidae > Xenopus > Xenopus laevis. The sequence continues at coordinate 14,624,067 of NC_054377.1, read as the reverse complement.
GTAATAGACTGGGAAGGGAAATTAAAGTGTAATTAATTTCCCTTTATTCACACAAGCCAGAGAAGTGAAGCAGCATAGCAGATCCTTATTAGGCAAGCAGCTCGCTGTCCTTGTATCATTGACATGCTTATGTAATGTTACATAGGGCTGCATTCCCTGCATGTTGTTATTGAGCAATACATACTGTACATCTATTAATAGTGTTTTAGTGAGGGACTTGCACTCTATAAATCCTTCAAGTGAACCACATTGAAATGTATTAAATCAGCGGGCTGGAGAAAAGGCCGATTTCTCTGCAGCGGGCTCTTTTTCAGAGTAGTTTTATGCAGCAGGAAAGTTAAGGTGTGTATAGTAAGGTAAAGATGGGTGCAGGGGAATACAAAAAATCCTGTGAGGGAAAGAGGCTATATCTGTGGCATGATGTGTATAGTAAAGCAAAGAGAAGGAGCTGACACTATGCAAAAGTGTGGCTAACTAGGCAAGACTCTGGCATGGGGATCAAAATTGATTGGATGTAAGAGGAGGGGCTGTAACTGTTTTTATACTGTGATTATAATAAGGAATTATGGAAGTAGGGGAATGGGTTGAAACTGTGGTATAGTATGTGTAATAAGGCAAGATGATGTCAGGGAGAGCAATGTAACTGTGCATAGTAAAGAATAATGGTGTCAGGGGAGAGTACTGTTATTGTGGGAGAGTGTTTATAGTAAGGTGAAATGAATTCAGAGGAAGGGGTTCATATTAAGGAAGGATGTAGTTGGGGAAGTGACTGAAGCTCTGGGATAATGTGTATAGTAAGGCAAGCTGGATTAAGGGAAAGTGGTTATAGCTGTGGGTTAGTGTATATTGCAAGGCAAGAAGGAGTCAGGGAACTATAGCTGTGGCAAAGTGTGAATAGTAAGGAAAGATGGAGTCAGGGGAAGGGGCTATTGCTGTGGGATTGTGTGTATAGTAAGGTAAGATGGAGTCAGGGGAAGAGGTTATAGCTGTGGAATAGTGTGTATAGTAAGGCAAGATGGAGACAGGGGAGGGGAATATAGCTGGGGGATAGTGTGTATAGTAAGGCAAGATGGAGTCAGGGGAAGGAGCTATTGCTGGGGGATAGTGTGTATATTAAGGCAAGATAGAGAGAGGGGAAGAGACTATATCTGGGGAATAGTGTGTATAGTAAGGCAAGATGGAGTCAGTGGAAGGGGCTATAGCTATGGGATAGTGTGTATAGTAAGGCAAGATAGAGACAGGGGAAGAGACTATATCTGGGGGATAGTGTGTATAGTAAGGCAAGATGGAGTCAGTGGAAGGGGCTATCGCTATTGGATAGTGTGTATAGTAAGGCAAGATAGAGACAGGGGAAGAGACTATATCTGGGGGATAGTGTGTATAGTAAGGCAAGATGGAGTCTGTGGAAGGGGCTATAGCTGTGGGATAGTGTATATAGTAAGACAAGATGGAGTCAGGGGAAGGAGCTATTGCTGGGGGATAGTGTGTATAGTAAGGCAAGATAGAGACAGGGGAAGAGACTATATCTGCGGGATAGTGTGTATAGTAAGGCAATAAGGAGTCAGGGGAAGGGGTTATCCCTGGGGATAATGAACATAGCAGCGCAAGAGAGTGTCATAGAAAGGATCTGCAATTCCGGCAGCTGAAGACAGGGGACACTGAGAATTAATGTAGTTATATAAATACTGTAGAGCTGCAGGTTGGATTATAAATGATATATTTAAAGAAACACTAACAATTCCATGGGAATGTTTGTTTAGAGTCGACAGGTCACTTGTTATACAGAGAGAGAACACTGCGCAGGATTCATGAGGGTCACGCTGATGAGTGAGACAGGGAGAAGACATTATTAAGCTTATTTAAGAAGTGTCCATTTCATCCCTATGGTTCAGTATGTGCTGGTGTTTAGGGGAAGCACACGGCACACAGAGGAAGGTCACCTTACTGCTAACTCTCTGCATAATTTACACAATGCCATTATTAGACAGATTGCATTGTTTGCTTTCTTGAATTCTGTAATGTCTTTGTTATGTATAGTTGCTCTTATGTACCTTGCCCAAATGTTTCTGGACTGAAATTCCCACCAATCTCCAAGATATATAAAGACTGCTGGGAGCTGTAGTCCAGCAACACTGGAGTGTTAAAGGAGAACTAAGGAACAGACTAGAAATACTTTTATTTTGGGCTTCTTTACTAGTCAAATGACACTACAGCACTTTAGCAGGGAAGATCTGTGCCTCCCCATTAGCTCCCCATCTTCTTTTCTGCCGATTATCTGCACATGCTCTGGGCTGCTGTTGCTTACCTGAGCAACCCAACACATATATACTGCATATACAACATGAAAATCACAATACAAAGCTAACTGATAATTAACACAGATTCACATTATTATTAACATGTATTTATATAGCGCCAAGATATTTTGCAGTGCTGTAAAGTAAATGTGTTTATACAACTAAGTCACATGAATTACATACATAGAACATATGGAGTTACATACATCACAACCAATACTGGTACAAAAGGTGAGGAAGGCCCTGTGCAAATAGAGCTTACAATCTAAAGGGAAGGGAATAAGACACAAGGTGTGGGAGTGGGCAAGATCAGAATGAAGTGGGTGAGAGATGCACTACTGAATGTGGTATTGCATTTGGTAGTTAAGCAGAGTGAGGGTAGACTTCTCTAAAGAAGTGCGTTTTAAGAGATCTTTTTAAAGCAGAAAGGTTGGGAAAAAGTTGGACAGACCATGGGAGAGAGTTCCAGAGGTGGGGTGCAGCCCTTGCAAAGTCTTGAATGGGAGCATGTGAGGAGGTAATGAGAGAAGAGTTGAGTAGCAGGTCAGTAGAGGAGCATAGTAAGCGTTTGGGTGAGTATATAGAGATGAGTTCAGAGATGTAGGGAGGGGCAGAGTTATGAAGTGCTGAATGTCAGAGTCATTAATTTGAATTTAATTCTGCAAGGTAGCGGAAGCCAGTGCAGGGATTGGCAGAGTGGTGTGGCAGAGGAGGAGCGGTTGCTGAGGTGTATAAGCCTGGCGGCAGTGTTCATTGTGGACTGGAGAGGTGACAATCTCTGGTGCGGAAGGTCAATTAAAAGAGAGTTACAGTAGTCTAGACGTGATATAACGCGAGAGAGGATTAGAATTTTGGCAGCATCTTGGGTGATATATGATCCGAGCTCCGAAATACCGTAAGTGCATTCTGCTCAAGAATGTAATAATCAGCCCTCTAGCATCGACTTCTATGATAGACAAACCTCCATTTGTGCTTGCTGATTTCCAACAACCCCTAAACCTAACTTCACAGCTGCCCAAAGCACACTGAGCATGTGCAGTGCCATTGACACTTAAAAAGATGATTTGCTGTGGAAGGCTTTGAAGGTCTGGATCATTAACATTAAAATGGTAAACTTTTAGTATGACGCAGCAATTTATTTTCATTTTTTATTATTTGTGAGTTTTGAGTTATTTAGCTTTTTATTCAGCAGCTCTCCAGTTTGCAATTTCAGCAATATAGTTGCTAGGGTCCAAATGATCTTAGCAACCATGCATTGATTTGAATAAGAAACTGGAATATGAATAGGAGAGGCCCGAATAGAAAGAGGAGTAATAAATAGTAGCAATAACAATAAATGTGTAGCCTTACAGAGCCTATGTTTTTCAAAAGGGGTCAGTGACCGCCATTTGAAAGTTGGAAAGAGTCAGAAGAAAAAGGCAAATCATTAAAACTATAAAACTACAGTATATAAAATTAATAGTGAAGACCAATTGAAAAGTTTCTTAGAACTGGCCATTCTATAACATACTAAGGGGGAAATGTAATAAAATTTGCATGTCGCAATGTAATATTCTTTGTTAGGCATTGTGAATCTTAATTGCGCATTGTGAATCTTTAAAGCCTGCTCTGGAGTTTCGTTAAATATTTTGTTGCAAAAAAACGGTTTGCGATTGCAAAACGTTATTACATACACCGCGCACCATAGCCGACTATAAGATTCGTAAACGATATCCTACTGTTGCATGAGGGGCAAAGTGTTCGCAAAGGCAAAATTTGTGTTAAAGGGATACTGTCATGGGAAAAAAACATTTTTCCAAAATGAATCAGTTAATAGTGCTGCTCCAGCAGAATTCTGCACTGAAACCCATTTCTCAAAAGAGCAAACAGATTTTTTTATATTCAATTTTTAAATCTGACATGGGGCTAGACATTTTGTCAATTTCCCAGCTGCCCCTGGTCATGTGACTTGTGCCTGCACTTTAGGAGAGAAATGCTTTCTGGCAGGCTGCTGTTTTTCCTTCTCCATGTAACTGAATGTGTCTCAGTGGGACATGGGTTTTTACTATTGAGTGTTGTTCTTAGATCTACCAGGCAGCTGTTATCTTGTGTTAGGGAGCTGTTATCTGGTTACCTTCCCATTGTTCTTTTGTTTGGCTGCTGGGGGGGAAAAGGGAGGGGGGGTGATATCACTCCAACTTGCAGTACAGCAGTAAAGAGTGATTGAAGTTTATCAGAGCACAAGTCACATGACTTGGGGCAGCTGGGAAAATGACAAAATGTCTAGCCCCATGTCAGATTTCAAAATTGAATATCAAAAAATCTGTTTGCTCTTTTGAGAAATGGGTTTCAGTGCAGTATTCTGCTGGAGCAGCACTATTAACTGATTCATTTTGAAAAAAAAGTGTTTTTCCCATGACAGTATCCCTTTAAGTTAACTTAAAACTGAACCACCCCTTTTTTAAAGGCTTCTAAAATTCTGGGCTGGTGCAGTTTAATATACAAAGTGCAGCATTTTAGCTATAAAGTACAGGTATAGGATCCGTTATCCGGAAACCATTATGCAGAAAGCTCCGAATTACGGAAAGGCTGTCTCCCATAGACTCCATTTTATCCAAATAATCCAAATTGAATGAACATGATTTCCTTTTTCTCAGTAATAATAAAACAGTAACTTGTACTCGATCACAACTAAGATATAATTAATCCTTATTGGAAGCAAAACCAGCCTATTGGGTTCATTTTTTTGTTTATATTTATGTTTATATTTTTATGTCTCTAGTAGACTTAAAGGACCAGTAACATAAAATACTTTTTTTTAAAAAAAAGTATTTGTATTTAACGGAAAAAAAACACCAAGACACTTTTAACTTTAAATTCGCAAAGCCTTTATTAAGAAATAACTTACCGATTCTCCGCTTGGGTTCCTCTTCAGAAACGGCGACCATCCACCGTGTAGCGCTCGATTTCTCCTCCCTGGCTAACTCCTATAGAAGGCAGGGAGGAGAAATCGAGCGCCGCACAATAGATAGTCGCCCTGTCGCCATTTCTGAAGAGGAGCGCAATCGGAGAATCGGAAAGTTATTTCTTATAAAGACTGCGAATTTAAAGTTAATAGTGTCTTGCTGGGTTTTTTTTCGTTAAAAACAAACACATTTTTTTTAAGAAAAAATTTCTTTAAGGAAGAAGTTCCAAATTATGGAAAGATCCATTATCCGAAAAACCTCAGGTCACAAGCATTCTGGATAACAGGTCCCATACCTGTACAACATTTTAGCGCATAGTATCCAATTTTATATCAATTAAAGGAACAAACTGGTTTGATGGGATTAATTCTACAGTGGAGCCTACCTGGAGATCCCTTGTTATCCTGGCAGCCTAGCTAACCCTAGTAGGGGTACAGGGAATGTTTATGTCCCCTTTAATTTGACAGAAAACATAAGCCTACCTTTCTATGCCATCCCTGCCTGCGGCCCACCTACAGCATTCGTCTTCTTCCTCTGCCAAGAAGGTACTGCATTGGGGCGACTTTTATTTGAATGGCATGCCGAGGGCATCTGTTATTGGTCAGCTATGTGGAAGGTTTTAAAGGTGCACACCCACATTGACTGTTCATGACATCTTAACATAAGTGCACCCAGGGGCCCTTTATCTTGAGCACCTGCAAAATCCTAAGCATCTCCCGCAGGTATATATGCATGAGTTTACTTAATACTCTCTGATTTGCCTATGCAAACAACCTGTCACCAGTGGTAAGTAGGTGGCGGGTGATTTAGACTCCAGGTCGTGAAATCGCCTGAAGCTTTGGAAACACCCAGGTCTAAACAATGCTGCTGCAGCTCCTTGGACTGAAGAGCTAACAATGCAAATAAAATAAGGGCTTGGGGATATGCAGTAATTAAATCTGAGTTTCTAAATATGTTTAAGATTATTAAGGGAATTGTTATTTTATGGGGGGTTCTGAAATAGCTCCCCCATAGCATTGCTGCACCACCCTAATCCTGCTGGACTACAGCTCTCAGCAACTCCATCTAGTACACATAAAGATTAGTCATATTCTTATAATAACACCGGTAAATAAGATTTTGCTGCCTCTCCATGGCAATTTTTTTTTTATTACTGACCCTACCTTCTTGGTCAGTGCTAAGAGAAGGGCACAAAGGGTATGAAATCCTTGAGATTACCATAAAAAGGGAATGGCTCCAACAATCCATGACTTTTTGTCCAGAAGGACCATGGAGGCAAGGGTCTTCAGAGCTTTCTTTACCACAAGTTTGATGAGGTTCTCTTTGTCCCTAGCCACAGTCTAATTGTGCAGAAGGGAAAGAATCCTGGTGGCCACAACCCCACAAGATTCTTGGGGCAAGTGCTAATGGGTCAACTGTACCCCAAACAGTGTCAGACTGGGATGCCAGGGGCCCATCAGGAAACCTTAGACTAAAGGCCCACTCTACAAATGTATTTAATCTCCTCGTCCCTCTCAACCTCTTTATTCTCCTAGTCTCCTTTCTTTACATACTATACTTTCCTTCTACAGTATTTCTCTTCTTTTTTACCCATACAGCAGTGCTGCCCAACAGGCAGCCCACAGGCCACATCCGACCCGCAACCCCCCTTGTGTGGCAACCCACATTTTACTTACCCTTCTGCGCAGGTCCAGTCCAAGGAGTTCACAGACGACATCTTCTTCCACGCGATCTTCTTCTTGCTTTGAACGGCGTTTTGGCACATGCGCAGTAGGAGTATTTCGCCGGTACGGATCTACTGCGCATTCGCCAAAAGTCACGCAGTACTTTTGGCGCATGAGCAGTAGATCCTACCAGCGAAATGCTCCTACTGCGCATGCGCCGGTCAAAGCAGGAAGAAGATCGCGTGGAAGAAGATGTCGTCGGTGAACTCCCTGGACTGGACCTGCGCAGAAGGGTAAGTAACAAGTTAGGGGCATTTGCCCAGCAGGACGGGTAGGCCAGGGGGGAGGAGGGAGGGTGGGGCAACACATGGGAAGGGGGGAGGGTTTTTGCGCCAACTAGGTTTCCTTCCCCTTTAAAAGGTATCAGTACTGAGTGGCACTGGCCCCCTGCATTGTTTTAACCTCAAATTCAGACAGTAAACTCCTGCATTGTTCACACCTGTAACACCTCTATTGTTCACACCCTAAACCCTGTTTTAGAAGCACCAGCATTGTGTCACTGTATGTACTGTAGCACAGTATGAACAGTTCATTTTAGAGTCCTGATAGGTTTCACTGTCTCCTGCTATATTTTCCCTATGCTCCCTGTTTGTGCCATACTCTGCATGCCCTATGCTCCCTGGTGTGTGTGCCATACTCTGCTTTCCCTATGTTCCCTGTGTGTGCCATACTCTACGCTATCTGTGGGATGTGAGCATCGTAGGGTTTGTTAGAATTTGGAAATTGTTGTTATGGTCCCCTAAGGTGTTTAATCATGTGCTTGGGGGGGGGGGGTGTGCTGTGTTATCCACAGGGGAGGAGGAGGCATATGGCATATTATGTTTTAATATGACTTACATATTTCTCATATGAGTGATGAGTGATCAACCATTTGTTTTTTTGGTGTGCTACCACCATTAATGTGGACATGGATGTGTTTTAAACAGGGTGCGGTCAACACTGGCTGACATTATCTGCCCTCCACCAAGTAGGCCAAAAAAAATTCTGGCCCTCTGTAATACAAAAGTTGGACAGCACTGTCATACAGAATTAAGGAATGATCATGAAATATGCCATATTGTTCAAAGCAGGAGGGCCCACTAAAACCTGGGCCCACTAAAGGCAGTAGACTTTATCAAGGGCCTAGCCTGAAACATGTTGTGTGTATTCACTACTCAATAAAGGAAATTGCAGTTCAAAGTCTACTGCCTTGGATTTGTCCTACACAACGAATTTATTTACAGACAGACCTTTTTGGGATATCAGCATAGGATACCCTGTGGGACAAGCCAATAAGAGTAATTGGTGATCTAGACTTACTCTCTATTGCTTTTGCGAACATTCATAGGAAAGCATAGTTTGTGACAAAATATTTCACGAAACTCCAGAGCAGGTGTTAACGCTAACCTTTGCTTAGCAATGTAAAATTTGCCAGGGAATGCAAGCAGCGCTATACATTCGCAAAAATGCATTTTAAACAACGATTGACATCCCCCCTTAGATGTATTAACAAATATATTTTCCTTTAGTGTCCCTTTAAGTACTAAGTAATTCTTGCAGTTGAAGGAAAATGCTGGGTGTTGTAGTTGTACGATATCTATCATATGGTCACTCTTTATGAAGAAATAGGCGGCTGATGAATGCTTGACAATCACATGTATCTCTGACACCTGTTAACTCATTCACACCTGGTGTCTAATGGGACCCTTCCACCGATGGCCTAGTTTTGTGCGTGTGTGGACATGCATGCATTTTCTATGGCACTTCTGGGTCACATAAATGTGCTGCGTGTAGAATATTTTACTGTTTCATTCATATATACATGTATTTACATATCTATAGGATGAAAACGAAGTCATTCCAAGTCAAGCAGATGAGATATGAGGGCTGGGGAAACAGAAATAATAACACAGGGCTATACATAGCCAGAAGCATTCCCTAAGGTTGCTATTCCTAAATATTTAAACAATGTTTGCCAGCAAACATTAAACCCTGAAGCTAATGTAATGATCAACAAAAGTAAGCACAGTTGTATACATTTGGGTCCCCGCGCAGACTGCCTCCTTAACAAAAGACTCATACTCCCAAAAAGAGCCCCTGTTCCTCTTCCATAGGGCCCTATGCAGAGCTGTGCATCTGGATTGGCGGGTCTGGTCCTGGTAGATACGGTCATTAGTGATGAACGAATTAATTCACCAGCTATTATTGCGGCGAGTTTCCAAATTTTGCCATGTGCGAATATTTTTGCGAAACTATGGCGGAAATTCGGCTCTAGAAAATTTGCCTGCAAAAAAAATGCCTATCAGAAAAAAAACGCCCATTGACTTTAATGTATCTGGAGAAAAAAGTTACCATAAGAAATAACACTCATTGACTTTAATGCATCTGTAGATAAAAAGTCGCCATAAGAAAAAACGCCCATTGACTTTAATGCATTAGGACAAAAATCCGCCATAAGAAAAAACGCCCATAGACTTTAATGGGCGTAAAAACATCCATAGACTTCAATTTCACTGTTTCGCAATTTTTTTGACAAATCGAAACGGGATAGATTTATGACTTTCCGGCATACAGGATATGATGTCACTGACATAAGACTGAGGAGGCTGTAGCTTCATCTTTTTAGTTTGCCAGGTCTAAGCTGGTGAAGGAAACTATGTCAAAACATTCTGAGTAGGAACAAGGTGAAGCAGAGCACACTCTGATATCTTCACAGAGAACACCTGGTGCTTGATAAAGGGGGTCACCCCGAAACGTTGCACGTCTGCACAAGGGATAAAAAAGCAAGGGGAAACCCTGCATTTCACTTGCCTCGAGTGCCAGAGTTTTTCTCATTCTAAAACATTCTGAGTAACCATCATTCGTCTGAGCAAAAATTCACCTGGCGATAGGGAGCGAAACTACGCTAGCAACGTCTCGTTTCACCAGCTAATTGTCCTCTAAGCCTGTAAAATAAGTAAATTGGCATTGTCCGTACGGATTGGATTTCTGCCGAATTTTCGTTAGCGACGGCCACTTCGCCCTTTAGTAAATCTGCCCCACTGTGCCTATTATTGTCAAAAGAAAGTGGACAGTAGGGCTCATGCATTCAGAAAAGTGGCCCAAAGTCCCATCATGGAATGGTGCCAGGTGTCAGAACCCTAGAGTTCTTATCCAAACAACAGCAGAAAAAAATCTAAATTAGACCACAAAGGAGATGTTTTCATATGTTTTATGCACCCTGATGAAAATAAAACCCGCTTTTTACACATACTATGTGCCACCTAATTTTGCTCCCATATTGTCAGGCACAATATTATGCAGCTGGTGCAACAAATTCTGGAATTTTAGTAAACTGCCTCCAAATTGTCTCCATTCTTTGTTGACCCAGAAATGTTGCCCCACAACCTTCCTTTATTACACGTATGTGAAAAAACCTGTTCTTTAGTGCCCGTATGGCTTTACCGATATTATAAAGGCTGCTCTGCCCTTTAAATATGTACTTAAGTATTAGACATGTTTTTCTTTTCATTCTGACATTTATGAGTGGATGAAGAACCTGTGGCATCTGTAACATTCCCAAAACAAAGAATGGGCTCATAGCGCAGAGGATTATCTGCATTTATGAAAAGATTCTTCAGATTTCTTTCTCTTCTATGGAAACAAAGGCTGTCTGCTACCAATGATTTTGTTATCCTTCAAAAATGGAAAATTGTATGTGTTTATTATTTACTCATCCTCATGTAGGTGGAGAGAAATATTGGCCTTTCTTGTTTGATAAAGGATTTTTTTTTACCTTTTGGTGGGCTTCAGCCAAGTAACCACTTGTGCATTTAAATAATGAACACAAATATGGAGTATGTACTGCAGCCTATAGGAGGATCATTCTGTCTATAGCCCTGTTGAATAAAAGAATAAGCTCTTTGTGCACTGCTGAATTAAACCAGGTCAGAGTATTGGAGCCCTATATTAATTCTTGGCTTGGGTGAAGTTATCCCTATTATTGGGTTTTGCTTCAAGGTTGATTTTTACATCACATTTCAGGATAGGATATTAGATTTTTTTTAAACCAGAAAGTACTTCAGATTTGAAGGGCTGTTTTAATGGCAAACATTGATGACTTCTATAGGATATAGATTGGCACCAATCTATTTATTTCCATGACTGTGAATCAAGGTTTATTTATATTAATATTGTACACATATATCAAACAGGAATCATGTATACATAAATTACATTTTTCTTATTTGGCATGGACATAGGTGCATTTATTTGAAGTCTTGGGATGGATAAGAATCTCCAAACCAACAACAATGGATTTCCTACAGCTAACAGGGTGGAGTTATTATATATGAAGTTGGCACTGTATTTATGCTACTGCCATAAAACTGGTGCTGTATTTATACTACCAGGTGTTCTGGAGGCATACTTTATAGAACAGTCACTGTATTTATCTTACCAGGTGTTTTGGGATACACAGAATTGGCATTGTATTTATCCTGCCATGTATTTCAGGCGCATAATATATAATATAAGCACTGTATTTCTCCTGCTTTGAGTTCTGGGTATTTTCCATATAATTAGCATTGTGTTATACAATGACAGGTGTTGTTGGGCCATTATATAAGGAGTTGACACTGTATTTATACTGCCAGGTGTTCTGTGATGTATGACATTGGCACTGTATTAAACCTGTCAAGTGTTCTGGGGTATTTTCTATAAAATTGAAAGGCTAAGCATCTCCATACCAACAACTACGAATTTCTTATACCTATACCTGAAGTCGGCACTATATTTATGCTACTGCGTGTTCTTGGGTTATTATGCATGAAACGTGCAATGTATTTACACTACCATGTGTTCTGGGGGCATCATGTATGGAACAGCCACTGTATTTATCTAGCCAGGTGTTCTGGGCTATATATGGAATTGGCATTGTATTTATTCTGCCATATATTCTGAGGCCATAATATATGAAGTTGGCATTGTCTTTATCCTGCCGTGTATTTGGGGGCATATATGATATTGGCACTATATTTATCCTGCTATTTGTTCTAGGCTAATATATAGAATTGTCATTATGTTTATACAATACCAAGGGGCCGATTCACCAAGGGTCGAATATCGAGGGTTAATTAACCCTCGATATTCGACTGGGAATTAAAATCCTTCGACTTCGAAAATCGAAGTCGAAGGATTTTAGCGCAAATAGTGCGATCGAACGATCGAAGGATTATTCCTTAGATCGAACGATAAAATCCTTCGAATCGAACGATTCAAAGGATTTTAATCCAACGATCGAAGGAATATCCTTTGATTAAAAAAAGTTAGCCAAGCCTATGGGGACCTTCCCCATAGGCTAACATTGAGTTCGGTAGCTTTTAGATGGCGAACTAGGGGGTCGAAGTTTTTTCTTAAAGAGACAGTACTTCGACTATCGAATGGTCGAACGATTTTTAGTTCGAATAGTTCGATTCGAAGTCGTAGTCGAAGGTCGCAGTAGCCCATTCGATGGGCGAAGTAGCCCAAAAAACACTTCGAAATTCGAAGTTTTTTTTACTTCGAATCCTTCACTCGAAGTTAGTGAATCGCCCCCAAGTGTTGTAGGACCATTATATTGGCACTGTATTTGTACTGGCAGGTGTTCTGGGATGCATTGCATTGGCACTGTATTGAACGTATCATGTGTTCTTGGGTATTTTATATAAATACATTTATCTTGCAGTGTGTTCTGGGAGGTATTTTACATGAAAAGGAGCCAGAATCATGTTTACAGTAAAAAGGAATCATATTGAAATTGCCCAAAGGTAAATTTGAGACATATATGGAAATAGCACGGCTGGGAAAACACATATACACGCTAGAATTTATCTGCTGGCATTTTAAGGGTCCTCTTTCCACCAGTATTTGTGTTTTGAAGAATGAAGCTGGAACATTTTACAAACACACTAAGATTATTCTGCTGAAATGGTTAATGGAGCCCATGGAAAGGTAAATAAACACCATAAGCACATCAAGCAAGATAGACAAGTGTTTGTCCAAATACCTAACAGCAAGTAAACATATAAAACCCATCAGATGTCAAAGTTATTTTTGAAGAGTGATGCACATTGATCCTTGTAGCAGTAAGTCTTACAGAATAGGAATAAATCAGAAGATGTTATATTTAATAAGAGAAGCCAATCTTCTGTACCTTACCATTGCTTGAGTGATACTAAGCCTGAATGCAGCAGTTGACATTATAGAACATAGTATTATTAAAGGTTCATCGTTCCTATACGCACACATGCAAAACAAAAAAAACAACATTTGTTCTTGTTCAACATTTGCAGACATGTTCTGGTGCACATATTCTCTGGCCAGCGCTGGCTCTTTCAGGCATTTCACATTGAACTGGAAGGGTGGGCAGTTTTGGCACCATGATGAAAAACATGGCAGAACAAACAGCTGAAATATGCCATAGGCTTATCATATGGGTAAAGGAATACAAAAGTTCTGTAAACATAAGAGTTCGATAAAGGCAGGTACAGTTCAGGATCAACGTTGCACGGAACGTACATGGTAAACATAATATATCCTCAATAAATGCCGTAGGAATTGGTCATGTAATGAGAAGAGGCTCTGGCATCGACTGAGATATTTTGCAATTAGAACGTGATGCTAAATAGGTTTTTTGATTATGTATGATCAGTTTCTTAACATGACTTTAACATGAGGAGGAATAAATACATTACTATTAATGGTAACTGATAAAGTTCATACTGGGTTGCAGCACATTGACTTATTGGATGCTGTGTGTCCAAGTGAAATGACCTCTCTACCTTAAACTCAAATTGGTACTACTTGCCTTCTCTCAGATGTCACAGAGGACATCCTCTTCTCTTTAGAAAACTTTGCTTTAGATTTAGATTTAGACTGCTGTGGTCTTCGCTGGTCTTCTCAGTGTCGGACTGGGATGCCAGGGGCCCACCAGAAAGTCTTAGACCTTGGGCCCACCAGAAAACCTAAAACAGTGAGCCCACCAGAAAACCTTAGACAGTGGACCTTTCCAAACTATTATTTCTCCTCTACTTAATCAACCACTTTATTCTCCTAGTCTTTTATATACTTACAATATTCTCCCATTGTTAAGTATTTTTTCCTATAAAGAAATAGGGAATGACCATGAAATAGACCAAATGTTTAGAAACAAAAGGGTCCACTAACACCTGGGCCCACCGGGAGTTTTCCTGGTATCCCGGTGGGCCAGTCCCACACTGGGTCTTCTCCTTCAAATGGGCACTGTGCTCTACAGGAGAAGTTCTGCCAGTAAGCAGTGATCACTTTCTTATCCCACCTCAGGTGATCATTGTGGTTCTTCATGGGATTAAAAAATTTGTGCAATATTAACCTTAAGCAGTTTTTAAAAAAACTAACCCTTTGCAAAGAAGCTCAAGCTGGGTCTACATGGGCAGATTTAATCATTTGGCTTTCCTCACCAAATTATTTCATCTGCCAGTTTTTGGCCATATTCAAGCTGTAGACTAAAACAGCAATCATTTATGAATGATTGAGAACCATGGCTTCTCAGTATCTAATTGAGGTTGATCATATATTGATAAGCCTAAAAGTCCCATCAGGCTAAAGCTGGCCATAGATGCAAAGATTAAGTTATATGAAATGAAGGCTCTTACAATTTTCTGACTGTGTGTATAGTGTCCCGACATTTTTCGTACCATGAAAAATCGTACGAATGGTCGTTTAGTTGATCAGACGTGTTAGAAGATTTCTGTCAGCTAACGATTATATCTCTACATGTATTGCCTTTCTGATGATATCAATGGGTGACTGTCACTACAATTTGTTGGAAGATTTCTGTCTGTCAATTCTTGGCCGGAACATAATGTAATTTGTTCTCTTTACTATTTTATTTATCTGAATGGTTAGTTGCAGGTCAGAAGATTGCAATGGAACATCGTTCGTCCGACATAAGGATAAATCTGCACGCCTATGGCTTAAAGGAGAACTAATGCTTAACGTAAAAAGTAGGCTAGAAATGTTGTACATTATGTTTTGGTCTTCTATACAAGCCAAGGCAACCACAGACCTTTAGCAGTAAAGATCTGTGTCTCCAAAGATGCCCCAGTAGCTCCTCATCTTGCTGATTCACTGCACATGCTCTGTGCTGCTGTCACTTACTGAGTACACAAAGAATAGAAATGTCACAATATAAGGCTGATTAGTAATTAATACATATAATTACTACATGGCAGCACAGAAACCAGTGCAATTAGCATCAGAATTTAATAATCAGCAAACCTGTAGCATCAGCTTATATTACAGGGGAAGCTAATTTTCTGCTGGATAATTAGTGACGACCCCTAAGCTTAGCTTCTCAACAGCTGCTCAGAGCCCACTGAGCATGTGAGTGTCACAGACACTTTCCAAGATGGTGACCCCCTGTGACAAGTTTGAAGTCCTGGATCATTGCTGCTATTGACAAGCTGAAACCTTAGGCTTGTGCAATAAGTTCACTATATAAAATATGGCATTTTTAGCCATATTTATTCTTAGGGTTTAGTTTTCCTTGCATCAGCCAATAAGTAAATGTACTTCTTGCCTAGTCTTCATCATGGACCACCTCAATACAGTTGACCAAACATTTAGATGATCACTATACATCGACATATCAACTACCTACTCAGTCCGTACTTGTCAAGGCAAACAATGTCAGCCTGGGCACGGCCAGCTTCTCACTTTTCTTATGGACCAGTAACACCATAAAATGAAAGGTTTGGTGTGCATTTAAATATAATGTACTATTAACCTTCACTAATAAAATGTATGTGTTTGATTTAGATGCTCTACTAGGGCTATGGAGGACATGCTTCGATAGCAGATAACAGATAATCAGTGTAGAATACATAGAATTTCGTTTTTGCACAGGCATCTATTCATGGCTGTACACAGAACTATAACATGAAAACCTTTCTTATATAAAAAAAAAAGGGCATTTGTTGGCAAGTCATCATTTATATGTAGGTGCTGAATGAAATAATACCAAATTTAAATGTAAATAAAAACTATTTCCCCTTTAGGGCTCTTACACACGAGCGTTTTTACCTGCGCTCCCCTGCGTTCCGTTTTTCGGCGTTCAGCCGCAGGGGAGCGCAGGAATAGACGCATTTAATTATTTCAAATGGGGCTGTACTCACACAGGCGCATGTAGGCGTCGAACGCAGGTTGAGACGCAACATGCTGCATTTTTCCTGCGTTCGGCGCCTACATGCGCCTGTGTGAGTACAGCCCCATTTGAAATAATTAAATCCGTCTATTCCTGCGCTCCCCTGCGGCTGAACGCCGAAAAACGGAACGCAGGGGAGCGCAGGTAAAAACGCTCATGTGTAAGAGCCCTTATGGTGTTACAGGTCGTTGATATATTTTGGAGGAAGAGGACTTGGTACCTACGATATTCATCAGATACAACCTTGCCTTCATCCTATGTTTAACATGCATCGTTTGCTCCCATTTAGTCGCATAGTTGATCACAGCCCCTTTATTAGCAGAGCTGGATACATTAGCATATTTGATCTTGAGCAATTTTTCTCTTTTTTTATTTCAAATTAAAGCCCTTTTATTTCTTCATAACCCAGGCAGGAACAAAAAAACACAACCATCTAGATTAATATTGTTTAATGCAATCAGAATTAAAAAAAAAACGCGCACACACTTACCCTCCTGGACACAATTTACATTTCATTAACTGGCTTCATTAGGCTAGTGTGGGAACCTCGCTTATTAGCAGAGACAGCGTCCAGCATTTTTTATTTCTGTCTATTTTTATTTTCTTGCAGAACAATTTTTATAGCCTAGGGGGAAATAGGTTTTATGCAATTCAAGTTAACATCTTGTTAGTAAAATATTTAAGAGAGACTGAATTTGAGATTACCAGTTGATCACCATTATCCAAAGACTTTTTTCATCGGCCCTCCAGTTTTTCCCCAGCTATAAAGTATATAATTTTCTAAAGGAATTAAAGGAACAGTAACACCAAAAAATGAAAGTATTTTTAATTAATGAACATGTAATGTAGTGTTTTGCTGCACTGGTAAAACTGGTGTGTTTGCTTCAGAAACACTACTAGAGTTTATATAAATATGTTGCTATGTAGCCACAGGGGCAGCCATTCAAGCACAGGATACACAGTAGATAACAGATACGTACTACTATAGTTTATATAAACAAGTTGCTGTGTAGCCATGGGGGCAGCCATTCAAGCACAGGATACACAGTAGATAACAGATAAGTACTACTATAGTTTATATAAACAAACTGCTGTGTAGCCATGGGGGCAGCCATTCAAGCACAGGATACACAGTAGATAACAGATAAGTGTAGAATAATCTATGTACCAGTACAGCACAACAGTACATTACATGTTCATTACTTAAATTTTTTGGTGTTACTGTTCCTTTAAGAACTGTTCCTTAATATAACTTATGGCATTTACCCTGTTGCTACAACCATATTTCTTGTTATGAGATAAGGCAGGTATGGGATCTGTTATCTGGAAACCCATTATCCAGAACGCTCTGAATTATGGGAAGGTCATCTCCCATGGAGCACATTTTAATCAAATAATTCTAATTCTAATTAATAAAATCTTTACAACTGATATCATTTTCCCTGTAATAATAAAACAGTAGCTTGTACTTGATCCCAACTAAGATATAAGTAATCCTTATTGGAGGCAAAAACAATCCTTTTGGGTTTAATTAATGTTTAAATTATTTGTTCATAGACTATGGGGCCGATTCACTAAGGGTCGAATATCGAGTGTTAATTAACCCTCGATATTGACTGGGAATTAAAATCCTTCGACTTAGAATATCGAAGTCGAAGGATTTAGCGCAGATAGTATGATCGAACGATCGAAGGATTATTCCTTCGATCGAACGATTAAATCCTTCAAATCGTTCGTTTCGAAGGATTTTAATCCAACGATCGAAGGAATATCCTTCGATCAAAAAAACGCAGGCAAGCCTATGGGGACCTTCCCCATAAGCTAACATTGACTTCGGTAGCTTTTAGATGGCGAACTAGGGGGTCGAAGTTTTTTTTAAAG
Organism: Xenopus laevis; assembly: GCF_017654675.1. Taxonomy (NCBI): domain Eukaryota; kingdom Metazoa; phylum Chordata; class Amphibia; order Anura; family Pipidae; genus Xenopus; species Xenopus laevis. The sequence goes on along the minus strand of NC_054377.1, from coordinate 14,606,039 downwards.
AGACAGTACTTCGATTATTGAATGGTCGAATAGTCGAACGATTTTTAGTTCGAATCCTTCGATTCGAAGTCGTAGTCGAAGGTCGAAGTAGCCCATTCGATGGTCGAAGTAGCCCAAAAAACACTTCGAAATTCGAAGTTTTTTTACTTCGAATCCTTCACTCGAAGTTAGTGAATCGGCCCCTTAAAGTATGGAGATCCAAATCACTTCCTTAACCGGAAAACCCCAGATCCCGAGCATTCTGAATAACAGGTCCCATACCTGTAGTTATATTGGTAAGTTGGGTGGTAAAAAATCAAGTTCAACCTTTCCAAGTCCATCAAGTTCAACCCCTCCAAGTGAACCCCAACACATTGTACATACACGCACTCATACTGACCCTTCCATACACTCACATAAAGGACATATATAATATCTCTAATAATTGTAAAGCATAGTATCACAATTGCCTATGATATTATGCTTGTCCAAAAAATCAACCAAGCCCCTCTCTCAAAGGCATTAGAGATGTCGCGAACTGTTCGCCGGCGAACTTGTTCGCGCGAACATCGGGTGTTCGCGCTCGCCGGAAGTTCGCGAACGTCGCGCGACGTTCGCCATTTTGGGTTCGCCATTGTTGGCGCTTTTTTTTGCCCTCTCACCCCAGACCAGCAGGTACATGGCAGCCAATCAGGAAGCTCTCCCCTGGACCACTCCCCTTCCCTATAAAAACCGAAGCCCTGCAGCGTTTTTTCACTCTGCCTGTGTGTGCTGAAGAGATAGTGTAGGGAGAGAGCTGCTGCCTGTTAGTGATTTCAGGGACAGTTGAAAGTTGCTGGCTAGTAATCGTTTTGATACTGCTCTGTTATTGGAGGGACAGAAGTCTGCAGGGGTTTGAGGGACATTTAAGCTTAGGTAGCTTTGCTGGCTAGTAATCTACCTTCTACTGCAGTGCTCTGTATGTAGCTGCAGTGGGCAGCTGTCCTGCTTCTGATCTCATCTGCTGACTGCTGCAATAACAGTAGTCCTTGTAAGGACTGCTTTTATTTATTTTTTTGTTGTTTTACTACTACTACTACTACTACTACTATAAGAGCCCAGTGCTATTAGTCTAGCAGTGTTGGGGAGTGGGACTGGTGTGCTAATCTGCTGCTCCTAGTAGTTCAGCAGCACCAACTTTAATTTTTTTTTTTTAATATTCATTTTTTTTTTATTTTACTTTTTTTATTTTACTACCGCTGTAGTAGTGTATAAGTTGACCTTTTAGGCATTATTTGCCCTGTAGGCATTATTTGCACACTGTTTTCTTCAACCCGCCATCGAGCTGTGTGACCTTGTTCACATTCTGTCTAAATATCCATAATATTACCGTCTCCAGAAAAAACACCGGAGTCACTTTTTTCAAGCAGCATTCATATATTTTACGTAATCCGTATCCACCGCTGTAGTAGTGTATACGTTGGCCTTGTAGGCATTATTTGCACACTGTTTTCTTCAACCCGCCATCGAGCTGTGTGACCTTGTTCACATTCTGTCTAAATATCCATAATATTACCGTCTCCAGAAAAAACACCGGAGTCACTTTTTTCAAGCAGCATTCATATATTTTACGTAATCCGTATCCACCGCTGTAGTAGTGTATACGTTGGCCTTGTAGGCATTATTTGCACACTGTTTTCTTCAACCCGCCATCGAGCTGTGTGACCTTGTTCACATTCTGTCTAAATATCCATAATATTACCGTCTCCAGAAAAAACACCGGAGTCACTTTTTTCAAGCAGCATTCATATATTTTACGTAATCCGTATCCACCGCTGTAGTAGTGTATACGTTGACCTTGTAGGCATTATTTGCACACTGTTTTCTTCAACCCGCCATCGAGCTGTGTGAGCTTGTTCACATTTTGTCTAAATATTGATAATATTATCGTCTCTAGAAAAACCACTTGAGTTACTTTTTTTCAAGCAGCATTCATATATTTTACGTAATCCGTATCCACCGCTGTAGTAGTGTATACGTTGGCCTTGTAGGCATTATTTGCACACTGTTTTCTTCAACCCGCCATCGAGCTGTGTGAGCTTGTTCACATTTTGTCTAAATATTGATAATATTATCGTCTCTAGAAAAACCACTTGAGTTACTTTTTTTCAAGCAGCATTCATATATTTTACGTAATCCGTATCCACCGCTGTAGTAGTGTATACGTTGACCTTGTAGGCATTATTTGCACACTGTTTTCTTCAACCCGCCATCGAGCTGTGTGAGCTTGTTCACATTTTGTCTAAATATTGATAATATTATCGTCTCTAGAAAAACCACTTGAGTTACTTTTTTTCAAGCAGCATTCATATATTTTACGTAATCCGTATCCACCGCTGTAGTAGTGTATACGTTGACCTTGTAGGCATTATTTGCACACTGTTTTCTGGGCAAACAATGCCTACAAGGTCAACGTATGGCAGTTGTTTAAAGAGAACAGTACATTACTAGCCAGCAAAGCTACCTAAGCTAAAATGTCCCTCAAATCCCTGCAGACTTCTGTCCCTCCAATACAGAGCAGTATCAAGCAGATTACTAGCCAGCAAGCTTACTATCATCTGTCCCTGAAATCACTAACAGCTCTCCCCCTACACTATCTCTTCCAAGCACACACAGGCAGATTTTTCAGATACATTTTTGCCCTTGATCCCCCTCTGGCATGCCACTGTCCAGGTCGTTGCACCCTTTAAACAACTTTAAAATCATTTTTCTGGCCAGAAATGTCTTTTCTAGATGTTAAAGTTCGCCTTCCCATTGAAGTCTATGGGGTTCGCGAACCGTTCGCGAACCGCTCGCATTTTTGCGCAAGTTCGCGAATATGTTCGCAAACTTTTTTTCCGACGTTCGCTACATCCCTAAAAGGCATTAATAGAGCTTTCAGTTGAGGGATTTTTAGGTATCCAGGAACAAGTTTCAAAGGGATGAAACATCTAAAACGTGGCACAAAAAGACTTCTCCTTACTGACTGTCCTATGGCAGGACAGGGCTCATCTGCTTGTACTGATGTTGTGGTCCGCTCCTTGAGTAAACTAACCCTTACATATCACCCCACTGTGTATACCTCTAATTAAAACTAGGGTACCCTTTTGTTGTTGAGAAAAAGAATTCCCCTGGATTATTCCATTGTCCTAACCACATTACCTGCATAGAAACTGCCCTGTTTTTGTATTCTTAATCATCCCTGCCTAGTTCTCCTCCAGTTTTTGACAAGCAGGCAGTTGTTAACCTGAAACATGAATGATGACTACGGGTGGCCATTACCTTCCGAGACATATCATTGCATTATTGACTCACTATGACTGACTGCGATGGAAATAAAGCTCAGCCAATGCTTTGTGCGAGATGAGTTCCTCAACAAGTTCAATTGTCCATGCACAACGCTCTCATGTATTAAAAATAAAAGTAAAAAACCCATAATGGAGTAGAAATGTGTGTTTCTTAAGGGAATATATGAAATGCCTATGTCCTATATAATGCCATTAACCCCCATTGCCCGACTAACGTACCCACTACTAATTCGTATTTGTTCCAATTCATTATTTATACATTGCTAGCAGAATCAGCTGTACTGTAGATGTTGGAGATAAAAATAACTAAGAACTGGCTACTTTAAGTGAGAGCTTTGCTATTTATAGCAAACAGGAGAAGAGGCCCTTGCATCCCCTTTTAACTTCTCCTTGCCATGGTGTCACGTGTGGTTGGACTCGATGATCAGAGAGATCATTTAAAAGGCAATAAAAGTCTATGGAACAGGTTGAATTTGGGATGGATGATGTGATCTGTAAACATAATAGTCCTTCCTGGATATATTCACATCATGAGTTATATTTGGCCAACTTAATGCTGGTTTTCCATTCGCATGGATGACCGACCAGATACCCTTGATCCACTCATTCTGCTAATGCCATTGCTTAGTCTATGTACAGTATATAGGCCCTGATAGGATCCATTGACAGCTGCAGTCGGAAGAGATTATGAAGGGGTCTCGTAGACTCGGTCCTCCCCTTGAAAGGACCTTAACCTAAAATTCCATGCATGCACAAAGGCATGAGAATGTACCAAAGGCAGAAGGAGGACAATGTTGACTTTGACAATCCCAGTATTAACAATGACATGAAAAATATGTAGTCAAGGTGGATTCCACAAACCACAATGCTAAACCAGTTATAGCCTGGAAGAACAAAGTCTATCCAATAGCATTGAGGGGGTTGCAGGTAACATGCAGAGTATGATATCCTCTGGGTATTGCATTTTTCTCCTTAAATGTTGATATTGTTAGGAATGTAGACAAACTCCACTCTCTACAAGTATCTTATTGTGTCTGAGAGGCACATTTATCAAAGGTCGAATTTCGGAGGAAGGCTAGTAACATGTCCAAAATGGTCCCTGGAACTCTATTGTTGACTTTTACATGAACTTGGTAGGTTTTTGTTGGCGAATAGTCACATTAAAATTTTTAAAGGGCCAGAGTTTGATTATTCTCGAAAACTGTATTTGAATTCAAATCCGCAATTTGAATTTGAACGTTTTGACCATTAAAAAAAATCAAAAATTCTAATTTGGTTTTTCAATTCAACCCTTAATATTTCAATTTTTTTCACTTCCTATTTAAATGGCTTTTGAATCCTTTGTACTTCCGCCTATGACTATGTATCAGGGAATATGAAACGCATCAGGCAGGTTTGTTTTTAAAGAGTGCTTGCCGACATCCCATTGTGATGTAAATACCATCATTGTACTCAAGTAGTTCCCAAGCTGTGGGCTTGCACTCTAGGGGAACTCAGTTGTGAAGTCCAGGCTAAAGGCTATGGTTTGATTTAAGGAAAATGCCTGTAGGATCTCATAGATATGCTTAAAAGTGTGAGAGTGAGATATGGATCAGCCTAGACATTGATGGAAGTGAGGCTGAATTACTGATACCGCAGTATTTTTATAGGTCTAGAACACTCTTAAGAGCTAAGGAAACACTCAACAAATATTGAACCCTAAAACGGGGCTTGAACCCAACAAAGCCCCAAAACCTCTGAAGCCTCACAGAGTACAGGACAAGGAGCAAAGTGCAAAAAAAAAAAAAACCCCGGCATAAACCACTATGATTTTTTTACATATGCACCTTGCTGGCACTTTGCAGAATAGCTTCAAAATTGAGTTCAATTGAGACCTGTGTCTGCCCCATGAATACAGTGTTGCCTGTGTTTGGCAGTGCTGTATTCATAACATATGAAAACCTAACCTAACAACTGAAGGCAGCAATTGGTGTTGTTATATATGTTGTATTCTATAATAATCTATCATGATTCAAGCTCCACCTGTGCCCATGCATTCTAGTGTTATATGCCTTTAATGGGTCACTACAGTAGAACAAGAATGAAAGTGTGTATTGTATGTATATGAATGCACTATTAAGACTATATAATAAATGTGAGTTTTGTGAACATGGCATCTAATTTATCCCCCTTATTCTCTATGCCTTCTCTCCTCTCTCCGAGTAATGACAGACAGCGCTAATATATGACTTTATCATTCTAGGTTATTGTAACACTTATGCTGATTAATATGTTCCCCTCCTGAGAAAGTTGGTGTGAATGATGGTTCTTTCATTTCTTGATATAATTAGATGACCCGTGTCATAGTTCAGCATATTATAGTGATGGATAGGGACGTCAGCTGCTCCTCTTCCATTGTGGGAGATTAAAGGAACCTCATTAGAATCACTTGCTGATATATATGTGCCCAGCAATGTACGGCCGGTGCCCAGGTCCCTGAGTTTGAAACCAACCAGAGAGACAGATATTGTGAGTTAGGATTAAGTTAAACATATACCAACCAGTGTAAATGACTGATGCAGTAACATGACATTGTCTGACTGCTCTTCCCATATATCTAATTCGGACACCAGGATACAATGTAAAGCAAATCTTTGTTTGCTAGAGATAGTCCCTGTTATCAAGACTCCATCAAAATGGCGTCTAGTGAGGGGATCATGTCATGGTAAGTCTTATCAGAATATGGGTGGACGTGGTAAAATAGGTAGTGATGGGCGAATAAATTCTCCAGGCATTTATTGTGAATTTCCAAGTTTCGCTGCCAGCGAATAAATGCGTGAAACTGCAGCGAAAATTACGTTACGTCCAAAAAATTTGGGCGCGCGTCAGAATAGTCGCATGCATAAACATTGTCGTGCCTCAAAATTATCCGGACGCCCATTGACTTTATGCATTTGGCCAAAATAGGCGGCGTATAACAATAGTCGTGGGCGTTGAAATTTATGCGTGTCAAAATAATTTTGACGCCCATTGACTTGCAATGCTTTTCGTGAATTTTTCGCCGTTTTGCTTTGCCGAAAAATTTTCATAGTGGAGTGGAGTTCTCCAGAACACGCATTGTAAACAATGTTTGCATACGATTCACTGGGTGCAAGTCTGGGGCCCCTTTAATTAATACAACCTGCGGTTGGGACCCTGTAGCTACTGCCAGATCCAGGGTGGTTGGTTCACCAAATTCGATATTTACAAACCACTCTTCAGAATGGCCTCACATGCTTTGTTTGTAGTAATGCTAGAAAATTGTGCTTTTACTTTAAGACTTGAGTGTTTCAAATCTAAAGTGGTTAAAAGGGAGCTCCACCCAAATCATTTGAGAAGAAAATATTCTAAGCCACTATCCATATACATTAATGGGCAGCTATCGTTGGACAGGGCAGCTCCTGTCATGATATCAGAAGTGTAAAATTGCTACTAACTAGGGATGCACCGAATCCAGGATTCGGTTTGGGATTCGGCCAGAATTCTGCCTTTTTCTGCAGGATTCGGATTCGGCCGAATCCTTTTGCCCGGCCGAACCGAATCCTAATTTGCATATGCAAATAAGGGGTGGAGAGGGAAATCACATTGTATTTTGTCACAAAACAAGGAAGTAAAAAATATTATCCCCTTCCCACCCCTAATTTGTATATGCAAATTAGGATTCAGATTCGGTTCTGTATTTGACTGAATCTTTCGCAAAGGATTCGGGGGTTCGGCCGAATCCAAAATAGTAGATTCGGTGCATCCCTACTACTAACATAAATACTAAAAGAAAATTAATTAATATTTTAAGTGCAGAATTTTATGTTTGAACAGTAGTAAATAATGGCCCTGGAGTGCCCCGTTTCTGCAGAGACAGGGGGGGGAAAAGAAGTCATTTGGGCACAACACTGATCCTAGCAAAACTCACCATTCTGAATGAACAATACATTAGTCGGCTCACAGGAATTCTAAACAAGAACTGAATAAAATAATGGCAGGGGCACTTAGCCTCCCTCTCTGTCTGTTTTATTATTATAATAGTGTTTTCTCCCTTCTCTCGCATATAATACACTAATATAGATGTGTTGTTCTCTGTTACCATTCTGCTAATAATATGCCTGTTTCCACCGGCAGCTTTCTCGACATGTTCCCTTGCTGTGAAATATTATTGCCCAGGGTATATAAATTGTGGCTGAATGTAGAGGCGTGCTCGCTGCTGCTGGAGAATGAGCAATCTGATCCGCGGATCTGTATCAGCAGCTGATTTTTTATGGGCCAATAATAGCGTTTGTTTGCCGCTACAGGTGGGCAAAAAAAAAAAAAAGAGATTATAAATGAACCAATCATGTCAACTCCAAAGCTGGAGAATATTTATGGTGACATACTTGTGAGATGTAATAAGAGCGGAACTGCTGTCTCCAAATTGGGATTTTGATTCTACAACTTCACTTCTACTGCATTACACCACCCAGGCATACATACATGCACTATAAATATAACACTATAAATATATACTATATATGCCCTATAGATGCACTACTGTTTATGTAAATGTAAGTGGGTTATATAAGAGAGAAATAAGCATGGAGGCTCTATATTGTTCTATCACTTGTGGGTAGGGTTGCCACCTTTTAAAATAACCTTTACCGGCAGGTGGAGGGGCGGTCTTAAAGGGGCGGGCCGTGATGATAAAGGGGGCGGGCTGGGGTGCACCATTGGCTGGCCGGATCGTGATGTCAAAGGGGGCGGAGCCAAACGCGTGAAGTTGGCAAGAAGCCCAGGAAAAAAGGTAAGTTTGGAGCAGGCTGGGGGCAGGCCACGGGCTTTTTTTAAGTGTATTACAAATTTACCGGCAGCTACATTGCCGGTAAATTTGTAATCCCGGCCTTGGCTGGTGTTTTACCGGCTAGGCCGGTAAAATACCGGCCGGGTGGCAACACTACTTGTGGGTATAAGTTGTGTCCTTATTCTTCCATAGATTATGGGATCTCACTGTATAGTCTATAACAGGGGTCCCCAACCTTTTTTACCCGTGAGCCACATTCAAATATAAAAAGAGCTAGGGAGCAACACAAGCACGAAAACATCCAGGGGATGCCAAATAAGGGCTGTGATTGGCTATTTGGTGGCCGCTATGTGGACTGGCAGCCTACAGGAGGTTCGGTTTGGCAGTAGATCTGTTTTTTATACAACCAAAACTTACCTCCAAGCTCAGAATTCAAAAATAACCTTCTTTGAGGCCACTGGGAGTAACATCCAAGGGGTTGGTGACCCAACATTTGCTCATGAGTCAATAGTTGGGGATCACTAGTCTTTAAGGAAACCCTTGCAGTTGAGAATACCACGCTTGGCTGCATTTGGCTCACTAAACTCCCAGTGGTATAATACCATGCCCCAGGTCATCACTCTTCGTCTGGCTTCTAGAAACGGGATTACAAACACAAGTGGAGCGTTATAGGAGGGGATACAGAACCTGCCAGTGAAACAATGGCCTTATCTTTAGAAAAACCCTTAAAAACATATATAAGTAAAGAAGCCCTTTAATTTAAGTGCACTGTGGTGGCACACCAGGAAGAACCAGAGAAAACTTAAGAATGTTGACAATATTGACTAACTGAGTGGGTCCTAAGTTTCCCCACTAGTTACTGTATGACATGACTTGCTACACCAACAATACTCCATTATTGCCCGGCTCACTGATTGTAGAGATGTGTGTGGCTAAGGCAGCATGTAATAAATGACAAGATCTCAAGCGGTTAATTGATTGTGATTAGTACCTGCCTGTTCCCTGTTCAGAAAGGCATTTTCTATTGATTGGGTTATTACTTCTGAGAAGCCTATTACGAGCTTGATTAAATAAACAAAGACCTTGCAGCCCGGCATGGAGAACTAGACAAAGCAGGCATGGAGTGCCAATTATGGGTCATTAAATGGTCCCGTCCCATTTTCAGATGTTTCTCTAGGATTTAGAGAAAAATAGAATTGTTTTGTTTTAAATAAAGAAAACAATAAATAAATAATCAAAATAAATAATGCTACCACATCCCAGCTAGTCTTTTTTTGTCATGGATGTGATCAAAGAGGGAGTGTAAGAAAAAAATGAGGGAGTAAAAAAGAGGAGAGCAGAAAAGGAATGGAGGACAAAGGTGTATGTGACTGAAGGATAGAGCTAAAGAGTTACATGGGGGAGTTTTGAATATTCTCCATCAGTAGTGGAGAGTATTAACATGGGAGAAGGGCAAGAGAAAATGGGACTTGGGGGAAGAAAGTAAGAGCAGAAGGTGACAAGGAGTGAAGAGCAGATAGCATAAACGGACATAGGAGTGCAGAGCTGTGGACGTGGAAGAAGTGTAGAATTGGTTTGGGAGACAGAAGTAATGAAAGGAGAAGAGAAAGCGATAGAGGGAGCAGAAACAAACAATCAGGGGGGTCAGGGCATGAAAGGGGGCTGGAGATGTCAAATGGGAGAGGAGGAAGAACGTGAGAAGTAGAGAGTAGTTATCGACAAATAAATTCGCCAGGCACAAATCTGCTGCGATTAAATTCACAAATAAATTCTCTAATATGCGAAACTGCAATGAAAATTCACCGGCGAAAAATCCGCCGCAAGAAAAAATTGACACGCGTCAGAATAGTCACGTGCATGTAAAATTAATAATAAAAATTATATTTAATAATAAAATTATTTTGACGCCCATTGACTTCAATGCCTTTCGCTGATTTTTCGCCATTTTGCTGATTTTTCTGCGAAACGGCACATATTCACCCATCACTATTGGAGAGGGAAATGGATGGAAGATTAGAAAGCCAGGAAAAGAAAGTTAAAGAAGGACACAAGAGGAAGGTGGAAGAATATGATTGGTTTAGAGGGAGAGAAGGAGAGAGAAAGGAAAGAGCAGATAAAAAGACTGTAAACATGGGGTGTTTGAATATGTTACATAGTGGTTTCAAAGAAGCTTCCATTTTGTTGACTGGCCCTGAGACAAATAAATACAAAAAATGTAACCGTCTAAATCTTATTAACTGAAGTAGTAGAATAGTAGCCCTGGCACTGTAAACACACACTAGAGAAACATCACTTGAACTGTTCCGAGAGCCCTGCACTCACCGCTGCCTTGTCATGAGACGGAGTAAAGGCCTTCTTCTCATATTCTATTCATGGCTTTACAGGGAACCGATATCTCCTCACACACGGCTCCCCTTTTGTCTTCCAGCCCGAGTAACAGAACTGTCAGTGAGTGGGATAATTGGAAGGCAATTACTCATTTGCTGTGCTGCCTGCAACAAACTGCGCATACCCAATTGAACTTTCCATACAATTAATTCGCTATTTAGCAAAGAAAAAAAAAAACGTGTGAAAAGTCCCTTTATTACAGGTATAGCAATGAATTTTTCTACCTTTAACACTGCCACTGATTTACTGCTACTGCTCGATCTCCTCTGTTTATCCTCCATATTTATTATAATGCCCATAGCTTGCACATACATAACTATATGTTGTTATATATAATGCAGGGCCGGCATAAAAACAAGAATGAAGAGTCAAGTGCAAATAAAGCCGGCAGGATTGTCATCTCAGTGGTTGCTGAACTACATCTCCCATTGTGCTTTAAAGGAGAAGGACAGTCCTTTTCCACTTGGGGGTGCCAAATGTTTGTCACCCCCAAGTGATTGTATTTACTTAACTGAAACCCCAGGTCGGTGCTCCTATCAGCAGAAAACTGCACCGGCCCGGGGTTATACCAGTGAGCACCACGGAGCGATCCTCTTCTGTCTTCTTCTTGCTTCAAATTTCCTGGGGCAGACACATGCGCAATAGAATGAAATAGCCGACTTTTTAGTTAAGGTTCGGCTTTTCGCTCTACTGCGCATGCGCGGCCACGTGAAGAAAGAAGAAGCCGGAAGTGGATCGCTCCGTGGTGCTCACTGGTATATCCCACTGCACTTTTCTGCCAATAGGAGCACCGGCCCGGGGTTTCAGGTAAGTAAATACAATCACTTGGGGGTGCCTAACATTTGGCACCCCCAAGTGGAAGAAGACTTTCCTTCTCCTTTAATTCTTGATAATACATAGCCCGGCATCATGTGGTTGGGGCAACACTGAGCGGGTTATTTACTAAAATCCGATTTTATCTCATTGTTCCAATAAAAAAAAGCTTTACCAAACTCCCATTCCTGATTTTGCCTTATTTGTTAATAAAATAACTCAAATAAATCGGATCGGTAAAAAAACTCAATAAAATCGATCGAAAACATTAACTTTTCTCCCAAATTGCAAGATTTTTTCGGGGGGTTTTGCCTGAAACCCCCAAATTTTTCAGATTATCAAGCTAAACCTGTCGCAAACCACAATATCTTCAAATTGGGATAGGGACCTCTACCATTGACTTATACATGACCTCGACAGGGCTGAGATGGCGGATTTTATTCATGCTTTTTGCAGCATCGGGGTATAATAATTGTATAAAAATTTAGTTTTTGCCCCAAAAAGCCCGACCACAAAAATTTGAGGTTTAGTAAATAACCCCCCCTAAACACTGCTGCTCCACCAATTTTTGCTGGACTTCAAATCTCAGCATATTCCAACCAGTGATCTAACTATAGAGATAGGAGACCCCGCAGCACCAGGTAGGGGGTCAAGGAAACAGGGGAGCCCGGAACACTGCTGCAACAGAACCTGTCTATACGTACCCATTGCCTTGGTCTTCATTTTTTCTTCTTTATAGTTTTTACAGTTTTTTTAGTCTTCTTCTGACTCTTTCCAGCTTTCAAATGGGGGTCACTGACCCCATCTAATAAACAAATGCTCTGTAAGGCTACAAATGTATTGTTATTGACACTTTTTATGACTCATCTTTCTATTCAGGCCTCTCCTATTCATATTGCAGTCTCTTATTCAAATCAATGCATGGTTGCTAGGGGAATTTAGACACTAGCAACCAGATTGCTGAACTTGCTGCTGGAAAAAAAAATGAAATAACTCAAAAACCACAAATAATAAAAAAGATGAAAACCAATTACAAATTGTCTCAGAATATCTCTCTCTACATCATACTAAAAGTTAATTTAGAAGTGAACAACCCCGTTAAGAGTTAAAGGGTGCTCTCTTCCTCAGGGGGAATGGTAAATGATCCCTTTATCTTTTATTACCCCTTAAATATATCATATCCCATCATCCTCGTATTTCCCAAATTAAACATAAAAAGAATGGTAAGAATTCTTATAAAAGGATCTTTCTACATTGGAACTTACCTGTTAGATTTTGTGCTTCTCCCTGACCTTAAGCTGATTGCTAATTAACAAGTGTCATTTGGCAAAACGACCAAGGTTAATTCAAAGCTTAAACAATTAGAAGATCTGCTGGATTGGAAATCAAATGGACTCGTCACCGTCAAGTGGTTATTTAATTAGTCATTTGAAGTCCTGTGTGCAGAATGGTTGGAAGAAAACTCGTTTATACAGCAATAAAATGACAAGGGAAGAGAAATACATTTTAAAAAATGTAGAGGCAACCGTTAGAATGAAATTGTCCTCCATTGGGGAGCGAGGATTAGGACATGTGACTGCTGAGCTGCGCTGACCACGGTTGCCCTATAGAGCGCAAAGCAGTGGCACACATTCTCACATAGGTATCAGGTTTGATTGAGCACAAAATGCGTGAGGAGGTTCTTTGTTTAGAGATTTTATTCCATTGTTAACCTCCATTGATCTCTAATAAGGTCCAATAAGGCTCCGCCTCTTGGATTCATAGTTGAAACTTGCTGGCTCCTCCCCCTGCACATTTGAGCCTAGACTACACATGGCAGCTCCTCGCTAGAACTAGCTACAGCAGATCACATTGGGCATCCTGTGCAACTTAATGCTGATGTTGGTCCTTTAGACCTGCAGCTTATCTTGCCATGAAGAGGGTGTTCTGACGGGTCTCCCCAATCGATATCAGGCCAAAAATTGGCCTGATATCGATTGGGCAGGTTTGATTTTTCCTGCGATTGAGGATTTCCTCGGCTAGTTGATGCAGTCCTACGACCCATCGCCGCCCATTTCCTTCATATAATCTAATCGTTTGGCCCTAGGGCCGTTGGTGAGCAGGGGAAGATCTTCTCATTTGGCAACCCTTTAGTCATTAGTTATGTGGGGTTCAGGAAAAACTCAACCTGCACCTGACCCTATCCTGCAATATGTTGCCACACTCAACCCTAATGTACTTCTCCAGTCTGGCCTGAACCCAACCCAATGAAAAAAAAACGCATCTCAAAACTGGTGTCGGGAGTCATATTTTCAAAATCCCAGCTATTTTTAAATTCGAGTTATACATTGGAATATGGCAGGCTCAAATGAAAATGAAGGGTAGAATGTGATTTCACTGCGATTGAGGCTCTTTTCAATGCCTTTTGTTATTTTCATAAGTAAGAGCACAAGTTTTTTTCAAATTCGAGAAAAAACGAAAATTCAAATTTTGATAGATCTGCCACCAAAGATTTTTTTAATAAGTTATGAAATATATCCCCTTGATTCCGGGTCCTGAATCATGGGCACTGAAAAGGGTGGTCTTGGGGCATGGCAGGCCATAACTGAGCCCAGTGTAGGACTTGGACATTGGGGACCCTCCAGGGCTGCTTGCAACCAACAGGACCCTCTTCCCAAATCCTTGTTATGTCAATTTCACATCCCATAGCGCTTATCGCCATCCTCGCCATTGGCAGCCAATTATGGGCGCGGGCCCATCTGGGTTTTTCCCGGTGTATCATCAGCCCAGTCCTCCCCTGGCTGAGCCCATGGCTGGGACAAATCTTAGTTGAAAGTTTTAATTTGAAAATATTGGGAGTTATAGTATCTCCAGAAACTCCCTCTGCCTATTCCAGGAGTTAAAGGAGAGCTAAACCCTAACAATAAATATGGCTAAAATGTCATATTTTATATAGTGAACTTATTGCACCAGCCTAAAGTTTGAGCTTGTCAATAGCAGCAATGATCCAGGACTTCAAACTTGTCACAGGGGGTCACCATCTTGGAAAGTGTCTGTGACACTCACATGCTCAGTGGGCTCTGAGCAGCTGTTGAGAAGCTAAGCTTAGGGCTCGTCACTAATTATCCAGCAGAAAATGATGTTTGTGTAAGACGTGCCGGGAGATTTCAGCGTTCTCTTACCTCCCTGCGCTTCTCCTCTAGAAAGGTTGTGCGCAGGCGTGCACTTCCGTGCTTTGCGTCTACTTTGATGCCAAAAGTTGTGATGTCATGAATAGGCGCCGGATCCGAATTTGGCACCAAATCAGCTTTAAAGGTCCAGTCCATTTTGTAAGTGCCCAAGCTCGGCTTCAGTTTACTGTTCCTGCTCAAGCGTATTCTCTACTCTGATTATCTGTTTTTTGACTCCTGCCTGTCTCTCGTTTACGATTCCTGCCTTGATTCTTCGCCTGTTTGACTACGTCTTTTCTAAATCCTTGCCGGTACCTGGTTTAGGGACTTATTTCAAAATCCTGCACTTCCTTGTTGGTTTTCCGCAGCAGAAAGCCCGGGGCCCCAAAAGCACGTTGGTGAACCAGAGATCACTGTGCAAGGTTCTGATATTGGACGAGATTGTTACAGTTAGTCTGTAATATAAGCTGATGCTACAGGACTGATTATTAAATTCTGATGCTAATTGCACTGGTTTCTGTGCTGCCATGTAGTAATTATGTGTATTAATTACTAATTAATACTTTAATACTATTGTGACATTTCTATTCTATGTGTACTGTATATTATGAGTGGCTCCCTAAGCTCAGTAAGTGACAGCAGCACAGAGCATGTGCAGTGAATCAGCAGAAAAGAAGACGGGGAGCTACTGGGGCATCTTTGGAGACACAGATCTTTACTGCTAAAGGGCTGTGGTTGCCTTGGGCTGGTATAGACTTGCAGATTTATCCTTATGTCAGACGAACGCTCTTCCATAAAACATTATGTACAACATTTCTAGCTACTTCTTTAGTTAGGCATTTAGTTCTCCTTTAAAGGGGCTCTTTCACCCTAGTCTTTAATATAACCAATAAAAATGGAGCTTTAAATTTTGCTGTTATCTTAATGCTTTAATTTCCTAATAAATATTTCTCCTCCACACATGGGATCATTTTCTCCTCCTCCGTGCCAGTGGCATAGTTATTGTCCCATATGTGCTGGGCCTGGGTATTAGGTGCCTCTCCTGCTTATATTTTTCTAAAAATTGCAGTAAACTATTGGCATATCTGCCTATTAGTTCTGTACCCGACATCTCCCGAGTGCTATTTATAAAAGAAGGATAAACAAGCAGGATTGTAGCGGCGCGCTTATAGAAACCATATGCACAAGCGGTTTGGGTTTCTCAGAGCAGCCAGGCAGAACACGGGGAGAAGGGCTCGGCAGCTGGAAATCAAATACTGTTGTGTAAATGTAAAAGAATAGCAATGCGACAACAATAGCATGTTTATCCCGAAAAAGGAGAGTGAAATGCAACTCCTGTGTCTCCTGTGGTCACAAAGAATTTCTTCTTCGGTTTTTCCTGCTGGAGAAAGTTACCACAATTAAAAAATCCAAGGAAAAACATCCAAATGCTTAGAAAATTATATAGAAAATAATGTACCCCCTACTGTATATGATAAGGATATTAGAAGTCACTGAGGGGTTTTATGACCATATAAAGGCACAAGGATGCAAGCTGAGTTATACAGGGAACTCAGAGTATCACTGGTTTATTATAAGGGATAATCTACCCCCTTCTGTAAATAATAAGGATATTAGAAGTCACTGAGGGGTCCTGTGACCATATAAAGGCACAAGGCTGCAGGCTGAGTTTTACAGGGAACTCTAAGTATCACTCATGTATTATAAGGATAATGTACCCCCCTACTGTAAATAATAAGGATATTAGACGTCACTGAGGGGTGTCTGTGACCATATAAAGGCACAAGGCTGCATGCTGAGTTATACAGGGAACTCTGAGTATCACTCGTGTATTATAAGGATAATGTACCCCCTACTGTAAATGATAAGGATATTAGAAGTCACTGAGGGGTTTTGTGGCCATATAAAGGCACAAGGCTGCAGGCTGAGTTAAGGGATAATGTACCCCTACTGTGAATTATAAGGATATTAGAAGTCATTAAGGGGTCCTGTAACCATATAAAGACACAAGGCTGTAATCTGAGGCCAGAACTATAAGTGAGCAGAGAGAAACTCAGGCAGGAAGTGATGTCACACCAAGCTAATATGGCAGCTGCTATCCTAAACAAACAGAGAGAGCTTCTAGAGACGTTTACTCAGGTATGATAAAGCATTCTACAGAATAAATATAGTGTTATAGCTTGCACTATTGTGGCTAATCTATTGGCAATAAACTGCTTTGGTAGCTTTCCTTCTCCTTTAATTCATTGGAGTTCAGGGGAGTTTAACCCCTACCCATCTTCCTGCCCTGTTGTGCTGCTCTGCTTGATATTTAAGTTCTAAATATTTAAAACAAACAGGACAATCAGAATCAGGGCGGTGCCTCCTTTAGCTTCTCTCAGGGTCTCAGGATTCACTTCAAATACAGTTTCCATGTCGTTATCATTATTATAATTACCTCCATTAAATCGCGTCTTAAGATGTTGTTCATATTAACTGATTGATTTGAATTGCTTGAACTGTATTCTCGCTTGTTCCTAAATTTTCCCCTATATTTATAAGGGCCTCTCTCGCTATGGCCTCTCTCGTCTATTTATTGAATTGGAAAGAAAAACTCAGCTTGTACCAGACGGGGAGACGTAATGTATCCATTGGTCCCGTATTTTTTTTAAATTGGGTTTGTTTATCATTTTAAGGGGTGGTTCACCTTTAAGTAAAATGTTAGTATGTTATACAATGACTAATTCTAAGCAACTTTTCAACTGGTCTTCATTATTTATAATTTATAGATTTTTAATTATTTGCCTTCTTCTTCTGTCTCTTTCCAGTTTTCAAATAGGGGTCACCGGCCCCATCGTAGAAACAAATGCTCTGTAAGGCTATGTGTTGTTAATGCTACTTTTCATCACTCATATTTCTATTCAGGCCTCTCCTATTCATATTCCAGTCTCTAATGCAAGTCAATGCATGGTTGCTAGTGTCATTTGGACTCTAGCAACCAGATTGCTAAAATTGCAAACTGGAGAGCTGCTGAATAAAAATCTAAACTTTCGAAACACCACAAATAATAAAAAATGCAAAACAAATGGCAAATTGTCTCAGAATATCACTCTCTACATCATACTAACAGTTAACCCCAGTGAACAACCCCTTTAAGATACTAGTCAATTTTCAGTTGAATTTGTTTTTGAGTTGCTGTATAGACAATAATGGTGATTTCCATGCCCTAGAATAGTCAGCTTGTCTGCTGTAAAAATATGGGCAATAAGGATCCTTGTATACTTGTTATTTGGGGCTCTGTTCCCTAGTAGGGTTTGGTCTGGTGACAAATAGTTGAACTACACACACACAAAAGCTTCCAGGGGAAACCAAACTATTGCCAAGGTTAGGTTCAACTTTACATTGTGAAAGGGATGATCAGAATGGTGGGGGCAGAAAGGATTTAACAAAAGTATAAAAACAGATGCTAAACCTTGTTTGTGCATCAGCACCCCCTGCTCCTCTGAGACACAGTCTAGCAACACAACAGCTGTTGCCTCCATTAGAGCCTTCGTGCCGCCACATCCAACTGTAAATGAGACCATTGTGTGTAGTTTACTGATAATCCAGCTCCAGAAATGGGCTAGGGCCATAGCAAGAGGCAGATGGACATAGACAGACAGACATACATAGAAAGACAGACAGCATACAGGTAGAAAGATGTATACAGAGAAACACAAATAGATGGATAGTGGATATATAGAGTAATAGACAAACTGATGACGAATGGAATCTAGATGATAGATATAATTAAAAGATATCTACAGTAGATAGCTAGATAATGTGAGATAGATAGATAGATAGATAGATAGATAGACAGACAGACAGACAGACAGACAGACAGACAGACAGACAGACAGACAGACAGATAGATAGATAGATAGATATAGATAGATAGTTCAATAGACAGAAAGACAAATAGATAGATAATAGATACATAGATGATGATGATAGACAGACAGACAGACAGACAGACTGATAGATAAATAGATAGATAAATAGATAGATAGATAGATAGATAGATAGATAGATAGACAGAAAGACAGACAGACAGACAGACAGACAGATAGACAGACAGACAGACAGACAGACAGACAGATAGATAGATAGATAGATAGATAGATAGATAAAAATCAAATTAGATTAAATAGATAGATCCCTTTTCTCTTTCTGTGTGTATGTGTTGGGGGAGCACAGAATGTTTATCTATGGATATCTCAGGTGGATACTTAGCAGAGCCACAGTCCCATTAAATGGGGAGGAGAAGTGCGTGAAAGGTGTTACAGGTCAGTGAAAACAAACATCTCATTCCTGAGCCCCTGTCTCTTTCTCTTTCTCTGTGTCAGTGCCAGTTCTCCAGTGAGCGCCCCCCAGAGACCAGCTCCATGCCTACCAAGCAGGGAAATGGAGCAGCTTTCTTAGCTCTTCCCATATGTTTGCTTGTGTGTTCCCTCAGTTACCTGCTCAGCTGCGGGAATTCCTTGGGGATCACTTATAGGATACGTTGCTTCTGGCTCTGCCCTTCATTATTGTGCCACAAGGCTTAACCCTTTCCCTGGGAAATGAATCTTAAATCAAGGCAGTTATCCATCCTTATATCTCTATTGTACCCCTTGGTAGGCATCCCAAGATAAGCTGACAATTCATCCATCCCACCCACCCCCTCTGTAGAACCAAGTGCCAGGTAACTCCAAAAAATTCACGAAACTCAGAAAAAATCTGCTAAAATTTCGCAAACTGTATTGAAGTCAACATTATTTTGACGTACGACAATTTTTACGCAAGCAACAATTTTGTCCAAATGCATTTAAGTCAAAGGGCATCAACATTGTTTTGATGAGCGAACATTTTTTACACAATCAACTTTTTTGTCGCAGTGAATTTTTTCGCTGGTGAATTTTCGCAGCAGTTTCGCGAAACAATTCGCAGCTGGTAAAATGTGGGAATTCCATGCGAATCCATGCCTGGCAAATACATTCGCTCATCGCTAATGGTGGGTAGAAAATGTGAAATTGCCACCAATATTGCACATTGTCTGCTGAACTTGTAGTCTTAAATGAGCCATTTCTTATGTCTGTAATCAGAGCTGGGACCAAAAACAAAGGGCACCCACGGCAAGACCCCTTCTGTCATTTGAACCCATCGTATCCAATGCTCCACTCTCCCCTCCACTCGAGAACTCCCCCTCACTGTGCTTTAACTCTACTCTCGACCTTGGTCCACCACATTCCCTTGGCCATTAGTGCATGTGCCAACTGCCCATATACTGATCAAAGAGGAACCAGGTAACCCCTATACTATATAGTCACCATGGGGTGGCTCCTAAAGTTTCTGCCCTGGACACAGGCCCTCAGGTGCCTATACATACGACCCTAGGCATTTGCTTCTGCTGCCTACCCCAGCTCTGCTCCTGTCTATAACTTGACTGTACCTGACACTGGGATGAGTTCTACAGAAAGTTCTGTTCCCTTTAACAGAACTGTACATGACATTATAACTCATGGCTGCAGAACAAATAATAGGGTTACACGGCTGTTTAATGTACTCATGTGACCCCAGTGAGTACCATCAGGAAAATTATTTAAGGTTTCCATATCCAAGTTTGATTTCCCTTCCATAAGCCCCCTGAGTTTTTTTTTTTTTTTTACAGCATGGATTTGTATTGAGTGGGAAAACCAACGTAGCCTCGCACACACAGCCGAGCATTATACAAGCCATTAACTCCATCTAGAGGCACGAGGTGAAGCCGCAGCACAGCTGGAGGCCTTCTCCACTCATTTTCCTCTGACAAGTGAAGGTTAAGGCAATTTTTCCTCCCAACAGTTCAGAAGAGAAGATTTCTATCTACAGCCAGGCGCATAAGTACTGCTATCTGCTATACGAAGGTCAGCATATTTCTGCCAGGTATTGCCATTCAGCACACGTATAATTAGAGTATATTTGGAAGGCTGCAGCACAGGCTGCCCACTGGCTCGGATATAAAATGCTCAAAGAAGCTCTATACCTCAAAAACCGATACAGTAGATCGCATAGCACTGCACTGATTTCGGGGAAAAATAAATAACTAGCAAATTGAACGCACAGATCTTAACCCTGTAAGTGTCAACGATTATAAAACCTACTAGGCTGCTATAAATTGCACACACCTGTTCTGCAAAGGTCACCTCTCTGGAGGAATATTAGATATTGCACATCACTGGTAACAAATTCCATCTGCTGTAGAAAGATCACCTGTGTCAATACATACTGGGATCTGTAGGTCACCAGCCGGCATTTCATCTGTTGCTCAAGAACCATTCACCTGCAGGAATCCTGAAATGTGCAAGTCAACGGCCTCAGGCTGCCTCATACCTATTGGGCACTCTTTGTCCTCCAGATATTTTGTTCAAGAAAATGCATTTCGGTAAGATAGAAAAGATCATGCATTGTATGCATTGTCAGAATATGCTGTAGTCAGTAAAAAGCGCTAGTCTGGCATATGATTGAGTCATGAGAAGGCTCTAGCCCAGAATATATTCTAGTCAGGAGAAGGCTATAGATCAGAATATTCTGTAGCCAGGAGAAGGCTCTAATCCGGTATATGATCTAGTCATGAGAAGGCTCTTGCCTGGAATATGCTCTAGTCAGGAGAAGGCTCTAATTGGTACATGCTCTGGGATATGCTCTGTTCAATTGTAGGCTGTAGTCAGGAGAAGGCTCTGCTTCAGAATATGCTCTAGTAAGGAGAAGGCACTAGTTCAGAATATGCTCTAGTCAAGTACAGGTTCTAGCCCAGAATATCCTCTAGTCAGGAGAAGGCTCTAGACTGGCATATGCTTAAATCAGGAGGCTATATTTCGGAATATGCTGTAGTCGGGAGAAGGCTCTAATTGGTACATGCTCTAGTCATGAGAAGGCTCTTGCACGGAATATGCTCTAGTCCAGAGAAGGCTCTAGTTTGGGATATGCTCTATTCAAGTGTAGTCATGAGAAGGCTCTACTAGAGAATATGCTCTACAGCTCTAGTAAGGAGTAGGCTTTGGCCCAGAATATGCTCAAGGGAAGACTCTAGTTTAGGATATGCTTTAGTCAGGAGAAGGTGCTAGTTTGGAATATGTTCTAGTCTGGAGAGGGTGTTAGTCCAGCATATGCTCTAGTATTGAAAAGGCTAAAGCCCGAAATATGCTCTACTTGGGAGAAGGTTCTAGTCCTGCATATGCACTAGTATTGAGAAAGATCTAGCCCAGAATATGATATTCTTGGGAGAAGGCTCTAGTTCGAAATATGCTCTAGTCCGGAGAAGGCACTAGTCCGGCATATGCTCTAGTATTGAGAATGCTCTAGCCTGGAATATGCTCTAGTCAGGAGAAGGCTCTAGTTAGGAATATGCTCTAGTCAGGAGAAATCACTAGGCTGGATTAAACTCTAGACAAGTGTAGGTTCTAGTCAGGAGAGGACTCTAGTCCAGAATATGGTGAAGTGAGGAGAGGGCTCTAACTCACCAAACTTCTCTATAGGTTAAGTTGACCTACTTACTCCTCCTGTTCATTCTTCCCCAGAAGGTCAGCCCTACAGTTTGAAGACAGTTTTTAAGTTATTCCAAAAAATTGTACGTTTTACTGCCAGAACTGGGTTTATACGCCAAGATTCTCAGGCCCAGATTTATGTAAAGGCCAAAGCCTAAGGTGTCAAGTTTATAGAGGCACTGACCTGAAATCTGGCCCTTCCCCTGTTAAATGGTAAACTAAATGTATTTCTTTATACCCATGGGTTCCTTTATGAAGTATTGGCAACATGTTACAGTAGAATGGTGTAAGCATCTATACAGCTCCATGATCAAGGCTGGCACATGAATTATTTGTATAACTGGCATATATAAACTGGCTTTGTTTTGCATTTGGCATGTTTAATATGTATATGTCGAGGGCTTTTCTACAACAAGAACGTTGTACTTAATGATGCAAAGCGATGGACACAGAAGACCAGCAGTTCATTACTGCCAACTAGTGGCCATGTGCAAATCAATGAACTAACTGAGTTTTAAGGGCCAGGGGCATAACTACAGAGGAAGCAGACCCTGCAGGGGGTATAGGGGCCCCATGAGGCCCTAATTCATATACAATTTCAATACAGTAAGTATTGCTAAAACAGGTCAACCTCTAGACCAGTGATCCCCAACCAGTGGCTTGTGAGCAACATATTGCTCTTCAACCCCTTGGATGTTGCTCCCAGTGGTGCTTATTTTTGTAATTCCAGGCTTGGAGGCAAGTTTTGGTTGTATAAAAACCAGTATTGCCAAACAGAGCCTCCTGTAGGCTGCCAGTCCACATAGGGGCTACCAAATAGCCAATCACAGCCCTTATTTGAACTACCTGGGAACCTTTTTTATGCTCATGTTGCTCCCCAACTTTTTTTTACAATTAAAGGTGTCTCATGGGTAAAAAAAAAAGTCGGGGACCCCTGCTCTAGACATTTTGGAGGCCTGTAAAATAATTTTCTGTGGGGCCCAGTAATATCTAGTTATGCCACTGTTAAGGGCATAAATATACCTTATTTTCTGAAAAGTTGTCAGTGGATGTTGCTGTATTGTTTCCCTTAACAAATATGATTTTCAAGGTCTGCCATTACTGCACTCATTCCTATATATAATGTAATTTATGAATGGGCATTGTGCAAAGAGTAATTTTGAAAGAAGGTTGCACAGTTTTTATCAATAATTCAGTTTTTTGTATTCCATAATTTCAGTATAATTGTGGCCTTGCTACAGGTGGCGTCCACCGATATTGTGCCTGATGAGTCACAATACAACTATGACCCAAGTTGCGTCTAACAGTTTGCGCAAGTTAGGGAGTGGTACAAGACACAGGCTGCAGTGGGGCCCTGTTCTGTAGCAGGCAGTAATGAGAGGGCTGGTCTGGGTGTTTGGGGAACTGTCCGAGGGCACATTGTGGGGTAATCTTACTCTATGGGGCTGTTAGAGAAGCAGATTGGTTGAATTTAGATAAGAACAGGGAGCTGAAAGAGTCAGTTGGCAATGATTTAACTACTGCTGCAGTGCAATGTTCATAGGAGCACCAAATATTATGACACATTGTGCAATTATTACTCAAATATATGACATATAACAGAGAAAGAGTGTTCAGATCAGTGGAATAAGCAGATGGATCCATTCATTAGTATAGTTGCTATTTTTTCCTCTACTTTTGGCTGAAAAGGGGCCTTAGACAGCTGGCACGCATATTACAGACTGTGTTATTCCTCTGTGTAGTAGCTAAGGGGGGTAATGTAATAGCATTATAATAGTATAGTACCTAAGGGGGTAATGTAATAACAGGTGCAAAGCTTGCTCCACCTAAAGTAACTGATTAGCAGGTAGCTGACCTGCTGTTTGAAATCAAACCTCTGATTGGTTGCTATGAGTTACTAGACCTGGAGTGAACTGCTCACCTGTTATCACATATAAATATACACTGAATTTTTATTTTCCAGGCTGATCAACCAAATTGTTGATGCTTGCTATGTGTAACTGCACTGGAACTGCAATGTAGCAATGGTGCAGGTCGAGTAACCTGTAGCAACCAAGCAGATGATTTTGTTTTCCAACATCCACCTAGTTTGGTATGTGAAGAATAGAAAGAAGTATGGGGAGAGTAGCTGGTAGCTGAGAATGTTTCAGGTTATTAAACACAATAGGGGTCATTTACGATTGCAAGTACAGTTGACCCAGTCAACCAAAAAATCCTTTTCATGAAAGTACTTGTATCAAAAGCCATTCCTTGCACTTCCAGATAGTGGCAACTCATCGCAGATTGGTTCTTCTGCCTCCTTTTATGAGCTGAGCATCTATTGAAATAGTCCTTGCAGTAGTTCCAGGGTTCTCACAGGAACCTGCATCAACTAGTACAGCAAACTTACGTCCAAAGAATTGGGTTGACACATCTTTTTGATGGCAAAAGGCAGAAGTGTACCCACGGGGGCTTAGATCGTTTTCAGTGCCATTGGTCTGATTGGCTTCTAAGGGAGGAACTCCACAGACGATTTCAGTGGGATCCGACGAGCTGTGCTAAAACGCAGGCGTCAAGTCAAATGCAACGGAAATAAGGTAATCAACAGGAATGTTGGATGGTGTTGGATGCAGACGCTGCACACTGCATTTGAAAGTGCACTTTGTCGTAAATTACTACTGATCTGATCCAGGGTGTAGAGTATTACTGGGTCATCAGCCAATGGGGAACCTCACAAGTACTTACTTCTACGTAACAGTCTGACCAAAGGAATTTAGTCTGATCAGGGCATTCCAACCATGGGATAAATTTACTAAGCGGCGAAAACTTGCCAGCGATGGCTTCGCACCCATTGCAACACTTCGCCAGGCAAAAATCAGCTGGGACAATGCTAATTTACTAAAATGCAAAGTTTCATCCTGGCCGACGGACGATGGCAAATTTTTGCTCATTTCTGCCTAGTGCAAATTCGCTAGAGGTCTCTCTTAAAGTTGAATGGACGTCTCTATGTTATATGTTGCAGCAAATACATTACATTACACAAGTCCAGGGAACCTTAATAAAGACAATAGAGTTGTTATAATGCCCAACACATAAGCCCACTGTATACTTAATGTTCTATATGTTAGAAAATGTATGACGGAAACCAGTTACCCAAAAAAAAAATTTTAAGGACTTTTGCAGGCTATCACTCTGACAAAAGGAAAAGACGCCAGGGTTTTTTGATGCTTTTTCCACTAAAGAATATGATGGAAGTAACAGAAGATTGAGGAAGATCTATTTACTCCAGTGTACTTCGCCTGGTCTGAGCTGGTGAAGGCAAGTCTGGCGAGAGAAGTAACGTTCAGTAAAATTCACATTTTAGTAGGGATGCACGTATCAGGCCAGGATTCTGCCATTTTCGGCAGGATTTGGATTCGGCTGAACCGAATCCGAATCCTTTCGTCAAAAAACAAGGAAGTAAAAAAAATATAGTAGAAAAATCGGCTCTCTTTTTTCCTCCCCCTCACTGATTTGTATATGCAAACGAGGGTTCGCATTCGGTTCAGTATTTGGACGAATCTTTCACAAAGGATTAGGGGGTTCGGTCGAATCCAAAAAAGTGGATTCTGTGCATCCCTACATTTTAGTGAATTTGCGGAATAACGTCCATTCACCAGAGCAAATTGTCGCCTGGTGATAGAGTGTGAATGAGCGCTAGCGCCTATCTCTTTCGCTAGCGAATTGGTGCCTGCCCCTTAGTAAGGCAATGTCCGTTCTGGTGCCAGCCTTTGCCACTTCGCCCTTTAGTATCTGCCCCCATATGTGTGGCCATTTGGTATTGTTATCCAATCAATTGGACCAGAGGCTATTTGGTCAAATATCCCAAAGCTGAGTCTGGGAGTGGTTACAATAACTAGTAGCAACCACATATTTGCTGTCGTTCCTTTAACTGCAGTAGAACAGTAAAAGGTAACCGCTAATTGTTTTTGGTTGATTAGGAGACCTGCTACTCGCTTTCACACCCTACAGATTTCATTATCCTTCCAGGGGTGATGCCTATATTTAGCCAGGTTCACAGCGGAGCACATGAAATACAAATACTCTTTCCATTATTTGCAAAACAGACTTCAAATATCAATGATCTTGACCTAATTATGATTGGGAGTTATGTTGTTGCAAGGCTGAACTGTCTGGCCAAATGCTAATCTGTCAACCTAACAGAGAACAGGGAGAGATATATTTTAATACCAGTTAAACCCTTCAGGTGTCACTTACTCAGCCATCAGTTTCCTATAAAAGGAAAGGGTTTCTCTGTGCCTGGGCTACAGAATCATCCACCTCCGACACAGCAATAAAGGTATTGTACCACCTGTATATTCTGCAATTAAATCCCTGCTGAGCATAGATCTTTAATTAGCCTCTACTCGGCTTCCTCCTATCCTTCTCATGAAAAACCTCTAAAAACATAGACTTCTGCTTCTTGTTTTCAAACACATGGATTACAATGTCAGATTGTTAACATTGATAGTTGTGTCAAAAATGTTTATTATTTACTGATTTATCTAAAGCGCAAAGCAAGTAAAAGTTGAACATTTTAACAATTTTTTTTTTTAAATAAATGCAAACTAGTACTTCCCTTTGCTTTTAATCTAACGTCAGTCTCCCATTTTTGCTTATAAACAAGTGTATTGAGAATTAGTTTATCATGTGCACAGGCCCTTCATGTACCCTTTGTACATACATTGGATACATATGCAGTGGACAGAAACTTACTCCTGTAATAGCTGACAATAATGTTACTTCCCCTTTATATTGAGGTTAAAAACTGAAAAGTGGAGACAACCATGCCCAAATTAAGATAAGGAAGTACTGGGTGATGCCCATCTCAGGTGCATAGCATTTTAATATTCTTTTTTCTTTCATTCTGCAGTGTGTCCTTAAGAAAACCTTCTGTATTGGTAGAATGGAGAGACTTTTTGTGTACGTGCTCGTTCTGTGTTGGAAGATGATTCCATGCAGCTCGTGTGAGTTGTCCAACATAACAATCGTGTTGGAGAAGGAAGGATGTGACACCTGCATCACTGTGAATGCCACTTGGTGCTCAGGATACTGCTTAACCAGGGTAAGTCTGGGGACAATATCTGGTTGGTGACTTTGCTACTAATATAAGGAGGTCTTTGTATGATTCACCCTTGCTGTACAGAAAATATATTAAGATCTTTGTACAAGGGTGCTATCACACGAGGAATACTTGACATAAAGGGGCAGATTTATTAAGGATCAAAGTGAAAATTCTAATTTGAATTTTGAAAAAAATTTTGGTCAAAACAATTGTGAATTATCCAAACTGAATTTGAGTTTTAATTTGAATTCGAATTCCGAGATTTCTCATACTCTGGCCCTTTAGGAACTCGAATTCAACTGTTCGCCACCTAAAACCTGTCGAATTACTGTATAAGTCATAGGGAGAGGTCCAGGGATCAATTTTGATGTTTGTAGCCTTCCTGACATTTGAATCGAGTTTTTTAAATTCGAATCACATTTTTCAAATTTGAATCGAATTCGATTCAGGTCATTTAAATTTGTTCGAGTTTTAAAAATGTTATTAATACATTTCGACTATACAAATTTTGAATTAATGGGAGTTTGAAAAAACTCACATGATTCGAAAATTCAACCCTTGATAAATGTGCCTTCAAAAGTGTTTGAAGGCTTTCTGACTTGTCCAAAGCTTTTGCACTGTATAAACTGCACATCCAACCATTCTTTATGGCAAAGCCTGAAAGACATTTTGGGCAGCTGTTCATTTCTTCATGGTTCACCTGTTTAAAACATCCCCCTCTTCTTTCAAAAAATCCCATAACAGCAATGATGTCCAACCTACAGATCTTCAGCTGAATTATGGAGGTGGCTGCTGTCAAGGACGGAACTATAGAGCCCTGGTAATAATGGGTGGTGGGCAGGTTTACTCTATATCAGTGCAATATAGATCATCTTCTCTTCTTTTGGGAAGAAGGAGCATTGTTGGCTGTGGGAGCCCAGTCATGTCTAGTTTTGCCCTGAGCCACCTCCAACAACCCTTAGAAGACATTGGGGATTGTAGCCCCTCTTACAGATGAAATGAACTATAAGTACCTTTCTGGAAAACACTATTTCCCCAATGTACAGTCAAAGCATTGCGCTTGTGAACCCACACACAAATGAACAGAACAAAGACAAAATTCAGTATGCCCACAAATATTTTACATTATTTCCAGAACTACAAACCATTCCATATCTAAAGTGAGAACATTGCCCCATGACTGGGTGCTCCATCTGAATGCAAGAAAGAAACCACTTTCAATGGTTCATCAAAAGGTCCCACACAATGAAAAGTTGTGCCATAATCAGCCATGAACCATGAGTTAAAATATTTTTTATATCATAAAATCCTAACAGTTTTATACTGAAGGTAATAGTTCTTGTAGCAGGTGGTATGTAAAGGATAATATTTCATTAGCCATGGCTGTACAGTACAACAAGCACATAAACAGAATGTACTTTTCTATAATAATCTTGATCATTTTCGTGAGCAGATTGCATGGCTCGACAATATTGTATTTATCCATTATTTCCTCATGATCCGAACCGATTTAATCACCAAAGGGAACTTAGACACCGTATGTAGAATATGTGTGATCATTGGCTCATTTACTGAGCAATTATCATATACGTCTTCTAATTGGAAAGCCCAACCGAAGAATAAATCAAGTTTATCCAAGAAGAAGCCAATTAGATGTTGATATATTGGTAATCCATTGGCACATTACTGTTCTTCAGATGCTAATTTATATCCAACTTGTACTGGGGGAAGAGAATGTTCATATTTGCATTTATATACACTCTGTAAGTGGAGGTGTTTATAGTATTGCTTTGCAGGGATAATGTATGATGAGTAAGCATAGGGTCAAACTCTTAACCTCTGTTCATACACAAGCTAAAATTTCCCATCTGTCCAATAAATATGTCCTGCCCTGGAAATGTCTACAAATTCCTCTGCAGATAATCGTACAGTGCTACTCAACCCTTATTCTCTATGTACTTGCCTATGGTATGGCAGCAACTCATTGAGGTTTTCCATTAATTGCCTTCTTCAGCACTAGGAAAGAATTCATAAAACTGCAAGATATGGTCAATCCAAGATTTTATGTTTTCCAGGGATGCAAAAAAACTTAAATTCAGGAAATCCAGAAAAACATAGAGTAGGTGGAAGTAAGATTACAGGTTGACTGTAAAATTGGTGTAAACTGCAAAAGAATGACTCAAAAAGTGTGAAAACTTAAAATGTTTCCTGAAGAGTCACATTCTTGTTTCTAATGAAAATATGCCAAAAATGATGGGGTAAAATGTGGGTCACAATCGCCAACATGTTCCCATTGAAATGCATTAGAATAGAAAGGGACAAAACCTGGAAACAAATCAGTATCAGGCATGTGTTTAGAGACACCAGAGTTGTATGTATGTATGTACTGTATGTATAACTTTATTTGTAAAGTGCTGTTAAAGGAGAACCAAACCCTTGCTAATAAAACCTCTTACCCCCTACCCTACATAGACCACCCTCCCTGCTCCCCCTTAGCCTAGGTATTACCTTTGGTAAATGCCCCTACCTCTTTACTTACCCCTCAGTGCAGATTCAGGGCATTGGAGTTCACGGGCACCATCTTCTTCTCTTCGGTTATCTTTGTGTCTTCTTCCAGCATTATGGCAATTTCTGTGACTTTTGGTGCATGCATAGTTGTCGTGAAACAGAAGAATATTACCGTAGAGAAGAAGATGGCGTCTGTGAACTCCGATGCCCTGAATCTGCACCGAGGGGTAGGTAAAAAGTTAGGGGCATTTACCAAAAGTACCACCTAGACTGAAGGGGAGCAGGGAGGGGGGTCTATGTAGAGAAGGGGGTAGGGGTTTTTATTAGCAAGGGTTTGGTTCTCCTTTAAGGAGCCGCAGTGCTGTACAGTGCATAAAAGTACAATATATATAAAAGAATACACAGGGAAGACAAATCACATAATAAATATACACAGAATTCATATCAGGACAAAGAGCTTAAGTGCTGTGTGGTAAGAGACATATGGGCAAATTCACTAAGGCGCGAAGCGCCGAACGCTAGCGTTAATTCGCTAGCGTTTGGCATTTTCGCTACTGCGCAAATTCACTAACGAACGCTAGCGTAGTTTCACTAGTGTTACTTCGCAACCTTACGCCAGGCGAATCTTCGCTAGCGACGAAACTACGCAAATTCACTAACTTGCGCAGTGTAGCGAACGCTACCTTTTACGCTAGACTTCCTTCGTTACCTCAGACCTGGCGAAGCGCAATAGAGTAGATAGGGATTGTTTAAAAAAAGTCAATTTTTCCCAAAAAACGCTGGCGTGTTTTCTACATGATGGCTGATAGGCTGAAAAAGATCGAAAATTTTTTGGGGCCTCCCCCTACATTTCCTGACCCATGGCAACTTACCTAGACAGTGGGCACATGAGTAGGGCAAAATAAAATTTTTATTTGCAGATTTGAAGGTTTTCTAGGCATTTGTAGTGCAGATACGTGTTCCTCCATTGAAATTTGAATTTCGCGCCGTATGCAAATTAGCCTTCGCTAGCGCAACTTCGCTTTATATAGCGAAACAACGCTAGTGCAACTCCGCAACCTTACGCTACCCCTGTGCGCAACTTCGGATTTTAGTGAATTTGCGAAGCGCTGGCGAAACTACGCCTGGCGAAGTGCGGCGAAGTTGCGCCTGGCGCAACTTTGCATCTTAGTGAATTTGCCCCATAGTGGGAAGGAGGTCCCTGCCCCATAGAGCTTACAGTCTAAGTGGATGGAAGGCTAACATACAGGCACAAATTGGAGATGAAAAAGTGCACACGGTAAGGCTTAGTCAGTAGGCACAGGACTAGGTAGACTCTTAGTTTTTTCTTGAAGAGATTGAGAGAGGATTCCTTATGGAGGAATTTGGGGATGGAACTCCAGAGGAAAGGAACAGCAAGATAGAAGGGTTTGAGACGAGAGGGGGCAGTGGATGTGGATGGAGGAGAGGAGAATATGATCAGGAACGTATAGTGAGACAAGAGAAGAAACGTAGTGAGGAGCAGAGATCTCAAAAGATGTTTTCAACTGGAATTATTACCCTCCCTCTTTATTTGCAATCTTACTTAAAATATATTGTTGTGCTTAAGAATAATTTAGACAAAAGCAATCTTTATTTTTTTAACCCATGTGTTAGCAAACATCAACATCTCACCATTTATGTCATTCCATGTCATGATGGATTCCAGGGTAACCAGAAGGTGCACCAAAAGATGGATATATTGGGTGAAGCTCCTCGCACTGTAATTAATGCTATTAATTTCAGTGACATATTGCTGTTATATATATATATACACCCAAGAATAGTTTTTATCAACTTAGAATTGATATAGGCATGTTACGTCCCTTATTATACCTTGTTGCTATTCTGAATAAATGGTATATTTATAGTAAATTAAAGCAGTGATGTTATAATTAAAAAAAAGATTACAGATGGTAGACTTTTATAAGAAATCTTAGCTCAGCCTATTAACATATGGGATATTTAACAGGAGGGCACATGGCAGTGGCACATTATGCATAAGTCACGTTGAGCATGGGCCCTTATTTATAGACCGTCTTATGTCATGATATTATTATTTATTATTATCACGTATATTTAGAGCGCCAACAAATTGCGCTAGAGCTTAGATTACTTATTGACTCACCATTGCTCTATTTTGCTGTTACATTGTGTTCCGCGAGATCAAGACTTGACCAATCAGAAAACTGTACTGGTATAGAAACTATTACTTGGAATGTCTAGGACTTGGTGACTCAAGAGATCTTTATATAATGTGGAGCAACATCTTAACTCTACTAAAAACATTTAAAGGAGAATTCAACCCTATGTTAAAAAAACCCTACCCCCCACACTACATAGACCCCCCTCCCTCTTCCCCCCCAGCCTAAGCGGTTTATTTACTAAAATCCGAATGCAAAAATCATGAAAAATTTGTGATTTTTTTATGAAATCAGACTTTTAAAATAAATCACATATTTTTCGAATTTATTAAACCCCGAGTTCGAACCTGAAAATCCGGCATCTCAGACCTGTTGACGTTGCATATAAGTCAATAGGAGAAGTTCCAAAGATTTTTTTGATGATTTCCAATACCCCCGAAGTTTTCTGAGTTTTCGGGTGAAAAATCTTAAAAATCTGATGAAAAATCCCAAAAAATTGTGAACATCGAATTTTTCAAACAAAATTTTCGGGAAAGTGTATTAATAAATAAGCCTAAAAAATCTGTGCGGATTTGGTCGGAGGTTTTTTCAGAAAATATTGAGATAAATTCAGACTTAGTGTTACCCAGGCAAATGCCCCTAACGCTTTACTTACCCCTTGATGCAGATTCAGGCATCGGGGGTTCACGGGCGCCATCTTCTTCTCTTCGGAAATCTTCTCTTCAGGTATGGGGAATGAGACCGGCGTGGCAGCGAATGCGTAGTTGGAGCAATTTTTCTGTTTTGTGACAACTGCGTATTTGCTGAAACTCACGGAAATTGCCGAAGCGCTGGTCTCATTCCGAAGATTACTGAAGCGGCTAAAGATGGCGCTCGTTAACTCCGATGCCCGAATCTGCACCGAAGGGTAAGTAAAAAGTTAGGGGTGTTTGCTTGGGGTAACACTTAGGTTGGGGGGGAGGAGGGTAGGGTTTTTTTAACTTTAGGGTTTAATTCTCCTTTAAATATAGAATAAAAAATATGATTATTATGGCATTAGTCATTATGCTGGTTTAGTTCATAGCAAGTAGTAGATATTGTCTTATTATTACAAATGCAACAATAAATATATAACTATTACTATGAAATAGTTCATATTTAAAATGAATATAAAAGCATAAATACATGTAAAAACAAATATCTAAATATTTACCTGGAAATATTTGTTATCTATAAAGTAAATGAAACAATATTAACTATATTTAGAAATATAAATAAAATAAATACAAAAATATAAATACAGGTATGGGATCCATTATCCGGATCTACCCCGTTATCCAGAAAGCGCTGAGTTACGGAAAGGCTATCTTCCATAGACTCCATTTTATACAAACAATCCAAATTTTTAAAAATGATTCCCTTGAGGGAATCAGAACATTCAAAATCCAATTTTTTCTGATAATTTTATTAACAAAAGTACAAGAATACTAGAATCTACGATTCGACCCTATTTATTATTAAAAAGCACAATTTAAAAAACGGAAATCGGAATTGTACGATTTTTCAGATTGTTTTCCCAAATCGCTTGTTTTTTTCTGGCTTTTTCCCAAAAAGTCTGAATTGTTTGGATTTTTGCCCAAAAAGCCTGGGCTAATTCCAGCGCAGACCACAGGAACTTCCAAACAGGATAGGGACCTCTCCCATTGAGGGAGGTCTGAGGTGGAGGATTTTTGGATTCACACTTTTTCCATCCTTGCGGTATAATGAATCTCGAAAAATTCTAGTTTTTTTCCACTAAAAATTAGAAGTTTTTGAGTTTTTTGCATTCAGACTTTAATAAATAACCCCCTAATAGTATCGGCAGTAATGAAGTGAAAGACTGCAGTCTAAAACTGCTAATAATAATCTTTTTCTATATCCCTGAACTTGAATAGTATTATCTTCTTTTGTTGCAGGACTCTTCTTCAAAGCATCCGCTCATCAAACAGGTTCAGCATGTGTGCACCTACACGGATATCACTTATGAAACAGTGAAATTGCCGGGCTGTGCCGAGGATGTCGATCCCTTTTACTCCTATCCTGTGGCCGTAGACTGTCACTGTGATCTTTGTAACATTCACACAACAGACTGCACAGTGAGAAGTTTGGGGCCCTCCTACTGTTCTCTCGACCAAGAAAAGGAAGACATAGAAAACAATTAAGCCTCTTTGTTAGTGATGGGCGAATCTGTGCCGTTTCACCAAATAATTTGTGAATTAACAGCAAAACTCTAGAAGCGGCAAAAAATTTGCAAAACCCATTGGGCGTCAAAATAATTTTGACACATGCGACAATTTTTATATGGACAACTATTTTGTCTAAAGTCAATTGGTGTCCGAATAATTTTGATGCGCGGAATTTTTATTTTGACGCCTGCAGTTAAAAACGTGGCTTAACGTGAAAAAATTGCCATGAATTTGTGCCTGGCGAATTTATTCGCCCATCACTACTCTTTGTATATTGTTGTTTTGGTTTATCCTAAAAGTAGTTGCCCTTTGCATCAAACCAGACGATATAAGCCATACCATATACCATATCCGGAAACCATTTATCCAGAAAGCTCTGACTTATGGAAAGGCCATCTCCCATAGACTCCATTTTATCCAAATAATCCAAATTTTTAAAAAAGATTTCCTTCTTCTCAATAACAATAAAACAGTAGCTTGTACTTGATCCCAACTAAGATATAATTAATCCTCATTGGAAGCAAAACCAGCCTATTGGGTTTATTTAATGTTTACAAGATTTTCTAGTAGACTTAAGGTATGAAGATCCAAATTACGGAAAGATCTGTTATCTGGAAAACCCTAGGTGCCAAGCATTCTGGATAACAGGTTACATACCATATACTAGTTTGTCACTGCTTCAATAACATATCTACGTGATATTTATATGGGATAGACCACTATGGTAGTTTCCTCTGTTTTTAAAGACAAACTCACCCATAATGTCCAACTAGTCACCTCTGTGCAGTTGTTGTAGTGTGATATAAGCCATTTTGTGGACACTGTTATTAAGACAAGACTTGCATCATCTCAGAATCTTGTTTATGCACCAGAATGGGGGACCTGATGTCCATCCCCATGCCCTGGCTACACAATTAAATGGTGAAGGGAACGGGGAATGTGTGAAGAGCAATGACATCTAGGAAGTGCTGAATGGAAAGTGAAAGTAATTGTCTGCCCTGCCTCTATGCCTAAGGCATAGAGGAGGGGCAGACAATATTTGATTGACAGCTGACATTTTTAAATGAGCTATGCATGCTTTAATAAAAACTAGAAATTGGATTTCATGCTTAATTTGAAAACTGACTTTTATTATATAGCTTTTTGTGTCTGGGTGACAGGTCAACTTTAAATACCCTCCCTCCTGCTGGGGCCAGGAACTGTGAAATAGTGACGTCACAATAGTAACTCTGGTGCTGGATCAACCAGGTCAGGGGAAAAAAATGAGCTCTTTCCTTATGGAGCTTGGGGGGATTAGAGGTCACACTTTACTCATGTACTCCAGCAGACCACCCACACAGTCATGGAATCATTGACTTTCTGCTGAAACCCGACTACTTTGTTCTCAATATTTTCTGAAAAAAAACCACACTGTTTTTTTTGTCTTATTTATTAATATATTTTCCCGAAAATTTTGTTCGCAGGAAAAAATTAGAATTTCACAAATTTTTTCGATCTTCCACATGAAAACTCCCAGATTATTGCCTGAAAACCCTGAATTCTTCGGGTTATTGCACGAAACCTCGGCAGTTCTGAGATGCCAGATTTTCGGATTCTGACTTTTTCCATCCTCGGGGTATAATAAATTCCGAAGAATTCGTCTTTTTTTA
This sequence comes from Xenopus laevis, assembly GCF_017654675.1. Lineage (NCBI taxonomy): Eukaryota > Metazoa > Chordata > Amphibia > Anura > Pipidae > Xenopus > Xenopus laevis. The sequence goes on along the minus strand of NC_054377.1, from coordinate 14,570,469 downwards.
AAATTCCGATTTTATACAAAAAACTTTTTTTCAGATTTTCTGCATTCGGAGTTTAGTAAATAAACCGCTTAGTCAGTTTGATTTCAATGCAAGTACTTGCCTCTGGTTTTAAAAGGAAACAGTTGGAACAACAGGTATGGATATAAAACTCAAGTGTGGACAAGGCCTGAATATATTACTAGAAATGTGAATGCTTTATTTCTACATGAGCCCCCTTGGAGTTAAAACCTTGTATTATCCAAATATATTAATATGTCACGACTCTTTTTTTTTGGGGTGGATTTAAATTGGCAATGAATAAATAAAACTTTAATTAGTTCCATTTTCCAGTTGGTCTATTAAAAATGCAAGACCTTTCATAAATGTTGCCCGTTCCAATGTGGATCATAATGTGAGTGACAAAATGACTGAAGCAAGTGGGATGCAGAAATACAGTATATTCCTGGGTCTCAAAACCCGGCAACTAAATTCTGCATAGAAAAGATTCGGCGCATCTGTATTATTATAATGTGTTTGTTCCGACCTGTTGCTGTCAGATACAATGCCTTATCTATCTTATTTTCCTTTCACTGCAATCTATTGTTATATTTGTATTGTTTCTTAACTATGTCTGTTTAAATAAAAGCCTGTGCTTCTGATTGGTGCATTCTTGATCATATTTGTCTTTTTTTACCTATTTTGTACCAAAAAAGGCTGTATAAATGTCCAGGCATCTTCCTGTTGGCAGCTGCTTCTCACAATATTAAAGGCAGTAATGCCATGAAGATTGGTTCAAAATGTCGGATTTTCCGGCTAAACCCAGCGTAGACCACAAAAATTTCAAATTGAGATAGGTGCCTCTCCCATTGACTTTTAAAGGACCTCAACAGGTCTGAGATGGCAGATTTTCTGATTCAGGCTTTTTGTAGCATCGGGGTATAATAAATCTCGAAAGATTCAAGTTTTTCCAAAACTCTCGAATTTTTCGAGCTTTTAACATTCAGATTTTAAACAATAACCCTCTTAATGTTCTGTTGATTGACCAATGGAAAGCAAAATCAGCAAAGAATCTCCTAAAGAATCTCAAGCTGATGTCATATAAACACAGAGCGCCAATAATGATGTCATAGTTGCACGTGCGGAGGATCCAACGGCCTCCCAGTGTAAAATAAAGATACGTCAGCACCCGGAATCAGGCAAGTGTGGCTCTTGCAGGATTCTGTGTCCATAAGTCCGTATCTTTATTCTAGAATCCAAAGGTATCACAGCAAGGGAGATTTTAAAAGAACAAAAAATTGGTGCCCTTTAAGTCACAAAACAATGCGCCTGTATCTCTTTAAAGAGAAATGGGAATGTTACCTATGCCCAAGTGTAAATGGAATCACTGAGCATGCTGGGAAATCTAATTCACAAGAGTGATACAGTCCAGGTCCATGGTATGTGCATATCCAGAACATCATCTGGTATTCAGCTTCCAGTCTTTTTATTTTTTATTTCTTTTGGCCTGGTTCCAAGATAAATACACACACATATATATTACTTAAGCTATGTGACATTTCATCATTAAAATTTGGGATGCCGGGAACCTTTCTAGCCAGACAGAATCCGCTTCTCTTCAGCCTCCTGTAATAAGAAGAACAGGAAGCAATGGCAATAAATCATTTTCAGCACCACGGACAGTTACCATCTCTCCATCACAATGGCTGCATTTCATTCAACTGGAGGTTGGATTTTTCCCATTCTCTGATCTCTATTCTGTCAGCCTGTCCTTGTCTGTTCTGTCCTGCTCCCCAAATAGCACTCCTTTCAGTTTACTTATTCTTAGTTAAGGGGGATATATGCCCAAAAATAAACCTTTGCCTAATGAAAGAGCATGCAACTCTATGCAACTTTCCAATACACATGCTTTAGTCATTTCCAGTGGCTTTGAAGCTACATGTAAATGTAATTGCTATTGAAAGCAGTATCTGAATGTCCTTTTCTATTCTCAGCCCTGGGGAATCTGACTTTTTAACAAAAAAAGCTTGCAAGCCTTCCTTTTGATACATTGCTTCAACAGTCCCCCAGTACAGAATGAGGCAGTAAAATGCTGCCATTACATTTACAAATCAGTCCAACAATTATGACATAGAATTAGTTTATTATGTGCCTGGGTATATAATGGATAGACAGGCTACTTGGCCTTTTCCAAAGCTGGTACTGTTAACTTTGCAATGAGTCATTTATACTCAATCTGGAAGCCTGGCACCTTGAAGTATATGTTTTTAATTGCTTTTTATTGTTTGGTGTCATTTTGTTTTCAGCACCAGTTGCTGTTTGGAGTGAGCTTCCCTAGGCAGTCACCCACACACATCTCAAACTTGGCAGTGATGATTCATAAGTGTTGTGGACACCTATTTGCATCTACTTTTCTCACTGTTGAACAGTCAAATGAACTCTACTGAGATACTGAGGCAATGCAGCACGATGATACCAGTGTTGGACTGGGACACCGGGGGCCCACCTAAAAACCTTACACCAGGGGCCCACTCTCAGTACTATTATTATTCTTCTCCTCACTCAGCCTCTATTCTCCTAGTCTCTATTCTTTACATACTATAAAATATTATTCTATCTATTTAGCCTCTTTGTTCTCAAAGAAATAGGAAATGGCCATGAAATAGGCCAAATCTTTAGCAGCACAAGGGCCCCCTGACACCTGGGCCCACCGGGAGTTTTCCTGGTATCCCGATGGGCCAGTCCGACACTGGATGATACTATAAAGATGAAAGTAAATGCACCGTGCTGCTATAGGTTACAAGATCCTGCGCAAACTCATAACCAAATGTTAAGTAGAAAATCACTTCTGTACATTTCAAAACCATGAGCAGTGAATTCAGTATTCAGTGTCGGACTGGGTTGTTAAGGGACCACCAGGGGCTTTAACCCAAAGGGCCCTCCTCCCCAGCCACAGGGGCCAACCACTCACTTCCCATCTCAAAAACACCTCGTTGTTCCTCCATGTGCTTCTTATGGCCACAGAACAAAAATGGGAAGTCTTTAAAATGCTGCTTAATAAATATACTTGTCAGTATATTCCACTTGTAAGCAAGGAACGTCGTTGCAAAGCAAAACCTTTTTGGTTCAATAGAAGCGTTGGTGTTGAGGTGGGTAAGAAAAGACGTGCTTTTAAGGCTTTCAAGTTAGCTGGTACAGCCGAAACATTTATAAGGTAAAAGGAGGCCAATAAATCATGCAAAGAAGCTATAAGGCAAGCTAAAATTGCTATAGAAAAGGATATTGCAGCAAGCAGTAAAAAAAATCCAAAATTATTTTTTAAATATGTCAATAGTAAAAAAATGAAGCAGGAAGGGGTGGGACCCTTACTATCAGAGGGGGGTCAGCTGGTTGATGAAAACAAAATAAAAGCGCAGATTCTGAACTCGTAATTTTCATCTGTGTACACAAATGAAGAACCAGTAAGTGAAGGTTTCCTTCTTAACACTCCCAATTCTAGTAATACAACTAATGATGCATGGTTCACACATGAAGAAATTCAAAAGAGACTTGAACATGCTAAGATTAACAAAGGTCCAGGGCCAGATGGTATTCATCCCAGGGTAATTAGCGAGCTTAGCTCTGTGATTGCCAAACCTCTTTACTTAATTTTTCAGGATTCATTGAGATCTGGCATTGTGCCGAGAGACTGGCGAATTGCTAATGTGGTGCCTCTATTCAAAAAAGGATCCCATTCTCAGCCTCAAAACTATAGGCCAGTTAGTCTGACGTCAGTATTAGGAAAGCTTTTCGAAGGGTTAATAAAGGATAAGATACTGGACTTCATAGCAAATCATAATACTATGAGTTTGTGCCAGCATGGTTTTATGCATAATAGATCTTGCCAGACTAACTTAATTTCTTTTTACGAGAATGTAAGTAGAGACCTCGATTCTGGGATGGCAGTGGATGTGATTTACTTAGACTTTGCTAAAGCATTTGATACAGTGCCACACAAAAGGTTACTGGTTAAATTAAGGAATGTTGGCCTGGAACATAGTATTTGTACCTGGATAGAGAACTGGCTAAAAGATAGACTACAAAGAGTGGTGGTAAATGGAACATTTTCTAATTGGACCAGTGTTGTTAGTGGAGTACCGCAGGGCTCTGTACTAGGTCCCTTGCTTTTCAACTTGTTTATTAATGACCTGGAGGTGGGCATTGAAAGTACTGTTTCTATTTTTGCAGATGATACTAAATTGTGCAGAACTATAGGTTCCATGCAGGATGCTGCCACTTTGCAAAGTGATCTGTCTAAACTGGAAAACTGGGCAGCAAACTGGAAAATGAGGTTCAACGTTGATAAATGCAAGGTTATGCACTTTGGCAAAAATAATATAAATGCAAGTTATACACTAAATGGCAGTGTGTTGGGAGTTTCCTTAAATGAAAAGGATCTAGGGGTCTTTGTAGATAACACGTTGTCTAATTCTGGGCAGTGTCATTCTGTGACTACTAAAGCAAATAAAGTTCTGTCTTGCATAAAAAAGGGCATTAACTCAAGGGATGAAAACATAATTATGCCTCTTTATAGGTCCTTGGTGAGGCCTCATCTGGAGTATGCAGTTCAGTTTTGGACTCCAGTCCTTAAGAGGGATATAAATGAGCTGGAGAGAGTGCAGAGACGTGCAACTAAATTGGTTAGAGGGACGGAAGACTTAAATTATGAGGGTAGACTGTCAAGGTTGGGGTTGTTTTCTCTGGAAAAAAGGCGCTTGCGAGGGGACATGATTACACTTTACAAGTACATTAGAGGACATTATAGACAAATGGCAGGGGACCTTTTTACCCATAAAGTGGATCACCGTACCAGAGGCCACCCCTTTAGACTAGAAGAAAAGAACTTTCATTTGAAGCAACGTAGAGGGTTCTTCACAGTCAGGACAGTGAGGTTGTGGAATGCACTGCCGGGTGATGTTGTGATGGCTGATTCAGTTAATGCCTTTAAGAATGGCTTGGATGATTTTTTGGACAGACATAATATCCAAGGCTATTGTGATACTAAACTCTATAGTTAGTATAGGTATGGGTATATAGAATTTTAATTAAAAGTAGGGAGGGGTGTGTGTATGGATGATGGGTTTTCATTTGGAGGGGTTGAACTTGATGGACTTTGTCTTTTTTCAACCCAATTTAACTATGTAACTATGTAACTATGTAACTGCAAAATTAATAGGCCAGACCAGGATTTTCCATGATGTCTCAGTGTCCCAGTCTAACCCTGACAGTATTAGACAAGAAGTTGTAGCAGCTGATTGAATGGATTGATCTATGTCACTGTGATCAGTGGCACACTGAATTACATAAACATAAAGACAGGAGTTAAAGAAGAAGGAAAGTATAAATCAATGCAGGTGCCAAATATTAGGCATTAATGATAACCTGAGCCGATGCTCCAGTTAGCAGGAAACATACTATTGAGGGAGCACCACAGAGTTATCCTTCCTGCTTCTTCTCTTTTTGCATGCCTAAGTGAAAATCCTGGAAATCGTTGAAAAAAATACACCTTTTCACTCTACTGTTGCTGCTCCGGCCCAGGGTATTGAACAAAGAAGAAGCAGAAGAAGAAGAATGCTCTATGTTGCATGCTGAAAAGTACCCCAGGCCGGTGCAGTTTTCTGCTAACAGGAGGACTGGTCCGGCATGGGTTTCAAGTGATAACAACCACTGGTGGGTGTCCCTTCTGCTTTAAAGGAGAAGGAAAGGCTAAAATTAAGTAAGCTTTATCAGAAAGGTCTATATAAATACACCAGTGCTCGGAATAATATTCTCTACTGGTGGGTGTGCCTTCTGCTTTAAGTTTAATCGCTTGTATCAGGCCCTATCTGGATATAATATTCTCTACAAAATGCACATTCACATCACAAGTATTTGGATACTGGCCTGTGGTTTGAATCGCAGGCAAGTAGAAGAACATACAAGAGGCACATATACAGTATATAGCACTCTGGTTGGAATCAAACCCAGGATTCTGGAGATCCCAACCTAATCCTAACCATTCCAGGAGATCACCCTTCTTTCGACATGGTTCATGTTGCGAATAACAAGATCTATAAGAGTAAAATCTTGGGGGAACCTTAAATGGATTACACAGGCCAAATCAGAAAATGCGAGTAATGACATTTAAAATCTTAGCAACCAAACCCCTTTCCCAGATAATTAAAGTAACTATGAAACACGGAATCCCCATTTGGCAAAAGTCATAAACAGAATCACACGGAACCTGACATTTTTAACATAATGAAAAGAGATTAAGCACAAGTACAGAGTAGGTGCATGTATTAAATAGACCTGGATTATGATGTCTGCAATTCAATATCACTTTGTTCTTTGACATTTCTGTCAGGGTCAGAGAAAGCAGACTAAGCAATGCTCCATCACATTCATGTTACTGATTCACTATCGGCCATTGCACATCACTCACGCGGTCAGGGATTTTGTACTGTAAAGTGTTTCAATTGCGATGTTTTTTCACATTAATTACTATGCTGTTCAAAGTTAATATATATTGTATGTGCCATGATCTCAAATATTTATGGGGCAAATTTATGGAAATTTCAACTGGAATATCCTTCCCTTTTGACATGAGTTTGTTCAGTTGGGCTCACATGAAAAGGGTGCATAAACACTAATAAGAGATAATACAATTTTGTGTATACAGATTCCCATGTGAGTCCCCCTGACTTGGATGGATTCTGTTCTTAAAGGAGAAGCAAACCCTTAAAAAAACCCTACCCCCCTACCCTACATAAACCCCCCTCCCTCCCTCTCTCTCTCCCCCCCCAGCCTAGCTGCTACACCAGGCAAATGCCCCTAAGTCTTTACTTACCCCTTGGTATAGATTCTGTCCAACCGAGTTCACGGGCAACATCTTCGGCCAATTTGGTAATCTTTGGGTCTTCTCCCGGCGCTTCAGCAATTTTCGTGAGTTTTGGCGCATGGGCAGTTGTCGGGAAACAGAAAATTGCTCCAACTGCTCATGCGCCGATACAGCACTTGCTTCCCAAAGATTACCGAAGAGAAGAAGATGGCGCCCATGAACTCCGCTGGACAGAATCTGCGCAGAGGGGTAAGTAAAGACTTACTTGAGTAGCAGCTAGGCTGAGGGGGGGGGGTTCACATGCATACCCGATTGCTCACACTGAAAGGAAACCATTAAGATCTTCCTTTGACTCCCAGGCACCAATCTTAAGGTGGCCATACACTATAAGGTGGCCAAATGAGCAGATCTTAACCCAATATGGCCACTAATGGCTGGGCGATATTGGGTGAATCCGAACGTTCGGGCCTGGGGATTACAATGCTACAAATGGGCGCCAACTGGTGGCAGGACTGCATCAACTAGCCGATGCGGTCCTGGATCAAATCAAACTTGACTGATCGATATCTGGCCGATTTTTGGCCTGACATCGATTGGGAGGACCCGTCAGGAGCCCCCACACATGGGCAGATAATCTGCCGTATCGGTCTAAAGGTCCTGCCCATGTATGTCCACTTTTAGGCTAGAAGTGTCATTGAAAACCTCCCTCACTTTGTTTCATATGGAAGGGAAAGACCTTGCATTTTAGAGAATCTGTGCACCACCCACCATGACTTCCTGCAGGATGGGACCATGCCTCCTGTCTGTCTTAATCCTGCCACCATTTGCCTCTTGCCCATAAAGTGCAATCAAGGAAGTAAACCTGCCCATAGCCTGCCATCAGGCTGAGATTGGAAGTCTCTGTTAACCAAGGGAGATTTATCAAGGTTCGAATTTCGAATTTGAAAAACTTAGAAATTTGATTTCAAAAAGACCAACCAAAATTAAATTGAAGGTTTTTATAGCCAAATAGGTCAGTTTTCAATCGAATAGGTCCGTTTTCCATCTAATTTGAATTTGTATGAATCTAAGTAATATCGCATTTGAATCGTACAATTAGAAGTTTTTCCCATAAAAACTTTGATTTTCCAAAGTCCACCAATTGATTCCAAATAGGTTCTAGGAGGTCCCCCATAGGCTAAAACAGCAATTCGGCAGGTTTTAGATGGCAAAGTCAAATTTTTATAGAGAGATAGTACATGATAAATTTCAAAATTCAAATTTTCTAACTTTTTTCAATTTCAAATAGAATTTGGACTATTCCCTAGTCAAAGTACACAAAAATGTGCTCGAAATTCAAATTTTTTTAATTTGAATTTCTTTCATTTGAATTTTCACTTTGACTTTTGATAAATCAGTCCATCACTTCAACGCGGTGCAGGGTGGGGAACGGGGTTGAATGACATTTTGAATGTTGCCTGACGTTGACCACAATGCAAGGCCAATGAGGACCTGCTGAATCTGCATTACTAGGAATGGGTTGAAAAACTGAAAATGATTTGTAGATCTGAACCTTTGTTCTTTTTTTATGAGCTCCAACTTGTTAGCGCTTGTGAAAACTAAAAACAACAGTCATAAATCTGCCCCTGTATCACATAATGGAAAAGAAGAGGGCAAAACAACAATGTGATGTCAGTATTGTCAGTGTACAACAATATCCTCTTACAGGTGACTTCACACACATATTATTAGAAGCAATGTGCCTGCTGCTGAAACACATACGCATATCAGATGTCACCTTGGTGTCCTCCATGAAAGTCATGGAGCTCATGTGAGAAAGATTCCCATATTCTATTTACTTTTTTCCTCTCAAATAACCCCGTAACAGAAAATGTGACCACTGCTGGGAAACAGAAAGAATATTAAATTATACAAATTTGTATTGGTGTTTTGACAAATCTTAAGCACAGCAGATGCACCATTCTTGGCCGAGACTCTATATAAATCATGATAGGAGAACATACAGACCACAATGGTCAGAGATCCTATCTGGAACCCCATTGAAAGTTGCATTTGTAGACTGGGAATGAAGCAGATCATAGCATGAATGGATCTACCCAACTTCTTGGCTTTCTTTCAAGTTTCAAGGTTATTCCCCAAAATTCTAATTTTCTTGTCAGATTCAGTGACTGTTAACATATGGGTTAAGCACCCTTTATCTTAAAGGGCAACTAAAGTGTTAAATAGAATAAGGCTAGAAATGCTGTATTTTGTATACTAAACATAAACATGAAGTTACTGCACCACAAGCCTAATCAAACAAATGATTTATGCTTTCAAAGTTGGCCACAGGGGGTCACCATCTTGTAACTTTGTTATACATCTTTGCAAGACCAAGACTGTGCACATGCTCAGTGTGGTCTGGGCTGCTTAGGGATCATCGTAAATTATCAAAACACCATAAGACAAATAATATCTACCAGAAGCCGATACAGCAAGACTGATTAATAATCAGAATATACAGACTGCACTGGGTCCTGTGTTGTCATGTAATCTAATGTGGATTTTATAGTTTTTGTATTGTTTAATACAAACTTTCTCCAACTCTGCAGAACCAGTGGCTGCAGCAAAATAATTCTCCAAATAGAATCCCAGTTTATCTGTTTAAATCTGGCTCCATGATCTTTGTCCCTGCAGCTGGAGTTGGAAACAGTAAAGGAGATGTAAAGGCAAAAATAAAATCCAATACAAATCTCTATACAGTTGCCGACTGCTCTACAGGGAAACAAACAAAGCTGCTTGAGTTCTGCATGGCTGGGAAGTAAGACGGGGGCTCCCCCTGCTGTTCATAAGTATGATTGTTTCCCTGCTCAGCAGTTAGGGACCGTCTGACAATTCCTATCCACAGCAGTAAATGAAGGGAGAATTTCACTGCATACAGTCAGGTTTCTTATAAAAACATACACATTTCTTAATTAAACTATATTGGAGATAGGTTTCTTTTTCATTAAAGTAAGTAAATATTGGATTTTATTTTTTGCCTTTCCATGCCCTTTAAATGTGGAACTCTGTGAGAAAGCACCTTGGAATCATTCCACCATTGTCTTTCCCAAAATGTGCATATTATGTGTATGTGGATACACCACAGGTCTTCCATTAGTTTAAAAAACTTTATTGGCCCTAGAAAATGTATACATATCCAACTACCTTGAAAATCAGCTCCTGAAATAGCTGTGATTGTTTCTCTGCTCCATGGGGCGGGGGAATTGTAGACACCTATAATCCCCTGCCAGGCCAGTCTGTGACACCAAAGCTCCTCAAGGTTAGGAAACCCTTCTCATGTTTATGAAAACAGAGTTTTCTTTTTATAAAATGGCTTTTATTTTTTTCAAGGTGAAAAGATTTACTTTGCCTTATTAAGCCTTCAGCTATTCCTGTCTCCCATCTGCTGTTTGGATTTGTTCAGAGCTATTGCTGCATTTGTTTTCAATCTTTCTGGCCCGTCTTTACCAAATCTATTATTGCTTCAAATGTCTGGTCAGCATGAACTTCATTTAATTCTTATATTAAAAAAAAGAAAATGGTTGGATGAGAAACCTGGAAAATGAAGGTGGAATCTGGCTTTGTGTATAATTTGCTGTAGAAGATTGGTTGCACTTTTTTAATTCCCTCGATCCAGTAGTTACCAACTGGTGGGGCTGGTCAACTTGAAGGACACTTAGAGGTAAAGACCTGTTTAGCTGTCATAGATTCTCCTGGGGGTTCAGCTTGATGGTTAATTAGGATGTGATTTTGGCTTGGTCTGCAGGTGGGGAAAGAGGGTTCTGTTTTCTCAGCTCAAGTCCTGTTTTCCGGGCTCATGTGAAGATCATTCTGATATTCAGGTCACTCCAAGGGGCAAATTCACTAAGATTCGTAGTTGCGCCAGGCGTAACTTCGCCACACTTCGCCACACTTCACCAGGCGTAGTTTCGCCAGCGCTTTGCAAATTCACTAAAATCCGAAGTTGCGCTCAGGGGTAGCGTAAGGTTGCGGAGTTGCGCTAGCGTTGATTCGCTAAGTAAAGCGAAGTTACGCTAGCGAAGGCTAATTTGCATACGGCGCCAAATTCAAATTTCAATGGAGGAATACGTATCAGCATTACAAATGGCTAGAAAAGCTTCAAAACATCAAATATAATTTTTATTTTGCCCTACACATGTGCCCACTGTCTAGGTAAGTTGCCATGAGTCAGGAAATGTAGGGGGAAGGAGGGAGCCCCAAAAAATGTTTCGATCTTTTTCAGCCTATCACCCATAATGTAGAAAACACGCCAGCGTTTTTTTGACTTTTTTTGAAGCAATCCCTATCTACTCTATTGCGCTTCGCCTGGTCTGAGGTGGCGAAGGAAGTCTAGCGTAAAAGGTAGCGTTCAGTACACTGCGCACATTAGTGAATTTGCGTAGTTACGTCGCTAGCGAAACTTCGCCAGGCGTAAGGGTGCGAAGTAACACTAGCGAAACTACGCCAGCGTTCGTTAGTGAATTTGCGCAGTAACAAAAATGCCAAACGCTAGCGAAGTAACGCTAGCGTTCGGCGCTTCGGTGCTTAGTGAATTTGCCCCCAAGTTTCACCACTCACAATCCAGTGGCTTTAACAGCAGTGCGGCTGTTAAGTTTCACTTGCTTGTGTTGGTAAAGCTTGGCTTATTTCCTTGGCACCACACTGGAGACTCTTAAGTTACACTGTGGCAGTTCTAGGTGGAAAGGTTTTGATGATTCCTTCACTGAATTGTTATGGGCTGAGCCCACCAAATATGTCTTCTTTGGATATGCTCTTTTAAAAACCAGGGCTGTTCCTGAGTGGGACTTATCAGGCCCAGAGTACTGGAAAACCGTATAGTGAAGCTTGGAAGGTTTCATGATTTCTCTTCTAACAAAGCTGTTGGACAAAGAGTGGTTTTTATGAAGTTGGTTTTGGGTAGACTTTCCCTTTAGGTCATTCATCCTGACATCTTGCCAACTCTTCCGCGACAGGAATATGTGCGACTCGTTCAGCTGCAAGTTGTACGTGTAAAATCTCGTCACCTGGCGCACGCTGTCGCATTTCAGCATTTTGAGCTTTTCTTCATCATAGTCTGGCACCAGCGATCCATTTCGATTTTTGGTCAAAGTAGTGAAGGGTGTCGCACAAGGCACAGCTGGTGGGGTCCACTCTTTCTGGAGTCTTTCCATGACACTGGTTTGTGCATCATGGTAGTCCCACCTGGGCCTCCAAGACATGGTTCTGAAAAAGAGGTTATGGAGTAGTTAACTAATTAGAGTAATAGAAAAAAAAAATACATCTACACAAACTAACCTCATAAAGAACATGTGCCATGGAAGGAAAGATACAAAGACTCCTATGGAGCGCTTTCTGAAGTAGGAATCATTGCCATGTATGGCCTCCAGAAGGACCAAAGATCACGAAAGGGACTTCATCAGAGGAAGCATGTACAGCAAGGCTATTGGGCATCCAGACATTTCTACCTTAAGAATAAGAATGGTCCAGATCTCCCTAAATAAAGTAATTGTTTATGGTCCCTGTAGATACTATGATATTTCTACATTCCGAGTGAACTTTCTATTCTGTAGTATGTCAGATGGTGGGACTTCAGCAGTTGAGTCCTGGGACGGATCTTTGGGTAGGCACCTCCTTAGGGTATATTCATGGGGCTGGGCAGTTCCCTGGACACCTGAGGAGTGGCAGCTCAGGGGGAGAGGGGTTAAGCTAGCAGTAGTGGAGATGGGGTGGGGGCTGGGTAGCAAGTGTGCCGGAAGCAGGGCACCCGGCCAGGTAATATTGGCTTGGCCCACCTCTGGTTGATTTATTCAGTTGCTAATAAGGTTTACACAATTAATACACAACACTAGGGGCTAGAAATGGGCAAATACAAGGGGACAGCTGTGGTTGGAGTGGGGATTGGGGAGGATCCAGGACTATTTAAAGGCAAGTTGGAGGTGAAGTTGGGCAGGTGAGCAGGTGAACTTTGGAGAAGTACAAATTAAACTGTAATTACATTTCCAGTAAGTTTGCAATTCCAGCCCAGCGTTAGCTGTTGATTTACCAGATTGGCTGGTGAAATACCATTCGGGCGGATTATACTTGCCATTTAGATTATCAGAGGAAAGGACATTTTGTAGTTTGGATTTGTGGGCCAGTGTTTCATTGGAGTCAATACAGAATATGGCATTATACCTCTATAGAGGAAGCTGTATGGCAGCTCCCCTTGATGTAAATAAATAGGTAAGGATCCCTGTACAGAATAACTTGCACAGTGTATTAATCAGAACAACTTTCTTATAAAAAGGGCTTATTTGTTCCCTTCAACAGATGTATTCACAATGGTAGCTCCGTAGGTGTGGAAGTCATTATAGTTCCTGCTATTTTTGCCTCGTTCTTTCCTTTGAAGTCGGCAGTTGAAGTCTTTAACAAACAAATTCCATGAGGCTTTGCTATTCGCTCTCTCTCCTGAACACAAGAACAGGGGACATTCCTGAACCATCAAAGCATTTATTCTTTAAGCAAAACATATCAACACCACCTATTTACCCTTGATTGCCATAAGGCTATATCTTACATGCAGAAAATGGCAGGATTTTTCTTGTCTTTCTCATTATGAGCTGCTGGACAAAGCTCTGGTGTACTGGCTCCCCATGTCCCCACCACTGGGTAATTATGGTACTGCACTGTATTCTATATCCATTCTTATTGTGTCTAATGATAACTAATACCTCAGACTTTACACTAGGTGGCGCAGTATCACATCATATTTCATTGATTGGGTTTTTATCGACCATATGTACGCATCACATCTCTGTAAATGAGCTGCAGAGGTGCAGATTTAAAAGAGACAGTTAATTATAGACATAACTTTAACTCATACTGGCTAAATCTACAGTATATTGTTTTTCTAATCTATAAAAATCAACAATTTATTATTGCTTGGACTCAACTGAGAGAAAGCACGATTGCAAGGGTTGAATAATTAGGAATAATGAGAGAACAGAGAGTAGCGGGAGGAATGAGCAGTGGGGAGGACCATGAGGAAGGGCAGGGCTAACGGGAGGAATGTGGTCTAGTAAGGGTGCTTGGTGCATGAACCTGGCCATGGTGAGGTCAGGCAAGCAGGGTCCTGGCTAAGTAATATCGACTTAGATGTCAGTACTTTGATGCTTGTACCCACTGGTGCTAACTCAGTGGTGGAACTACCGGGGGAGCATGGTTTGCAATTGTACCAGGGCCCGCCCCCCCCAGCGAGCCTGGGCAGTTCGCGCCAGCAAAAAAAACGCTTCCGGAGGGGGGTGGGTGCTCCTGGCTGCATGGTCAGCAACCAGACCCGCCCCCCCCTAGTTAAGTTACTGTGCTCTCTAACTTGTGCATCTTTGCACCATAAGTACTCTGTACTTAGCGTATCACACCTATTTCAAAATTCTGGTTGGTTGTGATGGGCTTCAACCTTCAAATTCAGTTTTCTCCAACTAAGGCCCAGATCTGTGGGCAGGACACAAAGGCCCTCCGGACATTGAGGGCAGGGGCTGGTGGGGACAAATCTCCCGAATATGCGTCTCCGTTGGAAATAACTAAAATTGCTGGTGGTAAAACCAACATATCGCGAAGTTGCCTGAAGTTGCCTCCTGAGGCATCTGAAAAACGAATTCATGCGTTGATTTTACAGCCGGAGATTTCAGTTATTTCCAATGCAGATGGATATTCGAAAGATTTGTTTGCCCGCGGGCGCCAAATCTCCCAGTTGTTCAATGCCCCAAAATCTCCCGCATGTCCAGTCCCCAGTGTAGAAGATTGCATAGAAGCGGGTGGTGACAGCGGTGGTTGGGCAGAGTGGTGACCTGCTGTGTGGATAGAGGGTTGGGGGCTGGTAGGGGTGACTGCACCCAAGGGGGGCCTACAGACACACAATTTTTAAATCCGGCCTGCTCCAACTTTGAGACTTCCCTAGCAAAAGTCTTTTGTACCCCATCCTTCTCTTGCCACTTACTTTCTGGGTCCCTCCGGTGCAGCCCCAGGGGGCAGGGTATCAGGGCACTTTGCTTTACAGAGTTTGTTATTCAATAGTGTCTGATGATTTACTTTACTGTGCACAAGGTATCCAGCATTGGACACCAGCCAGACCTCTGTTTATTTGATTCAATGCTTCCCAGTCCATGATTATTTTATCACTTGGCCGAATGAGTGTTTTTTTTTGGGGGGGGGGAGTTTGGGGGGGGGGAGACAAACACAGAGATCAGTTAAAATTTTATGTACCAACAGGGAGGGCCTGATTAATAAAGTTTGAATTCCCCCGACCAACTATTTGATTTTATTGCCAGCACAGTAGCCGGGTGCCAAGTGTTCTGCAAGAGAGAAACCTAATCCGGCAACCAAACGGCATTCCAGCTCGGAGAGAGACATAAATTCTTTCCATTCCCCCCTTCATAAAGAAAGACTGAGAGTTCTGACAGCACCCGGGCAACCGAAATGACTTTCCAACCACTTTCCGTGTTGTTAATGACAGGCGCGCAGACATTAATCTGCTGCTAAAGGTTAATCACGGGACAGATTGACAGTTAATTGCTTTGCCTAATTTGTGTGGTAACACCGTATAAACCCTCTCCGGGGCTCAGGGTGCCGCAGCCAATTTAAACTCCGATGTACAGTAAATAACAGAGTGTATTTATGGGCGTCCATTTAAGAATCAAGGTCATTTCTGGAATATGTATAGTCAGGGGTGTCCAACCTTTTGGCTTCTCTGGGCCACATTGGAAGAAGAAAAATGTTCTGGGGCCACACTCGAAATACACAAACACTAACGTTAGCTTTTGATTTATTTTATTATAAAAGTGAAATAGGGTATCATAAACCAAGTGGGATTTTTGACATTGTGTTTGAGAAACTAATGTATCAATATCTGGTTGAATGGAAGTAGTTGCAATTCTTAGTGAATTCTCAAGGTGCTCATCAGATAATTTGGTTCTAATTTTACTCTTAGGGGGTTATTTATAAAAGTCTGAATTTATCTCAATGTTTCCTGCTACAAACTCCAATCAAATCTGGTCAGTTTCTTTGCGCTTATTTATTATTATGTTTTCCCGAAATTTTGCTTTGTGGGAAAAAATCAGATTTTCAATTTTTTTTCGGATTTTTCATCTGATTTTCACGATTTTGTTTGGATTTTTCATCCGAAACCTCCGCTTTTTGCCTGAAAACTCGAAAACTTCTGGGTATTGCACGAAACCCAGCGCACATCAAAAAATCATTGAGACTTCTCCCATTGACTTATTTGCAACCTCGACAGGTCTCTGAGATGCCGGATTTTCTGATTCTGACTTTTCCATCCTCTGGGTTTAATAACCCCCCAACAAAAATTCTGAGTTTAGTAAATAACCCCCCAAGTGTGTTCATTCTTGAAAAAAGTTGCTCACAAATGTAGGCTCTGCATATAGCTATAGCATAGCGGGCCGCAGGTTGGACACCCCTTGTCTAGGCTAAGGGGACAATAATCTTTGTTTTTTAGAATTCATCATAAGGAGGTATAATACTCTAGCTGAAGCAGGCAATGAGTAGTCAGCAGCAGGAAGGGCCAGCAAGGTACTAAAAGGGGTAGATAGGTTCTCAGAGGTAGCACAGCCTGGTAAAGCCCCATCTAGATAATGCTGTGCAATTTTGGTCTCCAGTGCTCAAACGGGTCAGTAATGAAATACATCGAGGCGCTACTAAGCTGATAAAGGGAATGGAAGGTCTCAGATATGAGGAAAGGCTGGTCAAAATGCCAAAAACGTAATTACACATGAAAAATGATTCACCCATGAGGATTCTACTGACCAAAAACGTCATTATGGATGCAAGAGAATATTGACCAATCAGAATGCCGATTCCCAGCAGTCATCTTGCATAAAGAAATCATTGTGTCATTTAGGCTTCATTATATGACACAGGAATAAAGGGTAGACTTGTTCAGTGCTGGGAAATCTGTGCTTAAAGCTTTCAACAACGTGGAGCAAGATTTAGGGCTCTTACTCACAAGCGGTTGTAGCTGCGCTCCCCTGCGTTCCGTTTTTCTGCGTTCAGAAAAACGGGGGAGCGCAGTTACAACCACTCTTGAGTAAAAGCCCTTACACAGATGAGGTGGGATTCTCATTGGAGGATTACTTTGCATATTAATACAGCCCTGGGGTCCAGAGAGCTTGGGAAAAGACTTATTGTATGATATTGCCTTAAGAATACAAGCCAAGGTGTTAAACTATAGCTCTCAGCATTAACCTTGATAACATGTTAAAGAATGCTGGGATTTGTAGTCCAGCATCAGCGGAGTAAAGTATGGTTGTGCAGTAGGGTTTAGTGCCCCTTTAAGGGGAGATATGTAAAAATATAAAAGGGGACCATAGAAAAAATTCTCCTCTTAGTTACTGCTCGGTGGGGTCTCCTGTAACAAGATACATGGGTGGGGGAAGAGGAAATTCTACTGCAAGGAAGGTGCAGTTTAAAGAACAATTGGGCTCAGGGACACCACCATCAGTGGGGTACAGGGTGTTGCATTCTGGGGTCTCTGAGCAGAGGCCCCCCCCCCGATGGAAACGTGTGATTTCTGAGTCCCAAAATAGTCACGGCTTGCAGGGAGTATGCAGGGATCATCGGTGTAGTTTTAACATAAATGGGGGTAACCAGGTCAAATCAGAGGTCATGGCTGTGCAATGGAGTGTTTTTTTTTTATTTTACTTGATGGCAGGGGCCAGTGGGCAAATAATTAGGCCTGGTCGAGATCCCTGTTAACGTAATACTATGGGGCCCCATGATTACTGTTGGTGGACCTGTCCATTTAAAACCAGCATGATGGGTCCAAACTGTGGAGGTCAAACCAACCTGTTCCCCACCATCCTCCTTCCGTCCCCACTGGAATACTCTGTCTAAGGCTGACACTAGCGCCGCCACATGGCGATTGGTCGCCACTGCTTCACTTGACACAAAACCGGTGACATTTTAACCTTAAATAACAACCCACAGCAACCAACCAGAACTAAGACTTTTGATTGGTCACCAGAAGCACAAAAGCTCTGAAAGAAATGCCGATTCTCCCTCTGCTCCCCAGAGCCGCTGATTGATTGTTGTGGGTTCCAATTCCCATTCTGTTGATTTGCCAAAAATTACATTTGCATCCTTAATGTGTTTATTTGAGTTGAAATGATTTCTCTTCCCTCCGAGCCATCCGAACGGTGATTATGTTGTTCCTCTAAATAAACCCATTCTATCTCAGACAGCATCTATAATAAAAGTCTTGTTAAAGTGTTTGCATACTTACATTTCCTCGCCTTTTTTTTAATGAAAAACTGTATTTTCTGCGGGAATGTGGGCCGGCAGCTTGTTCATGGGAGACTGCGGCAGGGAAATAGGCTCGGGCCAGCCATTGTATCACTGACTGCAAGACAAATGAGACTGTTAGCAACAAGGTCTCCACCTTGCACAAACAGACAGTCCATAATGAGTCTAATCACCTAATGAACAACATTGTCCAGCAACTACCAGTTTATTCCTGTGGATCTGGCTTTTGTGTGCCAGAATATTAAATGGATTTGACCGATACATTTATTGAATTCTTGTTGGGCTTGTTGTTTAACTGAAGAGCTGGTCTATTTATTATTATCCAGCTTGTTGCTCTGAAACAAATGCACATTGTTCTGTTTTGCTTCGTCTTCGTGCTGCCAAATGATCAGAGGCAGAATATTCAATACTTTTGTGTCAGGCTCATAGGGCTTTGCTGGTTTCCTATGTTTGTATGGGGCATAGTATAGGCTGTTTGCCAACATTACATTAAGGGAGTTATTTATCAAAGTCCGAATTTATCTCAACATTTTCTGCTACAAACTCTGATCAAATCCACTCTGGTTTTTTACGCTTATCTATTATTACATTTTCGCAAAAATTTGCTTTGCGGGAAACAAAATCACATTTTCACGATTTTTTCGGATTTTTCACCCGAAAACTCACATTTCTTATGTTTTTTTTGCTCGATATCTTCGGGCTATTGCACAAAACCCAGCGCCCATTATAAAATCATTGGGACTTCTCCCACTGACTTATATGCAACCTCGACAGGTCTGACATGCCGGATTTTCTAATCCTCTGGGTTTAATAAATTCCAAAAATTTGTAATTTTTTAAAAGTCTGATTTTATTAAAAAAATTACTGATTTTATTGGATTTTTGCATTCGGAGTTTATTAAATAACCCTTCTTAACAGCAGTGCAGCTTCTGCCATGGAACAAGGTGCTACTTTAGTAAAACAGCTGAATTTCTTAGGAGGCAGTGATTTAGCCTTTTCAGTATGCAATGGCACTTACTACATTGATTCAGATCCCCAAAACCACCCAAAGCAAACCTCAACCCGTGACCCTTCTCCTACCCCCACCATCAGAGCTGCCGCCCAGCCAGTAAAACACCTGACCAAAGCCAGGACAAGTGTTTACAGCAAATTTGTAATACCGATAAAGGGGTTACTGCACTGCTCAACCAAACGTTACTAAATTGTGGCTGGACTACAAATCCCAGAATACTATACTATATGATGAAGGTTGAGGCATGATGGGAGCTGTAGTCCAGCAGCATCAGGGTTGTATTCTTAAAGCAACATTGCACAAATCAATTTTTCCAAAACTTTCCCCCGAATCATCACGGCCAGCGGCTACATTAATATGCAAAACATCCTCCAATGATAATCCCAGCTGATCTGTATAAATCTGACTCGACCCACCCACTTGAACACCTGATTTTCCCCAGTCTTACCTTTTCTCTTCCCCAATCTCACTATAATCCTCCCTTGACCTGTCCATTACACCATAGAGCACCCCTTTTATCTGCACCGGCTCCCTTGCACAATGAGTATGACATGCCCCACCGCGTTAAAAAACTGACTGCCCCTTTCATTTCATTCAAAAATGTGGCAACCCTACCCACCACCATCCACTCAATTGAAGCCATCCACCACCATACTTGGCTGACCAATCCCCTTTCTCTCACACATGTTCCTCCATCCCCAATGCTTTTTGCACAGAGGAAGCAGTGGGAACTTTACCAAAAATTGCACACCCTAGTATCCCCTTAACCAGGTCTCAGCAAAGGAGAGGAGAGATGGGCAGAATATGGCCAGGAGCGCCCCTGCTGATTAGTGGTAATGTCATAGATTGGCAAAGTTTGCTCTAGGTCTAATAACCCATAGCAACCAGGTGTTGAGGTGTTCTCATTCAGTGCTATAGGCTTCTACTCCTGCTGCAAACTTTGCCCCTTTGTTGCATTTTTCTTCTGATTTGGACATCCATATAGAGGCCTCTCCAACCTATACCTTCTATAGCCATGCAATCCCTATGATATCTTTACCTGCAACTCTACAAATTACTTGCTGTCCACTCTAACACAAGGAAGTGACATAAAAGGGGCATGTGGGTGAAAAGGGGCCCTCAGGACACCCTGCATGATGGATATCTTAACAATGGTTCCTTATCGTCATTGCATCATATGTGGCCCTCACTCACTATACAGATTACTACACTACATATAAATGAATAATATCATTGGAGTAGGTCTCTCTTTGACTGTATACAATAAATGTATTTTTATGTATACACTCTTCTGTTATACAACCCTGCGTAATATGTTGGTGCTTTATCAATACCTATTAGTATGTATCAGCCGTGGTGCTGGAGGAAACAATGCATTTTTTAATTGCTCTCCCGTCCCGGGCTACACTCTTTACCAAGCACTTGTTATTCTAATACAATACACCTAGGGGCAAAATATCTTCAATAAATCAGCTGCTTGTCTCCTGCTCTGCGCTGAGCAGTAAATGAAGCTCACCAAGCGTGCCAAGTGATGTGACCTCAGGTTAATAACAAGCAATTAATAGGAGCAGCTGTTATGTTGTGTTAACACTTACAATTGTACTCTGCTTCCATTCAAGTGGAAAAGTGATTGCACACATTTTGTAAACAGTATAAGTGTTGAATGTCAACACTTTTCCTGCCAGGGGATGATGGGAACTGTAGTTCAGCAACCATTGTTAGGATATATAGGCTATATATAGTCCCTACGGTATAACAGTTTCGATTTCATTGAAAATGAAAGAGACTGAGTAGGATAGAAGAATGAGAGGAGCAAATATATCTACCCTTTAAGACCCCTCTTAGCTTTGATCATAGTTTTATTGACCACCCTGCTATAATTAAAGAGATGGAAAAAGCACCCACCCTGGCTGGCTCCACCTTGCACTGCCTTGTTCTCCACTTTGGGTGGAGCAACTCAACAGCATGAAGGTAGAGGACCCTTGCTATAAGCTTCCAAGGAGAAGACACTAAGAATTGTACCTTTTGTTGCACTGCAGTCTGTGATGCCAATCATGGTTCATATTCCTCTGAAACTTTTCATGTTGGTCTTGTACATTCCCTGGCTTGCCTCTAGACTCCAAAAACAGCTACTGGACGTGTTCTTGAATTGATCTTGTACGTTATTGGTAGCATAGTATTCGCTCACTCGCTAAAAAGGTGCCCATTCATTTCTGGAAACTATGGGAGTTATATTTACTAAACTCCGAATGCACAAATCATGAAAAATTCCTGATTTTTTTTTTTTATAAAATCAGACTTTTAAAAAAGCATGAATTTTTCAGAATTTATTAAACCCCACTAATCAGAAAATCCAGCTTCTCAGACCTGTCGAGGTTGCATATAAGTCAACGGGAGAAGTCTCAATGATTTTTTGATGTGGTCTGTGTTTCGTGGAATACTCCGAAGTTTTCAGGCAAAAATCTGAAAAAATCGTGAAAATTGGATGAAAAATCAGAAAAAATCATGAAGATCGAATTTTTTCCCGCAAACGAAATTTTCAGGAAAATGTAATAATAAATAAGCTTAAAAAACCTAAGAGGATTTGATCAGAGTTTGTAGCAGAAAATATTGAGATAAATTCAGACTTTGATAAATAACCCCCTGTCTGTTACAGCTGCCAGTACAACTGCTACACGGATCCCTAAATGGGAACATCAATGGTCTGATGGTCTGGAAAGGTCTAGTGGCGAATAAGGTATCAGAAAGCTCCCCTACATATTTATATATCTACACATACTGTATATAGAATTTACAGTCAGGGTGAGCTGGGGGATCCAAGGCTCACCAGGCCCCAACTATAA